>NC_083241.1:42704316-43048510 GCF_032191835.1 Heteronotia binoei
GGGTGCTGGAAGGGCGCTTGGGTTGGGGATCACCAGTGGACGGGTTTTGATCCGGTTAGGATTCGAACCTGGTTCTCCGCTGAGAGCGGGGATTGACGAAGGACCGAGTGGTTGAATGACTGCGACCGTCCTGACCCATTTCTGCCCCCTATTCTTGGAGGAGAGAGGGCGTTGGAAATATACATATCTATCTATCTATCTATCTATCTATCTATCTATCTATCTATCTATCTATCTATCTATCTATCTATCTATCTATCTATCTATCTATCTATCTATCTATCCATCCATCCATCCCCCTAACTTGTGGGAAGGGCTACATCGGAAGTCTTCTCAGACAGTTTTTCTTCACAGCTGCGAATTCATGCCGGCTTCCTTATGAGTAAACGCCCACCCACCTTCCTCCTTTTCTCCAAGTCAACCCTTTTTGGGCGAGGTGTGGGCGCCTGGGCCCCGTCCACTTACTCCCGAGGAGACGCCGCCCCCCCCTCCCCATCAGGAAGGCCCACCGCTGCACGGAGGGAGGCCGACTTCCGAGTAGACGGGCCTGCTGCGGTCTGCGCTCCTTTCTCTCCCCCCCAAAAAGAATTCTTTTATTACATTTTGATGTCCCCCCCCCCCTTCTTCCCCCCTCCCGCCTGCTCCCCCCCTCTGGTCCGTTCACCACCTTTTCCTTGCCGGTCAATAACTCACCAAAACGTAACTTAAACACGAGGAATTTAGGAGATTAAACAATTTCATTAATATTGAAATGGCGCCGGAGCCGCTCGGCATGCGCGGGCACGTTTTCCAATATTAACAGAACTACTTGAAGACGAGAAGGAAGAATGTCACCTTCGTCATGCCGCAGAGGCGGGGGGGGGAGGGGAAGCGTGCGGGCCCCAGGAGGGGGAGGGGCGGGGAGGAAGCGAAGCCGAGAGAGTCCAGCCGTCGTCCCTGGACATCTTAAGCCGCGTCTTGGAAAGAGACGTCAGTCCAGCGCTTAGAGGGGTCCTGTCGTGTTTACAGGGGTCCAGTAAACACCACAACTCAGACTCTGTGTGTGTGTGTGTGTGTTCAACAGTGTGTGAGACATAGGGTTGCCACCGGGCTTCAGGTAAGGGCTGGAGATCTCCCGGAATTCCAACTGGTCTCCGGGACCGCTTCTTTAAAAGACGTTGCTTCCACTTCTCCTGGTGAGAATGACTCCTTGAGAAGGTGGGCTGCCCGGCCTTAGAGGCCACCGAGGCCCCGCCCTCCCCAAACCCCGCCCTCTTCAAGCCCCGCCCTCTGATCTCCAGGTATGCCGGAACTGGAGCTGGCAACCCCAGGAGACAAGAAGGGCCTAGCAAAAACCTCCCCTCCCCCCCATAGACACCCATTGGCTACATTCGTGTTCCTGGGGAGGGCGGGATCCGAATAGGGTTCTCTTTTCTGGAAACCGAAATTCCGAATGGCCCCGTTTCGTTCCAGAAAGCAGGAGAGAATTCCTTCCTCGCGAGGAAGAGAAAGGAGAGGCCGGTGTAAAACTTCGGTTGTCTTCTTGGGGGAAGGGATGCTCAGGATTAGAAGGTAGAGCCAACCTTCCCCTCCCTCCCCCAAGACATCTGGCTCCCGAAAACAACAAAAACATGGACTTCTGTTGTGATCAAAAGCTTGCTTTAGGAGAAAGAGAGAGAGAGAGAGAGAGAGAGAAAGAAAGAAAGAAAGAAAGAAAGAAAGAAAGAAAGAAAGAAAGAAAGAAAGAAAGAAAGAAAGAAAGAAAGAAAGAAAGAAAGAAAGAAAGAAAGAAAGAAAGAAAGAAAGAAAGAAAGAAAGAAAGAAATGCGATGGTAGGCAGAACCGGACAGCGGGGTTCTTTTGTTTCACAATTTACGGAGGGGGGGAGTTTCCGCTCTCTTTTCTTTTAAGATGGAGAGTTTTATGGGGGGGGGGGCTGGAGAGGTCTGTCCACACAATCCCAGTGTCATGAAAATCAGCTCTCTGAATAGCAACGCGCCCCTCCTCCAAGCCCACGGGGGAGGGGGGGACAGAGAGGCCCACCAACTTCGCCGTCAACGGGCTTGCTCGCGAGAAAGAGACGCCCAGGGATCTGGCTGCAGGGATCCTACGTAAAGATCAGCGGGGGAGGGGGCGAGGGAGGACGAACCGCCCGGCAGAAATCTGGCGATCCGCGAACCTGATAGGCCGGGGGCAGCCTGGCTTTCCCTGTGGCTCCAGAGCTGCGAAGCGCCGGGCTGAAGGAATCGCTCCGGATCCACCTGCTGCGCCCTCTGAACCGAGAGCTGGAAAGAATCCGGCAAAAGCCGGGACTCGGCTGTCGAAGCCGTTTCCAGCTTCCAGCGGTGGGTTTTCTACTCGGGAACAAGTCCCGTAGCAGCCCAGGAACGCTGAAGCGGCCTTACGCCGTCGCTAGGACCGGCTTCCCGAGCAGACTCGCGACCCCCGGAGCAGGCAAAAGTCCCGCTTTCCAAATGGACGGGCGCGATTCTCTTGACGCGGGTGTCGATTCCGTTTACTTCTTTTGCACGTGGCCCGCGAGCGAAGGCGAAGGAAAGACGCGTTTAACGGAGCGTGTTTACTTCCAAGTAAACCAGGAGGAAAGGCGGGAGATAGATAGATAGATAGATAGATAGATAGATAGATAGATAGATAGATAGATAGATAGATAGATAGATAGATAGATAGATAGATAGATAGATAGATAGATAGATAGATAGATAGATAGATAGATAGATAGATAGATAGATAGATAGATAGATAGATAGATAGATAGATAGCCAGCCAGCCCTCGGCATTTTAGAATCTCCTTTAAAAAAAAAAGGAAAAGCAGCTGAGACGGGGAGGGCTTTCGAATTGACCCCCCCTAACTCTCGCCCCCCCCCCCGCAACTTCCCAAACTCATCATTTGCAGGCGCGGGGGGGGGGGTGTCCTGTGTCTTTTGCAGACCCCGCTCATTTCTCGACAGAGGCCCTGGGCGCATCGCTGATGTCCAGTTGCCATTTCTTTCCCCTCTCTCTTCCCCTCCCTCGCCAATTCTTGGGTTGGGGAAGGGAGCAGAAGCGGGGGGGGGGGAGGGATCAATATCCATTCTGCAGGGCATCAAAACAAACAGACCCTTTTTTATTTTCCGGGAGGGAGGAGAGCGAGAGCGAGAGGAGACCCCCTCATTCAAAGAGGCGGCGGCTGTGGCGCAGGCGGGTGGGAACGGCGCAGAAAGACTCCGCGTAAGTCAATTATCTCCCTTGCCGAAAGCCCGGGGCGCCCAGAGGTATTCACGCCGCTCCTTTCTGGCCCGGCTTCCCTCCCCCCGCTCCCGAAGCCCCCTTTTCCCACAAGCCGGACCACACACGTTCCCCAGATTTGTTCCTAATTTATGCGGATTTCCCCCTTCCGAGGGATCCGCCTTTCGCTCCAGCGGCCGGGCCTGCCAAAAAAAGGGGAGGGGGTGTCAAGAGGGAGACCCCCGCCCGTCCAGAGCACGCCACTGCCGGGGGGGGGGGCTGTGTTTGCGCTCAGGGGCGTGCCTCCAACTTGGGGGGGCGATCGGGTCCCCGCAGCCCCTTCCTCCAAGAGCCCCCCCCCTCTTTCAAGCCCGGCTGACCGCGGCTTGTTAATATTTACAAAAGGGGGGAGGGGGGAGGAGACGGGCCGGCTCCTGCGGGTCTCCTAGGCGGCCGGGGACAAGGCCCCCGGCTCTCAACAAATTTTCCTGGGGGCGGAGGAAGAATGGGGAATTATTAACTCCAGCCAGAGAGAGAGAGGAGAGGGAAGGGGCGGGGGGGGGGGGCTTCCTAGGCACAGCGCGGCTCAGGATTTCTTACTCTTCTTTTATCGGAAGGTGCAAATTATTCTTTTTTTGGCAAAGCCTCTTCGTTTAGCGGGATGTTGGTTTTGGAGGAGGGGCGCAGGATGCCGGCCGGCTGGAGAAAATTCCGGGGGGGGGGGCTTTGGAAAGGGAGCCTTCTGGAACCAAATCCGCCCCTTTAGCCCCCCACCCTCTTTGGAAAGGCCTTTCCCTGCGCCTGCTCAGCGCTCAGGTTCCCCCCCCCCCACCATCCCACGACCACCACACCAGTCGTGGCTGCGATCCAAGGCACACTCCCGACGCCGCCGACTTGGGGCTGCCCGCTCCTGGGCCTGCTGACTCGCGAGTAAGAGCCAGCCAAGCTGGGGGAGGCTGTGGCGCAACGCCCCGTGGAACTTGCGCAGGAAGGTGTCTTGCTTCCGCCTCCCCTCCCCCCGCAAAAAGCATAAGCCACACTTACTCGGGAGTAAGTTCCCACTTGAGCCAGGGGGCTCTCTTCCTTGTAAGGCTACATTTCCCGAAGAAAGCCTGGCGGAATTCCTAACCTCTGGATCAGGATCTGGTTTGCCCGATCCTATGCGTCTTTCCCCAGAAGCGAATGCCACAGATTGGATGGCGCTCGCTTGAGAGGGGATGCGCGGACTGGCGCCCAGGTCCTCTTCAGCGGGTTTAAGCAAAAATCCTTCCAGCGGCATTTTTGGGGAGAATTGTGCTATTATTTTCATCTGTAGCTTAATACCTTTCCTTCCCATCTGTTCTCTGCAGCTAAAGCAAATTTCCACGGCGGAAAAAACTTGCCAGATGAAATTTTTCCCGCTCATAACGCAAACCTGCTCCTAAACCCGGAACTCCGAAGTCAGGCCTGCAAAATTCCGGGATGCCCATTCCCACGTCAACAAGTGTAAGGCTTGTAACTTTTGTCTTGGATCGTTAACAGATCGAGACAATTCATTGCGGGCGGGTTGTGTGGGGGGGGGGGGGGGGGGGAGGGGAGGCCGAGAAAGCAGGACCCGACTGGGAAGCCATATTTTCCAGGCAGCAAGACAGAAGCAGCTCCGGAATTCGGTGGCTCGTGAAGCTCAAGGGGCCGATCTTCAAAAGGAGCAAACCTCGTTTTGATTTCTAGCGATGTGCTGAAACGGCTAGGGGCATGCTCCTTTTTTTTTTTTTGGTGAGATGAAGCCTGTGCGTGTGTCTTTAGTTTCCCTAATTTTTCTGTGCCCTGCATCGTGCCTACACCTGGGTCGCGGGTCCCGATCCACGGGCTAATAAACAAGTCCCCTGCGCGACCTTCCTTTCTGGGCCGCGGTGTCAGACTAGAGGCTGCAGAGGGGAGGTAAGGGGGGGGGGGGAGAGATCGCGCACCCCGATCCTAAAGCTGCTTTACTTGGACGCGGCTCTTCAGCGGTCGCAGAACAGAGTGTTTTCAGCTCTCCCGCCCTATGGATCGGGCCAGGATGAGTCCCTTAAAGTGGTCCTCTGTAACCAAGAGGCACCGCGGTCTCCAAGGAGACCTTGGAACGGAGGAGAGCCCAACGTTCCACCGGCTCGCCAAGCCCTCTCCATCCTCTTCTTAGCGCATCTTTGCCCCGCCCCGCCCCGTCTCTGCCGCCCTGCATGGATTCTGATTCCAGATCCTAAAAGAGAGGAGCCTATCCAGGCGACTTTCTCTCGTTCCCCGACACCCTCCCCCCCCCCCGCGCCGACCACTTTGCGTGGGATTTAGAACAGCGTGGGAGGGTGGGGCGGGGGCGGAATCTTTTTGGTCTACTTTTGATTGAGGGGAAAACGGTCGAGGGTCCGTGACAAAGCTTCGGGTGTGTAATTGTGTGTGTTACCCCCCCCTCCCCGTTTGAAAACCAACAAATAAATGTAGCCTTTTCCACCCCACCCCCACTCCCCCCTCGCCTCTGGCCTTTGTAGGAAATCTACCCAAGACCACCTTAGCCCCGAAAGGGATTAACTCTCTCCTCCTCCCCCCCCCCACCCCACAACAAGCCCCTCACTTTGGTGTTCAGGCCCGACTTGCACAATGCGGGCGGTGCTTGGTCATTTGTATAAGGCGAACAAAGGGGGGGGGGCTTCAGCCCCGCTGCCTTGCACTTGTGAACCGGGCCCTTGGATCTGAAGTATCTTTTTCAGCGGAGGGAAAAGAGGGACGATTTCGTGTGTGTCTTTTTTTAAAAAAAAAGAGAGAGAGAAAGAAAGCCGGGGAGGGAGGGGGGGGGAAGAGGCGAACAAAGGCACTTTCCCGATGCTCTGAAAATGAAGAAGCCAGGCGTGACATTCCCAGGGCGAGGGGCGACAAAGGCGAGGTCAGGGGGAAGAAAAAAAAAGAGACTCAAACAGTCACTTTTCACATGTCTGCCCTCCGCTGTTGCCCCCTCTCCATAATAGGAAACAAATGTTCCAAAAGAAAGAAAGAAAGAAAAAAAGGGGGGGTGGGGTTTGAAAGAGGATCGCTCGCATTCATCCCAAAGAGCAAATTATAGCTAAACAGTATTGTCAAAACTGAAACCACTTCGGGGAGGTGCCACCCAGAAAAAGGAATTTTGTGGGGGGTTTAGCGCGCGGGGGGGGGGGGGACGAGAAGGGAACTTTTCTCCTCCACCCCTGTACAAAAAAAAAAAAAAAAGGAGAAGGAACTACAGGTGTATTTAAAAAAAAAAAAGTTGTACATTTTTTCGATTTTTTCATCCACAGCGGTTGAAATGCGGCCCTTATCGCTGCCTATTTTACCAGGGCGGCCAAAACTAAGGGCGTGAATATTGGCCCCGTTCTTCGACCGCTTGCAAAGATTACCCGCGGCCTGGCTAAGCCGAGGCAGGTTTACTCAGAAGTCAGCCCCACGGCCTTCGGAAGGTTTCTTTATTGTGTGCTGAAAACGCAGCTTTAACTCTCCCTTTATTTTCTTGTCGAGTGTGTGAAAAAGCCGCATCTCACAGGCACCGGTCCCGTCAGACCGCTGCTAAGACGTTTTGCCTAAAAGACTTTGTGGAGGAAAACGTCCAGAAATGCGTCTCTTATTCCCAACCATCGTCCGGGTTTGGGTTATGGCTGGTTATTCCAAATGGCAGAGCAGGTGAAAACCTTATTGGACCCACGATATTTTCGAAGCACCGCTGAGAAAGGCCGTTCCGCGTTGCCGCAAACAACAGAAACGAGAATCGAAAAAATAAAATGAGGATTCATTTGCAAATACGGTCTCAGAGGGGGCACCGGAGGTCACTAACGAAGCAAGGTCAAAACAAACCCTTTAAAGGGGGGGGGGGGCAAACCCCAAATGCCTGAATTCGAATTGCTTTTTTATTTGCCAAGAATCGCTTTCCAGTCTCCAACCTTCCTTTTTTTTCCTTTTCTGGCTTCGCTCCCCCTCCCCGCTGGCCCAACCCCCCCTCCCCCCGCATTGCCACCTACAAAGCTGACATTTTAAAGACCTAAAAGTGATCTTCCCCCTCCCCATCTCCCCCCTCCCTCCCTCCCTCCCTCCCGCCAGCCCGCCCAACCCAACCCCAACGCGCCCCTTCGTTTCCGGCACTTCAAGAAAACAAATAAATAAGTATATGGGGCACTTTGCATTTCTATTGCCTGGACGTGGGTGTCCCCCTCCTCCCGCCGCCCCCCCCCCCCCCGCCTAGGCAGAGGCTGCCAAAAATTCCCACGAGCCTTTGCTGAGCCGGAGCCCCCCTGCGCCCATCCAGCGGGAAGGTCCCTTTGCGCTCAGCCCGAAAGGATAAGAAGGGGACTTGCGCAAGAACTGCCCGCTGCCCCAATGAAATCCACACCGAGGGTGGGGTGGGGAGCCCCGGGCTGTTTCTCCGGAAGCTGGAGGTTTAGACTTTCTCCCCAGCCGGTAACGATTCCGCCCCACAGGGACAGGGCACCCGGGCCCACAACTCAGTTAAGCCGGAGCAGTTGATGGGCTCTTGTAAAAACCTGCGGAGGGGGGTGGGGGGCAGAGAGAGGCGGGATAATCCTTTTAAGGGAGGGGGGAGGGGCCTTCAGTGCTGCTGCTTTACTCAATGCCCAGAACTCATTTTCTGGGGAGCAGAAGAGATTCGCCTCTTAAGGAAGGCCTGCCAGTAGAGGAGAGGCGGAGCCCAGGAGCACTTTAAAGACTAACAAAATGTGGTGGCTGGGGAGGGAGGAGGCTTGGGCAGCCGCTACGTTTGCCCTGAGCTGAATTCACTGCCACAGGAATCCATTGCCCCAGGAGGTGGTGGCGGCTGCAAGCATAGATGGCTTCAAGAGGGGATTGGATAAGCATCTGGAGCAGAGGTCCATCAGTGGCTCTTAGCCACAGCGTACTGTTGGAACTCTCTGTCTGGGGCAGTGATGCTCTGTATTCTTGGTGCTTGTGAGGGGGGCACAGTGGGAGGGCTTCTAGTGTCCTGGCCCCACTGGTGGACCTCCTGATGGCACTTGGGTTTTTTGGCCACTGCGTGACACAGATTGTTGGACGGAATGGGCCACTGGCCTGATCCAACATGGCTTCTCTTCTGTTCTGAAGAAGTGAGCAGTGATCCACAAAAGCTCCTCCCTTGTTACACATTCGGTTAATCTTTGAGGCTGACCACGCACGCTAAATGATGCACTTTCGATCCCCTCTCAGTGCACTTTCCCACTGGATTTTACTTGGGTGAGCTGGCAAAATCCCGTGGAAAAGTGCACGGAAAGTGGATTGGAAGTGCCTCATTTAGTGGGTGCAGAAACTCATTTGCATATTAGGCCACACCTCCTGACACCAAGCCAGCCAGAACTGCATTCCTGCTAAAAAAAAAAAAAAAAAAGCCCTAAGTGTGTGTGATCGCAGCCTTTAAGATCCTTCCAGTCTCTCTGGCTCCTTTCTGCCGCTTCAGACCGACTAACATCTTGAGAGCCAGTTTGGTGTAGTGGTTATGTGCGCGGACTCTTATCTGGGAGAACCGGGTTTGATTCCCCACTCCTCCACTTGCACCTGCTAGCATGGCCTTGGGTCAGCCATAGCTCTGGCAGAGGTTGTCCTTGAAAAGGCAGCTGCTGTGAGAGCCCTCTCCAGCCCCACCCACCTCACAGGGTGTCTGTTGTGGGGGAGGAAGGTAAAGGAGATTGTGAGCCGCTCTGAGACTCTTCGGAGTGGAGGGTGGATATAAATCCAATATCTTCTTCAACTTCTTCTACATTCGCGATAAAACTTGGTTGGTCTTAAAGGGTGCTACTGGACTCCAGCTTTGTCCCATCCTGATCTAAATAAAGCCCTAAGATGGAGTTGCTGTAACTTCGATGGCCCGGGCTAGCCTGATCTCATCAATCTCGAAGCAGGGTCAGCCCTGGTTAGTTCTTGGATGGGAGACCACCAGGGAAGTCCAGGGGTCGCTATGCAGAGGCAGGCAACGGCAAACCACCTCTCAACGTCTCTTGCCTTGAAAACCCTATGGATTCAATGCCACTTTTGCCTCCAATAGGACATGAATACAATTGGTGCCACAGTGTTCAGATGCTAACCCCCCCCCAAAAAAAATTACTTTGATGACTGACAAAACAATGATATTTAATTTTACAAAAACTAGAAAACCATGTGTCAAGACTTGGGGGGGGGGGGTCTTACCAATTGCTGCCACCACAAGAGTCTCCCTTGAGTACCTTCTCAAGCTCTTCCAGGCCTCCCTTCGCTTAGGCCAACTAGTGGGCATGAGGACCAGGCAACAGGAAAAAAAGGTTTATTAAAAGGTCAATGCAATATAACAAACAAAGGGCATACAACAGTAAAAGGGGTGGAGGGAAAAATAACCAAATGCTCTCTGAACTTACTGTCCCTAACTGGGTCTACTCACCCTTCCTCACAGGGTGAGGGTCTCTCCCTGGCAGCAGCTCTTCCTCCACTCTGCCTCTTAGGAAAAGAACCCACCTTGCCTGGGCTTGGCCTTTATATATTCTCTTCCCCAGACCCCACGCCTCTCTGTTTCCCTCCAAAACCCTTGCTACCCAATCAGAGGGATAGAGGGGATCCTGGGAAATGTAGGCTCTTCCCTGTACTCCTAAGCAGGCTTCCCTGGGCTTGCAGGCCTCACTAGGCCCAGGATCATGACGCCATGTTTTGCTGGTGACACGTTTCTGTTTTGGCTGCGCATGTACGTGCAATGTGCCATCAAACCACAAGCAATAACATTGCCTGCCTCTGTGTAGCAACCCTCAACTTCTGAGCTAGTCTCCCATCCAAGCATTAACCGCAGCTGACCCTACTTAGCTTTTGAGATCTGCCGAGCTTGGGACATCTAGGCCAGGGCAGAGATGAACAGCAACCCTGGACTTCCCTGGTGTCTCCCATTCAATTATTAACGACAAGTGACCCTACTTAGCTTCTGAGATCTGCTGAGCTTGGGACATCTAGGTCAGGGCAGAGATGAACAGAGGTGGTTTGCTATTGCCTGACTCTGCATAGCAACCCTGGATTTCCTTGGTGGTCTCCCATCCAAGTATTAACCGCAGCTGACCCTACTTAGCTTCTCAGATCTGCTGAGCTTGGGACATCTAGGCTGGGGCAGAGATGAACAGAGGTGTTTTGCCATTGCCTGCCTCTGCATAACAACCCTGCACTACTTTGGTGGTCTTCCATCCAAGGACTACCTGTCTTGATCTAAGTAAGCCCTAAGATGCTTTAACCTTGATGGCCCAGGCTAGTCTGATCTCATCAGATCTCTAAACAGGGTCAGCACCAATTAGCACTTGGATTAGAGACCACCAAGGAAGTTCCAGGTTGCTACGCAGAGGGCTGACCCTTTTTAATTAGAATTTGGACTATTGTAGCTAGAATTACATACACACATACCTATATATAAGGAAAGTGTGTACATACCTTCAATATTTTTGCTTTTTCTTGAATAGTTGGTGAGGATGTGCCTTTTGTTCATTCCCATGCATGGAGATGTCTGCCAATGAATTAATCCACTAAGAGCTTCTTTCTATTCTCATGTCCTTATGCAGGCCTCGGCATCTATACCAGGGATGGCCAAACTGCAGCTTGGGAGTCACATGTGGCTCTTTCATACATGCTGTGTGACTCTTGAAGCCCCACTGACCCACCAGCTTGCTCGGAGAAGACATTTCTCTCTTTAAATCACTTCTGCAAGCCTAGCCAGTTGGCAGCTATAACAGCGCGCCTCGCGGTCTCACTGAATCGCTTCTATATGCGGCTTATGGCTACCCCAGCCCCTCTTCCACCTCAGTTCTTCCTCTTGAATTTTTACCTCACGACTATGAAACTCAAGGGGTAGGTGTAATATGGATTTCTCACTAGTCTCTTCGGGGGTTTTGTTTTGCTTTCAGATGGATATAACCTCAGTTTGTAGGTAGAGGACCACAGCAGCTTTGATAGCTTTCCCAATATACTGGCACCAGAGAACTCTAAAGTAAACCACAGAAATTTATTAACATACACACACCGTCTTCAACTGGGGAATGGGAAATATATACATGGGCTATATTGTATCTCAAGCAGTTAACCGTTTCTTCATAGTTTAGGCTTTATAATATCTAGTTCCCTTAGGTCTCTCAGGTTTCACAGATCATACAGCTTTCACTCTCCAACACTAGTCTGGGTTGGCCTCTTGGGTATAATGTGCCAAGTCCCTTAAGTCAACTGGTGTCTCTTCTCCCAGCCCTTCAGACTTCTAGACCCACATCTTTCCCTCAACCACCTCTTTAGCTCTTAAGAGAAGTGCCTCTGTGTCTGTGACCTCCCAGGTCTTTTACTGTGACTCTCCTCTAGTCACACGCAGCCCCGTGGCTGTCTAAATAGAGTGAACAGTGAACTTTGCTTCTCTCGAAGACTCTCCTCAGCTACTGTCTCAGCTCCTTCTCAGACCAACTGCTCTCTTCAGCAGTTGGTCTGACACTAACTGCCCTCAGCCCTTAGCTGTCAATCACCTCTGAGAGTTCCGAGCACTCTGGCCTCCACCCTCCGATCACCTGACGCAGGCTCTATGCATCCTTAGTTTTCTTGTTAACCCATTCATTACCGTCACAGCAGCTTGGAGAAAACCCCATTTGAAGTTGCTTTCTTTCACCTCTCTCTCCCTCCCCCATCTATTTTCCTTCCTTCCTTCCTTCCTTCCTTCCTTCCTTCCTTCCTTCCTTCCTTCCTTCCTTCCTTCCTTCCTTCCTTCCTTCCTTCCTTCCTTCCTTCCTTCCTTCCTTCCTCCCTCCCTCCCTCCCTCCCTCCCTTGTCTTGTGGCTCTCAAACTCCTGACGTTAATGACTTGATGCTCTCAGACATTTATTCTATGTGGCTCTTATGTTAAGCAAATTTGGCCACCCCTGCTTTATACCCTGTTGTTGGCCCTCCAGAAGAACTGGTTGACCGTTGAATGAGACAGGAGGTTGAACTAGATGGACTCTCGGTGGTCTGACCCAGCAAGGGCTCTTCTGATGTTCTTATGAAGGCTTCAGCCTTTATGCCCTGTTGGTAGGGTTTTTATGATGTTCTTATGAAGGCCTCAGACTCTACCCAGTTGTTGGCCCTCCAGAGGAACTGGTTGGCCACTGTGTGAGACAGGAGGCTGGACTAGATGGACCATCACTGGTCTGATCCAGCAGGGCTCTTCTGATGTTTGCATGAAAGCCTCAGCCTCTCTACCCTGTTGTTGGGTGAAGCAGGAGGTTGGACTAGATGGACCCTCATTAGTCTGATCCAGCAGGGCTCTTCTGATGCTCTTCTCAGGGGAAGGCCTCAGCCTCTCTACCCTGTTGTTGGCCCTCCAGAGGAACTGGTTGGCCACTGTGTGAGACAGGACGCTGAACTAGATGGACCCACCCTGGTCTGATCCAGCAGGGCTCTTCTGACGTTTGCATGAAGGCCTCGGCCTCTCTGCCCTGTCGTTGGCCCTCCAGAGGAACTGTGTAGGCCCTCCAGAGGAACAGGATGCTGGACTAGATGGACCCTCAATGCTCTGACCCAGGAGGGCCCTTCTGATGTTGTCCTCTGGGGAAGGCCTCGGCCTCTCTGCCTGGATCTACAAGTTTTTTGAGGGGTGGGGTGTGAAATTAAAAAATGGCACCTCCCTATGGACCCATTCTATCTTATGGACTCATAGAATTGAATAGACTCCATACCCAGTTTGGCACACGCACCCCGTTGGCACCCAGGGCAAGCACCCCACTCTGCCCCCCCTAGATCCGGCCCTAGTTGGCCCTCCATAGGAACTGGCTGGCCATTGCATGAGATAGGATGCTGGACCAGATGGACCCTCACTGGTCTGATCCAGCAGGGCTCTTTTGATGTTCTTATGAAGGTCTCAACCTCTCTGCGCTGTTGTTGGCCCTCCAGATGAACTGGTTGGCCCCTGTGTGAGACAGGAGGCTGGACTAGATGGACTACTGGTCTGATCCAGCAGGGTTCTTCTGATCTCACTGTCCCCAACACTGCCAGCCTCCCTTGGTCTGTTCCACCACTAGTTGAGCTGCTTCTGGTTCCTCCAGTCCTGCGGAAGCCGGATCTCGGCTGAGCGGGCTTCTTACCTCGGTTTGAATCTCCCACAATCATCCCCAGCTATCTGGAGGCAATGTAGATTTTCTGAAGACCTAATGAATAAACAAGCACGGAGCCCTGGTGGTGTGATTTACATTGTTAATGCTTATATGTGTGTGATAAATATGCATTTGTGTGTCTTCAAATAAACTCTCCCGCCCCCCCCCCTTCATTTCTAACCTATGGTGATTAAGAAGAAAAGAGAGCCCGTCTTTCATAAGATGTTGACTTTCTTCGCTTCCCGTTTGCTAATCAATCTCCATCTAGTGGGAGCAGAGTTCTGAATGCTTTTAAAGAAAAGGATTGCACCATTTTCCCCTCTTCAAAATCTATGAATCCAGAGGAGCTGTATGAGCACGGTTACGTTCCAAAAGATTAATAATCTCTTCATGGACCATCACAGTACCCTTTGGATGATGAAAACGGTAAATGGGTGGAAATCCAGGCTAGCAAAAAGGTAGCGTTTATTTAATTTCTTTCCCTCTCTATCTTTCGAGGGAGATCTTAACAAGTGGACGGATCATTCTGGGATGGCAACCTGTTGGGTAATTCAGCCTGCTTTAGGTACAAAAACACCACAAATACCCCATGATTGTTCATAGACTACTGAGCTCTCTTACACTCTTGTTCATCTAGTCTGGAGTGTGGGTCCATAAAAAGAGCCCTGTTGTATTGGAATCATGAGGTCTAGCGTCAGGTTCCCAACAGCTCGGAGGCTCTTCAGCAGGTCACAAAGGGCATGGCCTCTTGGATGAAGGCAAGACAACAAGGTTCAAATAGATTTTTAAAAAAAAATTCAGGAGCTGTAGACCAAGATCGCCCTCTTCTGGCAAGCTGCCACAGTGTGGAGACAGGATGCTGGACTAGATGGACTGATCCAGCAGGGCTCTTCTGATGTTCTTCTCAGGGGAAGGCCTTGGCCTCTCTGTCCTGTTGTTGGCCCTCCAGAGGAACTGGTTGGCCACTATGTGAGACAGGAGGCTGGACTAGATGGACCCTCCCTGGTCTGATCCAGCAGGGCTCTTCTGATGTTCTTCTCAGGGGATGGCCTCGGCGTCTCTGCCCTGTTGTTGGCCCTCCAGAGGAACTGGTTGGCCACTGTGTGAGAGAAGATGCTGGACTTGATGGACCCTCACTGGTCTGATCCAGCAGGGCTCTTCTGATGTTTTTCTCAGGGGAAGGCCTTGGCCTCTCTGCCCTGTTGTTGGCCCTCCAGAGGAACTGGTTGGCCACTGTGTGAGAGAGGATGCTGGACTAGATGGACCCTCACTGGTCTGACCCAGCAGGGCTCTTCTGATGTTCTTCTCAGGGGAAGGCCTCGGCCTCTCTGCCCTGTTGTTGGCCCTCCAGAGGAACTGGTTGGCCACTGTGTGAGACAGGATGCTGGACTAGATGGACCACTGGTCTGACCCAGCAGGGCTCTTCTGATGTTCTCCCAAGATCCACACCATGCTTGAAATGTGTGCATCTGTACCCTTAGGTTCAGTTGTTGCAAATAAAATGGGTATACATAGCTATGTCTGCAGTGCAATTCTTTTATTCCCTCCTCCCCACCCGCTGGTACACGGAAATTCCCTTCCATGCACCATTAATTGTTCCCTTCCATGCAGCATTAATTAATAGTTGCAGGATCTAAGACACAGGAATGAGCCCTCTCTATCTTGGTACCCAAGCTCACTAGGGTACCCTCTCTATCTTGGTACCCAAGCTCAAAGATCTTCCCTGACCAAAGATTAATTGTGAAGGTCAGTTATGATAACTGTTTCTGTTCAGAGCTCTGTAGAGGGCATCATTCCATGGAAAGAAAGGGAAAGTACAAATGAGGGCACCATGTGCAGAGTTCAGCTTTAACTTCAGTCCGGGTTGCAAAAAAAAGTCATGGAGCTGTGTAGCAAAAAGCCTTGCTGAAATTTTAATGAGGAGGGGCTGTGGCTCAGTGGGTAGAGCATCTGCTTGGCACGCAGAGGGTCCCAGGTTCAATCCTCAACATCTCCAGTTAAAAGAAGATAATGAATTTATATCCCGTCCTGCACTCAGAATCTCCAGATCAGCTCACAATCTCCTTTATCTTTCTCCCCCACAACAGACACCCTGCAAGGTATGTGGGGCTGAGAAAGCTCTGGGAGAGTTATGACTGACCCAAGGCCATTCCAGCAGCTGCAAGTGGGAATCTAACCCGGTTCTCCCAGATAAGAGTCTGCACACTTCACCACTACACCAAACTGGCTCAAAAAGGACCAGGCAGGAAGTGATGGGAAAGACCTCAGCCTGAGAATCCGGAGAGCTGCTGCCAGTCAGAGTAGATAGTACTGACCTTGATGGACCAAGGGTCTGATTCAGTATAAGGCAACTTCCGTGTAAGTGATTCTTAAATCTAAGAAGCTGAGAAGATGGCTGGAGGAGGAGTCAAATAATTCCAGAATAAATTACAGAAAATGAAAAAAAAAATACTGATTAAATCATGCACTGTAAGAGAAACAGAATAAAGAGTGCAGGGGCACCTTTAAGAGCAACAAAGTTTCATTCTGGGTATAAGCTTTCTTGTGCATGTACACTTGTTCAGCATGCTTAAACTGACTAGAGAATTCAGATTTTCATGGCAATGAAACCAGGATTGCCTGTGCATAGAACAGGGATTATTAACTAACGAACTAACTTACTAATTGCATTCCATCTGGGTTTTTTTTAAAGGTGAAAGAAGAGTCCAATCTGAAGAGAAGCCAGAGTATTTTTAATTGACTCTCAATCCACTAGTGCTACTGTTTTTCCAGTGAATTTTATTCTAATATATACATCATTTTTTTGTGCTCATTCATGGAAAGATGCCCACAAACAAACCCACACAAACAAATTTCCACAAACACCAGTCAGTTCTCCTTTTCCCTCTTTCTCTGGTTTTCCCCAAAAGTTTCTATAGAGGGCATCCCTTACCAAATTTCTTCCAGACTGAAAGAAAAGGGGAGAGAAAAAAAGAGTACTCTGAAGTACTTTAGGAATCTGGATTGTAAAGAACAGAGCAAATTATAATCTCCAACGCTGGAGGCTTCTGGGAGTTTTCATTGGAGTTAAGATGTTCTTGTCTAAGGGAATGATACATGGAACTTTCTCCTAGATATAATTTTCATTCTCTTTTATCGGGGAGAACATAAGAAAATGAAAGGAGCCCTGCTGGATCAGACCAGTGGTTCATGTAGTCCAGCCTCCTGTCTCACACAGTGGCCAACCAGTTCCTCTGGAGGGCCAACAGCAGGGCAGAGAGGCCAAGGCCTTCATAAGAGCATCAGAAGAGCCCTGCTGGGTCAGACCAGTGAGGGCCCATCCTGTCCAGCCTCCTCTCACACAGAGGCCAACCAGTTCCTCTGAAGGGCCAAAAACGGGGCACAGAGGCCGAGGCCTTCCCCTGAGAAGAATATCAGAAGAGCCCTGCTGGGATCAGACCAGGGAGGGTCCATCTAGTCCAGCCTCCTGTCTCACACAGTGGCCAACCAGTTCCTCTGGAGGGCCAACCACAGGGCAGAGAGGCCGAGGCCTTCAGAAGAGCCCTGCTAGATCAGACCAAAGGTCCATCTAGTCCAGCTTCCTGTTTCACACAGTGACCAAATAGTTCCTCTGGAGGGCCAACAACAGGGCAGAGAGGCCAAGGCCTTCATAAGAACATAAGGAGAGCCCTGTTGGATCAGATAAATGGTCCATCTAGTCCAGCCTCCTGTCTCACACAGTGGCCAGCCAGTTCCCTCTGGAGGGCCAACTACATGGGAAAGAGGCTGAGGCCTTTATAAGGACATAATAAGAGCCCTGATAGGTCAGACTAGTGATCATTCCAGTCCAGCCTCCTGTCTCATACAGTGGCCAACTAGTTCCTCCGGAGAGCCATCAACAGGGCAGAGAGACCAAGGCCTTCTCCTGATGTGGCTTCCTGCTGGACACTGGGATTCAGAGGTTGACTGCCTCTGAATGTGGAGGTTCACTATAAGTATATAAGAGCCCTGCTGGATCAGACTAATGGTCCATCTAACCCAGCATCCTGTCTCACATGGTGGCCAACCAATTCCACTGGATGGCTAACAGCAGGGCAGAGAGACCGAGGCCTTCCCTTGATGCTGTCTCCTGGCTCTGGGATTCAGAGACCAACTGCCTCTGACCATGGAGGTTCCCTTTTAATGGCTAGTAGCCACTGATAGACCTCTCCTCCATAAATCTACCTAATCCCCTTTTAAAAACCTGTTTATTGACCATTAGAGCGGTTCCTCAGTGGAACAGGCTTCCTCCTCGGGAGGTGGTGGGCTCTCCTTCCTTGGAGGTTTTTAAACAGAGGCTAGATGCCACCTGACAGCAATGAGGATCCTGTGAATTTATGGGGAGGGATTTGTGAGTTTCCTGCATTGTGCAAGGGGTTGGACTAGATGACCCTGGAGGTCCCTTCCAGCTCTATCATTCTATGATTCTTGTGGCCATCACACCATCCTCTGGCAGCATATTCCAGGTTCTAATCAATCTCTTTGTAGAGAAGAGAGGCATTTCCCCCTTCCTTTCCCTCCCATCGCTTGACGGCCAACATCTCCCCTTGTTTCGACACGATGGCTCTGGCATATATTATTTTAATTAAATCGACGGCAATTTCTTCTTCCTCGGAGAACCATTCTGTGGCGCAATTAGGAACATATTGGCACTGGCACGTATGAATATTCAGGAGGGTGTCAATTAATTAGCAGACATTGGAATCTCATTACGATGTTCAAAACCCCTTTTAGCGCTAAGCGGAATTAGAGGGGCATTTGGCAGTGCGGTGGATTAGAGACTGTTTTACGGCGCACTCATTTAACTTCATTATGGTTGCACTTACGTTACCCTCTGATTTTTATTAATTAAATTGCTCATTAATTTGTCCGGAAAGAGAGGATAAAAGTTTTATGATGCCACGGTGCTCATGGGGCTGGGTTCCTTCTTCAAAAAGTGTTACCCTCTTTGGTTGCCCCTGAAGGAGAGAGATTTATTTTGGGATGGAGTCTATGGCGCTTCACAGGAACGTGCTTGAGAAGTTCCCTCCTTCATAGATGTTTCTCCTTCCTGCCCACTCTAGTAGAAGTTTCCTACTAATTTCAAGTTTCTATGATGCTAGACTGATCTCCTCAGATTTCGGAAACTAAGCAGGGTCGGCCCTGGTCAGTATTTGAAAGGGAGACCACCAAAGAATAACAGGAGACCAAGTTTGGTGTAGTGTAGTGGTGAAGTGTGTGGACTCCCATCTGGGAGAACCAGGTTTGATTCCCCACTCCTCCACTGGGTCAACCACAGTTCTCACAAAGCTGTTCTCCAAAGAGCTCTCTCGGTTCACAGGGTGTCTGTTGAGGGGAGGGGAAGAGAAGGAGATAGTACGCCACTCTGAGACTCTAAGTGAAGGGAGGGGTATATATCCATTCTCTCCTCCTCCTCCTCCTCCTCCTTCAACATAAAGGCAGCCAATGACAACTTCAACATAAAGGCAGGCGCAGAGTGGTAAAGCTGCAGTACTGCAGTCTGAACTCTCTGCTCACGACCTGAGTTCGATTCCAGCAGAAGCTGGGTTCAGGTAGCCGCTCAGGTTGACTCAGCCTTCCACCCTTCCGAGGTCGGTCAAATGAGCCCTCAGCTTGCTGGGGGGAAAGCGCAGATGACTGGGGAAGGCAATGGCAAACCACCCCGTAAAAAGTCTGCTGTGAAAATAACATCACTCCAGAGTCAGAAGCGACTGGTGCTTGCACAGGGGACTCCCTTGACCTTTAATGACAAACCACCTCTGAATGTCTCTTACCTTGAAAACCTCACTGTGTCACCATAAGTTAGCCAGCTGTGACTTGACAGCTAAAATAATAATAATAATAATAATAATAATAATAATAATAATAATAAGGGGTCGTTTTGTAGAAAAATAGGTGATGGAGCTCATCCAGAGGTTGTTATGCAGCTACACAAACTATTCGATGGACAAGGAAGTGGAACTCTCAGAAGGAGGAATTGGAACTCTCAGAAAGGTTCAGGAGCTGTGCTCCTGTGAGCTCCCACTGAATCCGAGGCATAATAATAATAATGCTTTTAGTAGCCATGGCTTAGTTTCCAGAGAGGTGGTAAACCCAGGCTGTATCCTCTGGTGTCAGGGAGGGACTTGGGTCAATCCATGCCCTTCCATCCAAATAATTGCCACCGCCTAGAATGTGAGATGTCAAGGTGGAAGAGTTCGAGCTTATCTTTTCTTCCTCCTAGAATTCTAGTTACAGGGGAGCTTTAAAAAAAACAACTCAGGTGCTCCTCTTCACAGCTCACGTACCTCTTACCTGCAGCTTCTCCAGTTATGTTGCCTGTTCAGGCCATTGTCTACTGATTTCCTAGGCCTCTGTTTCTCCTATTCATAATTTTCTAGAAGCTTCTCTAAGATGTGAGCAACTCTGCTTTGGGCAGCAGAGACCCTCCTATCTGCCTCACCTCTGTCGTGATGTCATGGCAATTCAAGCCAATGAATGCCGGAGTCTTCTTGCTCAACATAGACTACCAGAGAATCTCTCACGGCAGTAAACTAGAATAACGTAGGAGTCCAGTAGCACCTTTAAGACCAACAAAGTCTTAAAGGTGCTACTGGACTTCTACTTTGTTCCACTGCTTCAGACCAACACGGCTACCCACCTGGATCTATCTCCAGTAAACTAGAGACATTTGTAGTGCAGGAGGTGATGGGAAAGACCTCAGATTGAGACCTGGAGAGCCACTGCCAGTCTCAGTAGACAAAACTGACCTTGAAGGACGGATGGTCTGATTCAGTATAAGGCAGCTTCACATGGGCAATCAATGAATTAGTTGATTCTGGAACAAGAGGGCCAACCAGGAAATCTACATCTTGCAATGAAAATCTCAAAGACCTTCTGCAGGACATAAGAACATAAGAGAAGTCATGTTGGATCAGGCTAACGGCCCATCCATTCCAACACTCTGCGTCACATAAAAACATAAGAGAAGCCATGTTGGATCAGGCTAACGGCCCATCCATTCCAAAACTCTGTGTCACATAAGAACATAAGAGAAGCCATGTTGGATCAGGCCAATGGCCCCTCCAGTCCAACATTCTGTGTCACATAAGAACATCAGAGAAGCCATGTTGGATCAGGCTAACGGCCCATCCATTCCAACACTCTGCGTCACATAAAAACATAAGAGAAACCATGTTGGATCAGGCTAACGGCCCATCCATTCCAAAACTCTGTGTCACATAAGAACATAAGAGAAGCCATGTTGGATCAGGCCAATGGCCCCTCCAGTCCAACACTCTGTGTCACATAAGAACATAAGAGAAGCCCTGCTGGATCAGGCCAATGGCCCATCCAGTCCAACACTCTGTGTCACATAAGAACATAAGAGAAGCCATGTTGGATCAGGCTAACGGCCCATCTATTCCAAAACTCTGTGTCACACAGTGGCTAAAAACCCCAGGTGCCCTCAGGAGGTCCACCAGTGGGGTCAGAACACCAGAAGCCCTCCCACTGTTGCCCCCTCTCCCAAGCACCAAGAATACAGAGCATCACTGCCCCAGACAGAGAGTTCCATCAATATGCTGTGGCTAATAGCCACTGATGGACCTCTGCTCCATGTAAGAACATAAGAGAAGCCATGTTGGATCAGGCCAATGACCCATCCAGTCCAACACTCTTGTGTCGCATAGTAGCCAACAAACCCAGGGGCCATCAGGAGGTCCATCAATGGGGCCAGGACACTAGAAGCCCACCCACTGTGACCCCCCAAGTACCAAGAATACAGAGCATCACTTGCCCCAGACAGAGAGTTCCATCAATATGCTGTGGCTAATAGCCACTGATGGACCTCTTCTCCAGATGTTCATTCAATCCCCTCTTGAAGCTGGCTATGCTTGCAGCCGCCTCCACCTCCTGTGACAGTGAATTTAAATGCTGCAGGGCTTTCCTTATCCAACCATCGCTACTGTCTCAAAATCTACGCAGTCTCTAATTAGGTGATTCTTAAACGGTCTTAATTTTTTCCCAGGGATCATTGTGTTAAGAAGACCTTTACAAAAAAAACACAGAGAAAGAGTGGGCGGGTAGGGGGGGGATGTCCGTAGGATATTGTGCTTTGGAAAAAACAAACAAAAAATTCCCTCGGAAATGTTTAATATTAAATATTCATAAGATTCCAATCCAATAGGCTTGTCGCTCCATCGATACAGAGGAGTGTAACTTCACAAACAGCTCACAATGGGGGGGGGGGACAACCACCCAGATCTCTAGCAGCCCCCCTTAGAGAAAGGATGTGGAAATTATGTTCAGAAAAGTTACCTGTCTTTCAACATCTGGGCTCGAAACGAGTCTCCAACAAAAGGTTAGAAAGACAAACATCAAATCCACCTTCACAAAAGGGAGTTTCTAAATACGCCTTTGAAATTAATACGCATGCAAAATTAATTAGTTGCATTTGGTGACATCAAAATAAGTTCTAGGGAAAGCAGAGTTGGGGGGAGGGGAAGGTGTCAGGGAAAAGAAGGGAAGCGCGAGTGAAGAGGTGCCTTCAGGGCACTGGGAACCATATGCTGGAATTAGAGCTAATTGACTAATTACATAAATTAGGCATTAATTTTACAACACATCAAGTATAAAAGATATCTCAATTAATTGCGCATAAATTAGAAGGTTAAAGAGGGCAGCCTCGACAACGAGGGAAGATGTCACTTTGGTGTTTTGGGGGGGTACTTGGGTCAGAGGTGAGTTGTGAGCCTTTCGGAAGCGGACCGGCTGTGAGTCGCTCAACAGAGAAAATGGATGCCAAGCTGGTAGAAGATGCACTGGATGCCCAGATCCTGCCACTGTCTTCAGGCAATCATTAACGCAAGAATGAAAGGGGGAGAGAAGATGGGGGGGGGGACAGAACCTCCACTTCATTAAAATCAATTATAAATCCCAAGATTGATTAGTTTTTGTCAGGGCATGCAGTGGGGAAAGAGAGAGGGCCGAACCGGTCAGTGCTTGTCGATGCTGGGGTCAGCCACATCTCAGGTGCAGTGCGGACGGCCTTGGGTGCTGGGATAGCAGGATTGGGACCATAGATGGGATGAAATGCTGAGGCAGAGCTGGAAAAATATTGACCCAGGAGGGCTGATCACAAGCCGATATTGGGCTCGGATGGTCTAGCCCTCGAAGCAGCAAGACAAGGCCGAAGGTAACTTCTCGACGGCGCTACACAAACATTTTAAAAATACAAAATGAAAGCCATTGCGCAAAACATGAAAAAAAATTCTGTAACCCTACAGAACAAACAGTGAAGACTTGCACTGAGCTCTGATCACTCGAGGAATAAAATAGTTTTCCTTCGGGGAGGGGGGTGCACAATGAGCCAGCCCTGCAGAGCTCCTCTTCTTTTGACAAGTTTTTATCAATTTTTATCAATTCTGTTGTCCTTTTTTTTTTTTTAACCTGGCTTCTTTCAATTAAATTTAGATGTGGACGACTGTGAAAGGTTTATTTAAAAAAAAACCAGTAACAAAACAGCTCTTGTTTTCCTGGTATCCAGGGCTTTTTTTGTAGCAGGAACTCCTTTGAATATTAGGCCACACCTCCCTCATGGTGCCAATCCTCCAAGAGTTTACAGGGCTGTTTGTAAAGGGCCTACTGTAAGCTCAACCAATTATCTATCAGGTTTATTACAGTCAAAAGACCAGAAAAACCAGGGCTTTTTTTGTAGCAGAAACTCCTTTGCATATTAGGCCACCCACCCCTGATGTAGCCAATCCTCCTGGAGCTTACAAGAGGCCCTGTAAGAAGAGCCCTGTAAGCTCTTGGAGGATTGGCTACGTCAGGGGTGTGTGGCCTAATATGCAAAGGAGCTCCTGCTAACAAAAAAAGCCCTGCGTATCTGTTTTACTCATTTTGTTGTTCTACTTTACATGATTTCACTGATTTAAAAAAAAAATTAATTCCATTAATTATCATTTTATTGTCTTTGTACATGGCCCAAGTGCTTTTTAAAAAAAAGTTTTAAGGTGGAATATAAGCCTTATAAATAAATACCGTTCTTTTCCTCTTCTGTTTAAGATCCGAGCCCAGAAGAACCATGGGAGACCAACAACATTTTCCTGGGTAGAAATTTCTGAGAGCCAAAGTTACCTTCACCAGATGGAGTGGCCACAGCAGGGGGCTGCAGATGAAGCAGCAGCATCAGACTGTGCAGAGTCTCCTCCTTTCAATAAATGTTGTTGTTGTTGTTGTTAACCATTCAGTCATGTCTAACTCCTGGTGATTCTATGGGCCACCTTTCTCCAGGTTTTCCAATTTTGAACTGCTTCTTTGAGTTGTTCTTTGCTCAGGTCGGCGCTGTCTTTTATGGTGTCTAACCACCATGTTGAGAGCCAATTTGATGTAGTGGTTAAGTGTACAGACTCTTATCTGGAGAACCGGGTTTGATTCCCCACTCCTCCACTTGCACCTGCTAGAATGGCCTTGGGTCAGCCAGAGCTCTAAGTGTGCAGACTCTTATCTGGAGAACCAGGTTTGATTCCCCACTCCTCCACTTGTACCTGCTAGAATGGCCTTGGGTCAGCCAGAGCTCTAAGTATGCAGACTCTTATCTGGGAGAACGGGGTTTGATTCCCCACTCCTCCACTTGCAGCTGCTGGAATGGCCTTCTCAGACAGAACTGGCTACGAACATGAAGCATTCCACCCCCCACCCCCAAGCCGTCTCTCCTTGGTAGATTCTCTTCCTCCGGTCCCCAAGTTGTAAAGATAAATTGCCCATGAAACAAAAATCTCCAGCAACTGAGTTAAGTTTAAAAGAAGCCAAATTGCAGGATCCAGAATGATCGGAGGCATCCTTCGCAACTTGGCTTGAACGCTTCAGCCGTCCTGTCGCCATATAAATCCTAACTCAACACGATCGCCTGCTGCAATCACACATCAGCAGCTAAAATGGGCTGCTGAAATGGTTTCGGTGTAATATCAAGCTGCATGATTTGGTTGTTGGACCCCCAAATGGGAGTTACCAGACTTTATCATATTACAAAATATGGAATTAAGATCTTGGGCATGAGGCAGAAAATTGCCATCGGCTGTCCCAGGAAGGACTGTAGGTCCCACCTGGAAAACATTCAGCTACCTAGCTCTCTCAGCCCCACCTACCTCACAGGGTGTCTCTTGGGGGGAGGTGGGAAAGGTAAAGGAGATCGTGAGCTGCTCTGAGATTCAGAGTATAGGGTGGGATATAAAGCCAATATCGCCTTCTTCTTGAGTGAAAGATGGCTCCCCACTCTTGCTTTGATAGACTTGAAGCCACCTGGTGGCAAAAGATCTAATTGCCTTTTGAGTCATTTCAAACAAAAGTTGATGTGTGGCCACAGCACTTCAGATCGAAGAGCCACAGGTCTTTGGGGGTTCAACACTTTGTCCTGAAGTATTAAAGTTTTCAGGGCCTGTAAAACGGAGCTGTTCTGCCTAGCCTTTGGCTGAGGTGGCAGGTGCCCAGTTATTCAGCCTCCCTGGCTGAAGCTTCCAACCGCCCCCTGCCCTCATTCATTCATTCATTCATTCATTCATTCATTCATTCATTCATTCATTCATTTTATTGGATTTATATCCTGCCCTTGCCGCCGAAGCAGGCTCAGAACGGCCCGCAATACATAGCTTGCAATAAAAACATTTACATTAAAAGCATTCAATGGTTTAAAAATAATCTAGTGCTAGTTTCGATACAGATTGAAGATGGCGTTCAAGGGTCTTAAGATCTTTGCTGTTGCTTGATCTGGCCTAGTTGCTTCCAGCCATTCGAGATTGTTAAACCTTTATAACTTACTGTAGTGCCTTTTAATTGCTGGAACTATTTATTCAGCATTATTGTTTTAAATGGCTTTGTAAAACTTTTGTCGTGACCCACCCTGAGCCTGCTTGTGGGGAGGGTGCGATATAAATATAAATAAATAAGTAAATGAGGCCTCCTTTGCTGTAAGCACACATCACTATTATCTAGGCCAGGGGTGTCGAACTCGTTCATTATGAGGGCCAGATCTGACATAAATGAGACTTTGTTGGGCTGGGCCATGTCAGACTGGGCCATGTGTGTACCTATTTAAGATTAGGCAGCAGAGATATAAACTTTATAAAGGACAGACAAACACCATTAAAGATTTCGTATCTCTCCTGTGTGATCAAGGGAACTGGGCACAGGAAGGTCTGGCTGTTTCCCTCCCTCCTCAGAGGATGTGGAGGGGGAGGAGCCTCAGCCAACAGAGAAAATAGAGGCTTTGCTCTGTAGCTCCCGAGCGATTGAGCAAGCCTTGCAAAGCAAGCTGTGATGCAGAAGGAAGCAAAAGAGAGGGAGAAGGGAGCAGATGACAGCTAGTTGCTGGGGGGCCTGATAGGAGCCCTCCGGGGGCCTGATTCAGCCCCCGGGCTGCATGTTTGACACCCCTGATCTAGCCAACCTTTCTTTTGGCAAAAATGTCCATGGGAGAAAATTCTACATGCCCTCTATTGAATAAAACTTCAAGTGAGAATATGCCCGCAGAATGTTCATCAGCATTCCAAGGAAAGCTTTCCTGTGAAAGGGCAGCAACAAACAAAGGGTATCTTTACTAAAGGTAGATTCAGATGAGTGGTTGTGTTGTTCTGAAGCCATAGAACAAAACTGGAGTCCAGTGACTGGCACTTTTGACCAACAGCATTTTATTCTGTGCACTCGCATTTCTTCAGATACATGCAGATACTAAAGGAACTTGCAGAACTTTACCAGTCCCAGTGAATCAAGACAGTATAAGCTGTTATTTATTTATTTCTTTAGAAGAAGACTGCAGATTTATTGGAGAAACATCTACTGAGGAGGGACATGAGAGAGGTTTACAAGATTATGCATGGGATAGAGAAGGTAGAGAAAGAAGTACTTTTCTCCCTTCTCACAATACAAGAATTTGTAGACAATGAAATTGCTGAGCAGTCGGGTTAGAACAGATAAAAGGAAGTCCTTCTTCACCCAAAGGGTGATTAACATGTGGAATTCACTGTTGGTCTGGATGGGCCATTGGGCTGATCCAACATGGCTTCTCTTATGTTCTTATGATCTGTATTCTTGGTGCTTGGGGAGCAACAGTGGGAGGGTTTCTGGGGTTCTGGCCCCACCGGTGGACCTCCTGATAGCACCTGGGCTTTGGCCACTGTGTGACACAGAGTGTTGTTCTGGATGGACCATTGGCCTGATCCAACAGGGCTTCTCTTATGTTCTTATGTGACACAGAATGTTGGACTGGCTGGGCCATTGGCCTGATCCAACAAGGCTTCTCTTATGTGACACAGAGTGTTGGACTGGATGGGCCATTGGCCTGATCCAACATGGCTTCTCTTATGTTCTTATGTGACACAGAGTGTTGTTCTGGATGGACCATTGGCCTGATCCAACATGGCTTCTCTGATGTTCTTATGGTCTGTATTCTTGGTGCTTGGGGAGCAACATTGGGAGAGTTTCTAGGGTTCTGGCCCCACTGGTGGACCTCCGGATGGCACCTGGATTTTAGCCATTGTGTGACACAGAGTGTTGGTCGGGATGTGCCATTGGCCTGATCCAACATGGCTTATGTACTTATGACCTCTCTCACACATCCATTTAGTAGCTTTCCATATTCAATTGGAATCCTAGTTTAAGGTATCGATTCTTTAGGAAGCCTTGTATTAACCTCTTTGTGCTGGTAGTCATGCTGTACCATTCAAGATGTACAACACAGGAAACCTTCATCCTGTTTTGAAAATCCCAGCGGATATTCTGATGCTCTCCTGTGAATGGGTTTGAAAATGGATGAGAACCTGACACGGGGATCTCTTTCGACTGAGACAAAATGATTGCTTTTGATGGAGTATTTTTTCTTTTTTCAAAAAAAAAAATTATGTCTGTTTGCCAGATGCTTGGAGATACTTGAGGGAGAAGCTGACAAGTGGATAATTGTCAGCGGAACTAAAACAGACACTCTGTTTACAGTGGCGCATGATTAATTGAGTGCAAATAAGACAGAAGCCACCGGTGTTGGTAAATTCTTTCAGCGTCTCTAGTTTTAAAAAACAAACAAAAAAAGGGAGCTCCTGTTGTCAATTCCCCACAGTTCAATGATCAATAACAGTCAATTGCAAGAATAGCTGTTTATTGATACATGACAGGTCAGAGCAAGATGGTCCTTGCGAAAACTGGCTATGGCGGGCAAATGCCCTCTACTTATAGTTCAGGACTAAGCCGTTACACATTTGTCAGATACATCTGACAAAGAGAACTATCTTTCTCGAAAGCTTACACTACAATAAAATTTAAGAACATAAGAGAAGCCATGCTGGATCAGGCCAATGGTTTATCCAGTCCAACACTGTGTGACATAAGAACCTAAGAGAAGCCATGTTGGATCAGGCCAGTGGCCCATCCAGTCCAACACTCTGTGTTACATAAGAACCTAAGAGAAGCCATGTTGGATCAGGCCAGTGGCCCATCCAGTCCAACACTCTGTGTCACATAAGAACCTAAGAGAAGCCATGCTGGATCAGGCCAATGGCCTATCCAGTCCAACACTCTGTGTCACAGAAGAACATAAGAGAAGCCATGTAGGATCAGGCCAATGGCCCATCCAGTCCAACACTCTGTGTCACATAAGAACCTAAGAGAAGCCATGCTGGATCAGGCCAATGGCCTATCCAGTCCAACACTCTGTGTCACATAAGAACCTAAGAGAAGCCATGTTGGATCAGGCCAGTGGCCCATCCAGTCCAACACTTTGTGTCACATAAGAACCTAAGAGAAGCCATGCTGGATCAGGCCAATGGCCTATCCAGTCCAACACTCTGTTTCACACAGTGGCAAAAAACCCAGGTGCCATCAGGAGCACCATCAGTGGGGCCAGGACACTAGAAGCCCTCACACTGTGCCCTCCCAAGCACCCAGAATACAGAGCATCACTTGCCCCTGACAGAAGAACATAAGGGAAGCTGTGTTGGACCACGCCAAAGGCCCATCCAGTCCAACACTCTGTGTCACACAGGCCAAAAAAACCCAGGTGCCATCAGGAGCTCCATCAGTGGGGCCAGGACACTAGAAGCCCTCCCACTGTTGCCCCACCCAAGTATCAAGAATACAGAGCATCACTGCCCCAGACAAAGAGTTCCATCAGTATGCTGTGGCTAATAGCCACTGACGGACCCCTGCTCCATATGCTTATCCAATCCCCTCTTGAAGCTGGCTGTGCCTGTATCTGAATTTGTTAGTCTTAAAGGTGCTACTGGACTTTTTGCTATTTTTGCAGCAACACACGAACATGGCTAACCCCTCTGGATCCTTAATTTTGTAGTAAACATTTGCTTTGAAGTTAAACATGCACATGCTTGTGATGCATTATCCCACTGTGTTTTATTCACTCTGCTAAATATCCAACAAAAATAAATAAGAATAAGAGTGCTGAAAAAAAGATACAGCTCTAATGCAGAAGGTGGAGGTCAAAGGTTAGGATTATGAACCTGTCCCCCCCCCTCCTCTTCTTGGAGATTCTCGGCAGTTGGGGTAGGGAGGAAGTTCAGTGGGGAACACAATGTCACAAAATCCACTTCTGAAGCTGTAGTTCCCTCCAGGAGAACTGATCTCTGTTGTCTGGGGATCAGTTGTCCTCCCTAGAGAAGTCCTTATAATGGTTCACACCAGTAGACGTTCTGTACTCTGCCTTCCCAACTCCTCTCAGGATTTCTCTTGTGACATTACGCTTTTAAAATATCTATTCTTGGTTTCCCCTCACCACCTCCTCTTTCTACCAGAAGCACGTTTTAGCTGAGGTTACCAAAGTGGATTCTCAACCGTGCTTCTCCGGAGGCCTTGTAGGATCAGATCCTGAGGCAATCACACTTCAAAGACGGCTCAGTGGGCACGGGTGAAGTCAAAGAGAGAAGCGTGACGCAGAAAGAACCTGTGAGCCAGGAAGGGAGGGAGAGAAAGAGAGAGAGAAAGCATAGTTTCAGTGGGTAGCCATGTTGTTCTGCGGGAGAACAGATAGAATAATAGAACTGGTGAGAGCCAGTTTGGTGTAGTGGTTAAGTGCGTGGACTCTTATCTGGGAGAAGCAGGTTCGATTCCCCACTCCTCCACTTGCAGCTGCTGGAATGGCTTTGGGTCAGTCATAGCTCTTATAGGAGTTGTCCTTGAAAGGGCATCTTCTGGGAGAGCTCTCTCAGCCCCACCCACCTCACAGGGGAAGAAGATAAAGGAGATTGTAAGCTGCTCTGATTCAGAGAGAAGGGTGGAGTATAAATCTGCAATTCTTCTTCTTCAAGAGCAGTTCTGGGAGAGCTCTCTCTGCGCCACCCATCTCACAGGGTGTCTGTTGTGGGGAGGGGAAGGGAAAGGAGATTTGTAAGCCACTGAGACTCCTTTGGCTAATGAAGGGTGGGGTATAAATACAATCTCTTTTTCATCATATAAGTCCATTAAATAAATAAATCATCATTATAGAGTTGGAAGGGACCTCCAGAGTCATCTAGCCAAGCCCCCTGAACAATTCAGGAACTTCACAAATACCTCTCCCTCCCCCACACACACACCCAGTGACCCCTGCTCCACACTTAGCAGATGTGGGGGGGGGGGAATGCTCCAGGATTCCTGGTCAAACTGGTCTGAAGAAAAATTGCTACCTGTCCCCAAAGCAAGTTCAATTCAAGTCCAGCAGTACCTTAAAGACCAATAAACTGTTTCGGAGCAGGGGTGGAATTACAAGGCTCTTAGTACAGGGCCTACTGTAAGCTCCAGGAGGATTGGCTGCATCAGGGGTGGTGTGGCCCAATAGGCAAAGGAGCTCCTGCTAGAATTCCACCCCTGTTTCAAAGTACAAGCTTTTGATAGTTGACGCTCACTTTGTATTCGTGTATCTGAAGAAGCGAGCAGCGACTCATGGAAAGCTCCTTCCCTCCCAAAAATTTTGTTCATCTCTAATTCTTGTTCATCTCTAAATCTCTGGACTCTTATTCTTTTCTACTCCTTTTGTCAGGCACAGTCCCCAGAGAGCAAGGGAGTTCCCTTAAAGAAACGGGCCTTATCTTTTCTGTGGAATCTGAAAAGCAGATTTCCAGGGTAAAGTAATGTCCCAAAGGTTCTTACTGCACAAATTCACCAGGAGAGTAGTGGTGAAAGCGACTGGCGTGAGGACAAATCCTCAGCCAGTGCGTATCAATCAATCAATCAGTCAATCAATCAGGTTTATTATGGTCAAAAGACCAGCAAGACCAATGCACAGTCCTTTTTTTGTAGCAGGAACTCCTTTACATATTAGGCCACACACCCCTGATGTAGCCAATCCTCCTGGAGCTTACAGTAGGCCCTGTACGAAGAGCCCTGTAAGCTCTTGGAGGATTGGCTACATCAGGGAGGTGTGGCCTAATATGCAAAGGAGTTCCTGCTGCAAAAAAGGACTGTGCATTGGTCTTGCTGGTCTTTTGACCGTAATAAACCTGATTGATTATGACCATAATAAAGCCCTGCCCGATGCATATCGAGGTTCACAGTATATATCTACTGAGCCAACCTTTTTCCCCACAAGTTAGGAAGGGAGAGATATTGGAAGGCTCCCTTCCTCTTTTAATGACCACCCAAATGGCCCCACCCAACTGGTTTTAAGCAGAAAAGAACTCACGAATGCCATCCCCGACTTGGTCGACAGCTCTTTTCCGTAGCTTTATGTGCACGTTTGGCTCTACTTTGCAACGGCAGCGGTGTTGGTAAAAGGTCTTTATATGAAACCATTACATTTTATTCAGTTGTGGGTTTTTGCCGTCTGTGGACACAATGGCACGCCTCTTAATTAAAAGGGTCTTGCTGCCGAAACAATTAAAAATGAAGCAGACGCACTCTGCCATACGGAGCAAAGAGCAACTCTGCATCTATCCCCGGAGCTTCATATTTCTTTTAGATTCCAGGAGAAAGCGGAACATAATGTGGAAAATGCGGCAATATAGGTTTGACTACATAAAACGCCTTATTTTTATGGCAGAATAAGCCCGTGTGTGTGTGCATGAGAAAGGCAAGTATTCTTTGTGCATTCTTTGTGCTTGCTAGGAAGAGGAAGTGTTCCGAAGGTCTCTCTCTATATTGAAACCAGTTCCCCATGTGAGATCGATCCCCAGTCAACCATGGCTATATTTCAACATCCCTGAGACGGAATGAAGCTAATGGAGAGTGAGGGCAAATGAAAACCATTTAAAAGGAACCCCCAAGCACTCAAGGAATGTGGAAATGTGATGGAAACTGTGAAAGTTTTTCCTCAAAAGATAATCTACATATAAGGAAACTACCCACAGTTTAGAAAATAAAATAGAGAATTTGTAGAGTAGCCATCCATCTGGGCAGTCTGAAGATCTTTTGAATTACAATTGATCTCCAGACAACAGTTTCCCTGGAGGAAATAGTAAAAAGTCCAGTGGCACCTTTAAGACTAACAAATTTGATTGTAGCATAAGCTTTCAAGAAACACAACTCTCTTCATCAGACGTTGTGGGACTCTTTCTCAGTAGCCAGGGGGGCTGGGTGTGTCTTTCATCACTGGCTTGGAAATTATAGTACTGCCATACATTAGCAGGGGTGGCCCCGTGGCGCAGAGTGTTAAAGCAGCGGTACTGCAGTACTGTGATCTGAACTCTGCTCATGAGTTCAATTCCAGCGGAAGCTGGATTCAGGTAGCCGGCCCAAGGTTGACTCAGCCTTCCATCCTTCCGAGGTCGGTAAAATTAGTACCCAGCTTGCTGGGGGGAAAGCAGGATAGCCAATGCTGGACAGAATTGCCCCACTCCAGGGGTCACAGAGTGGTGCCTTGTATTGCAAGACATACTTCTGACTGTCTAATAGTACACTAACAATGCATGGTCCTGTACAGGGCTTTTTTTGTAGCAGGAACTCCTTTGCATATCAGGCCACACACCCCTGATGTAGCCAATCCCCAAGTTTACAGGACCGTTCTTACAGGGCCTACTGTAAGCTCCAGGAGGATTGGCTACATCAGGGGTGTGTGGCCTAATACGCAAAGGAGTTCCTGCTACAAAAAATAAAAGCCCTGGCTATACATACATTTTGGGAACCACAACTATATACATTTTTCCTTTTTTAAAAAAATAACCGTATTTTTCCTTTTTTTATCTTGTGTCCCCCCCCCCCCTCCCCTTAGAGTTGACTTTTACTCTTCTCATGCCTCTGGGGGGGCTGAAGATTTGTTAAGTACTCGTGTGACATGGGATGATTTCACTGCTTATTAGCTTTTTTTCTTTGTTTTGCCGTTTTGTTTTGTTTTATGGGAGGTAACCTATCTATACTCATGAACCCCGTGGCGCAGAGTGGTAAAGCTGCAGTACTGCAGTCTGAACTCTCTGCTCACGACCTGAGTTCGATCCTGGTTTCAGGTAGCTGGCTCAGGTTGACTCAGCCTTCCATCCTTCCGAGGTCGGTAAAATGAGCCCCCAGCTTGCTGGGGGGAAAGCGTCAACGACTGGGGAAGGCAATGGCAAACCACCCCATCAAAAGTCAGCCGTGATGACGTTGTGAGAGCAACATCACCCCAGAGTCGGAAATGACTGGTGCTTGCACAGGGGACTACCTTTACCTTTAACCTATCTATATTTCATTTCTGTCCAGAACGAAAAGGGACGGGGGGTTCTTTAATGAATTGCTGCAGGGGCAACAATCCTGGTGGCCGTTCCAGTGGCCCAAGGGAGGGGAACAAAAGCCACAATGAACAGAGAAAGCACTGGATTTCCCATGCTCTAAATGGCTGGGCACACACAGGTAGTGGCCAGCAATGCCAAAGCAAAGATTCGGAAACATAAACCAAAGGTTCGTTAGGAGCAGCCATACCTTCACACACTGTATTTCGGCAACAAAAGGTCAAATATTTATTAATAAAATTACCATGTCAGATTACACAGGGAAGCCACTGACATCCAGAAACAAAAACACAATTTGGGAGGGATGGTGGCTCAGTGGTAGAGCATCTGCTCGGTAAGCAGAAGGTCCCAGGTTCAATCCCCGGCATCTCCAACTAAAAAGAGTCCAGGCAAGTAGGTGTGAAAAACCTCAGCTTGAGACCCTGGAGAGCCGCTGCCAGTCTGAGCAGACAATACTGACTTTGATGGATCCAGGGTCTGATTCAGTAGAAGGCAGCTTCATATGTTCATATGTCTAAGGGGAGGGACAGTGGCTCAGTAGTAGAGCATCTGCTTGGTAAGCAGAAGGTCCCAGGTTCAATCCCCGACATCTCCAACTAAAAAGAGTCCAGGCAAGTAGGCGTGAAAAACCTCAGCTTGAGACCCTGGAGAGCCACTGCCAGTCTGAGTAGACAAGACTGACTTTGATGGACTGAGGGTCTGATTCAGTAGAAGGCAGCTTCATATGTTCATATGTTCAATTTCAACAGGGAAGAAGAGAGTTAAAAAATGAATAGGGCACGGTTTCCTGAAAAACACAAAATGCTCTACAGCTTACAACAGCACTACAGATAAGATTAGAATTCCAACAGCCAGTTCATATGCAAAAAACCTCCTCATTTCATCTGCAAAGAACCTCCATATACAAAGGAACCTCCTCGGGAAAGCTCCATATACTAAAGAACCTCCTCAGGAAAGCTCCTCCATTAACATCTCACAACCTGGGAAATTCCTACAAGATTCCTCAGCCCTACCCCACCTTCCTGGGTAGATATAAATTCCTACCATTTTCTATGTTATACCTCTGAGGATGCCGGTCACAGCTGCTGGCAAAACATCAGGTACTACTATGCCAAGACGACGGCCATATAGCCCAGAAAATCTACAACAACTAATGAACTCTGGCCATTAAAGCCTTTGACAACATATTAATAAAATGTTATGATCCTTTGGGGCATCATCAGCTAAGTAGTCTTCCACAGATGATACAGTACTGAGGGCCATCTCTGAGTTATTGAGGAGGCAAAAGGGAGAAATGTGAACTTCCCACCACAATAGGAGATAAAATGGCAACAGTGAGGACTGGTTGGGCAGTGGAAGGAGAGGTCAGGGGTCAAGACAAGTCTTTTAGGACTCGACATCGAAGAAAGTGCTGCTCAAAATCTCAACAACTGGCCAGGCTGAGTCATGGCAAAATGTCCATCTAACTTAGTAGCTTCTCCTAAACATCAGCCAGCTATAGACCCCCCAAAGAATCATAGAGCTGGAAGGGGCCATAGAGGTCATCTAGTCCAACCCCTTTAGGATCAGCCTACAGCATCCCTAACAAGTGTTTGTCCAGCCACTACTTAAAGACTGCCAGTGAAAGGGAGCTCTCCACCTCTCTTGGTAGCTGCTTCCACTGTTGAACAACTCTGACTGTCAAAAAGCATTTCCTAATATGCAGCCGGTACCTTCCCGCCCTTAATTAAAACCCATTATTGTGGTCCTCTCCTCCGCTGCCTCTCATGTAGATCAACATGGTTAGGTTTGAATGTCTGTATTTAAAAATAAGGAAGGCCGAGCACAGAAGAATAGATGCTTTTGAGCTGTGGTGCTGGAGAGGAATCTTGAGAGTCCCTTGGACTGCAAGAAGATCAAATCAATCAGTCCTAAGGGAAATCAACCCAGACTGTTCACTGGAAAGTCAGATGCTGAAGCTGAAGCTCAAATACTTTGGCCACCAAATGAGAAGGGAGCACTACCTGGAGAAGCCCCTGATGCTGGGAAAGACAGAAGGCAAAAGAAGAAGGGGACGGCAAAAGAGGAGATGGCTGGACAGCGTTACTGATGTAAGAAACACGAATTTGAGCAGACTTCAGAGGATGGTGGAAGACAGGAGGGCCTGGCGTGACTTGGTCCATGGGGTCGCAAAGAATCGGACTCAACTGTGCAACTGAACAACAACAATTTAAAAATCAAGATTACTGAATGTCTGTATAGAAAATACCAAATATCAAACCATGTCGAAAACATCCAAAACAAAGATATGGACATCAAAAAACAAATACAGCCCTCTGTACCAAATTTGGATAGAACAAGTACTTTAATGAGCTATTCCGAGCTCTCTAAAAGACATAACGATCCCTCGTTATAGTAGAGCACGGAAGCTCACTTGGTTGAATTATTTTCCTTTGGCTATACCAGAAGGTTGATTTGCAGGCCCATCATATCCAGACAGAGTTTATAAATGTGGATCTCATCAGCTCAACATATTTTATGGGATCTGAGAAAAAGGTATTCACTTGCTCTCTAAGCTATGTGAATTTATCCTCTCAAAAAAATCATCTCGTTTTCCCTTCTAGATGAAGATCGGAAAGCTTCCTTAGCAGTCGCTAAATATTTAGCTGCAGCAATTGTCCCGTAAGAAAGGCAGATCCGGATCTGTTTGAGACCTTTGAGTCAAAAGAACAGCAAGACAAGATAGAGAAACAAAGGCAGGAAATGATGGACTGATTTCTGAGCTTCGGCAAAAGGATCCTGAAGGTCTGCTGCATTCTGCTTAGCAACCTAGGATTTGACAACTGCCCAAAGCCCTCCAGTTTGAAATTTTCCACTAACCGGGGGGCGGGGAATTAAAGTTTTCTCATTTCCTACGAGAATCAAGCAATTGAGAAAATTCGAAGTGTTCGGATGCTCTCCATGAAACAGAATTCCTTTGTTGACTGACGTTCAGTGCTCCCAGCAAAAACGGCGAAGGTTCTTGTACAAAGGACACCTGACATCATTAGCAGCTCAAAATATCAATAGCGGTGCCGAGTTGTTTTTTTTTCATCTAGAGGATAACCTTGTGTGTCCTTAAAGAGTCAAAGAGAAAACTTGAAAACCCTAAGGATGAGAGCAACAACACTTCTGAGGTTTGAAAAGATGAGAAAGCCTTTTATTAAAATATTTTGAATGACTGTTAATATATTTACATAATTTAAAACGCAGAGTATAAAGAGCCCTGAAGAATGCAGGAGACTCTTTGTATAATGACCGCGTCGCAGATGCCTTTTCTCTCTCGCATCTCCTTCACCAGCATGGGGGAGAAAGCTAATATTAGGAAGGGAAGATGAAGACAGCCTGACCCAATAGCCCAGGCTAGCCCAATCGCATCAGATCTCTGAAACTAGGCGAGGTCAGCCCTGGTTAGTACTGGGTTGGGAGACCACTGAGTCCAGGGTGGTTACACAGAGGCAGGCGATAGTAAACCACCTCTGTTTATCTGCCCTGACCTGGATCACCCGGGCTATCCTGATCGCATCAGATCTCAGAAGCTAAGCAGGGTTGGGTAGTCCTTGGATGGAAGACCACCAAGCCCAGGGTTGTTATGCAGAGGCAGGCAATGGCAAACCACCTGTGTCTGCCTGCCCTGACCTGGATCACGCAGCCTATTCTGATCTCAGCAGATCTAAGAAACTAAGCAGGGTTGGCTTGTATTTGAATGGGAGACCACTAAGAGAGTCCAGGGTTGTTATGCAGAGGCAGGCAATAGTAAACCATCTCTGTTTTATCTGCCCTGACTTGGACTGCTCAGGCTATCCTGATCTCATCAGATCTCAGAAGCTAAGCAGGGTTGGGTAGTCCTTGGATGGAAGAACACCAAGACCAGGGTTGTTATGCAGAGGCAGGCAATGGCAAACCACCTGTGTCTGCCTGCCCTGACCTGGATCACGCAGCCTATTCTGATCTCAGCAGATCTAAGAAACTAAGCAGGGTTGACTTGTATTTGAATGGGAGACCACTAAGGGAGTCCAGGGTTGTTATGCAGAGGCAGGCAATAGTAAACCATCTCTGTTTTATCTGCCCTGACTTGGACTGCTCAGGCTATCCTGATCACATCAGATCTCAGAAGCTAAGCAGGGTTGGGTAGTCCTTGGATGGAAGACCACCAAGACCAGGGTTGTTATGCAGAGGCAGGCAATGGCAAACCACCTGTGTCTGTTTGCCCCGGCCTGGATCACTCAAGCTATCCTGATCTCATCAGGTCTCCGAAGCTAAGCAGGGTTGGCTAATATCTAGATGGGAGACCACCAAGGAAGTTCAGGGTTGTTACGCAGAGGCAGGCAACGTTTCTTTCTTGCCTTGGAAACTCTATAAGCCAGCAACAACTTGAGGATGGTTTCCACCACCTGCCCTGCTCTAGATGGCCCAGGCTAGCCCAACCTTATCAGATCTCAGTAGTCAAGAAGGGTCCCCCTGGGTTGCTACTTGGATGGGAGATCACTAAGGAAATCCAGGGTTGCTATGCAGAGGCAGGCAATAGCACATCGCCTCTCTTCATCGGCCCTGATTTGGACAGCCCAGGCTAGTCTGATCTCATCAGATCTCAGAAACTAAGCAGGGTCAGCCCCGGTTAGTCCTTCGATGAGAGACCACCAAGGAAGTCCAGGGTTGCTACGCAGAGGCAGGCAATGGCAAACCACCTCTGAATGTCTGTTGCCTTTGAGTCACCAGTTGGCTGAAACTTGACAGTAAAAAAAAAGTTGTATAGTTATTCAGTAATATACACACACACACACAAATTGCTGGCCATAACTGAGCTTTCATCCAAACGTGGCTGAAGTAAAAAAATGAGGAAGTGTGGGGCTGATTGTTGTTCAAACCTCTCAAGCCAGTTTGGTGTAGTGGTTAAGTGTGTGGACACTTATCTGGGAGAACTGGGTTTGATTCCCCACTCCTCCACTTGCAGCTGCTGGAATGGCCTTGGGTCAGCCATAGCTCTGGCAGAGTTATCCTTGAAAGGGCAGCTGCTGTGAGAGTCCTCTCAGTCCCACCCACCTCACAGGGTGTCTGTTGTGGGGGAGAGGGTGGTAAAGGAGATTGTGACCACTCTGAGATTCAGAGTATGGGGGGGGGATACAAATACAATTTCTTCTTCTTCTTCTTCTTCTTCTTCTTCTTCTTCTTCTTCTTCTTCTTCTTCTTCTTCTTCTTCTTCTTCTTCTTCTTCTTCTTCTTCTTCTTCTTCTTCTTCTTCCTGGTTTCCTCTTGCCACTAACCAATCCAAGAATAATTGCTTTTAATAAATGGAGGTGGGCTTAATAGAGACCACTTGGTGATGTCATCTTCTCCTTCTTGTTGGACTTGGTGGTCTCCCGTTCAAGGGGGGGAGGTAAAGAGGATTGTGACTGCTCTGAGATTCAGAGTATAGGGCGGGATATAAATCCAATATCTTCATCTTCTTCTTCTTCTACCATCTTGAACTTCTGGAACCCCTTCTTGGTTGGGGCCGTGCCACTTATCTCAGCTGGCGAAAGGAACTCTACCAGTGGAGTTCCCCTATGCGGCAGAATCACAGGTGATACATTTGAGAGCCTTGCTTGTTTTCAGCACCGACACCTGCGTTTTCCTCTCCTCACATCTGCCGACTTCCCTCACAGCTACATTTTCCTCCTCTGTCAGCAGTTGGCTACCAGATGAGTGGGAGATGAATTGCCTTCGCCTTCCTTTCGCAAGTTGCTTTATGATGCCGGTTAGATGGAACACCTCCAGCCCCAGCCGCTCTCGGTAAGCTAAAGGCCTCCGCCATCTGCAGTTCATTGAACCCATATGGATGCGAGCAGCTGGGAAGATGGGTTCCTTACCTGAGGCCAATGTCTGTGTTGCCAACCGAGACTCCGGTGAGCTGACCCTTAGATAATTCATTGCAGCTGAGGAAATGCTGCTCACGCCATTCTGTTTCGTGATGGATGGCATTACTTAAAACTGATCGTCTCGTAAAGCGACGGTGACTTTTCACGGCTGACAGATGTGAACGGGCAAGGTAGACAATAAATACTGCCACCCTTCCGAAGGAAGATTCACCGTTCGCAACCAAATTGGCGTGGTGTTAGCATGCTAAAATGGGAACAGGCGAAGGCTTTGGTTTCCAATTACGTTCTCCCCTTCAGTGAGCAAATTCAGACTTTTTTGTATTCTGATCTTATTCATCCTTGAAAGCACGGGATGGGTATTGTGAAGCTAAAAGATACAGCAGGGGCCCCCGGTGTGGTATTCATGGGATCAGAAGAGTTTCCGGCTCAACATTAGGAAGAACTTTCACACGGTTAGAGCGATTCCTCGGTGGAACAGGCTTCCTCGGGAGGTGGGGGACTCTCCTTCCTTGGAGGTTTTGAAACAGAGGCTAGATGGCCATCTGACAGCAATGAAGATCCTGTGAATTTAGGGGGAGGTATTTGTGAGTTTCCTGCATTGTGAGGGGGTTGGACTAGATGATCCTGGAGGTCCCAACTCTATGATTCTATGGTGCCCACTGAAACCTTTCCTGGTGTGGTTCTTGCCTAGCAGGACTTCCAGTTGGCCTTTGGAGATTTGATTGGCAGTGCAGGATTTTTAAAAACATTGTTAGGAGAGCAGCTGCCACCACAGCACGTGGATCTTCACTCTGTGACTGAGGTAAGCTGTGGCAGCCATTTTGTGGCTGGCTCCACTTTCTGCGGCAGCCATTTTGTGGCAGCCATTTTGCTGCTGTGCCACACCCGCTGACGCCAAGCCAGCTGGAACGGCTTTCCTGTGCGTTCCTGCTCAAAAAAAGCCCCGTGTAAAACCATGTCCTGAATATGTCTTTCAAATTTTATTCTGGAATCACAATACTATAAGAACATAAAATAACCATGCTGAGTCAGACCAACAATCCATCTGATCCAACAGTCACCAGACAGATGCCCAGTTGACTGCTTCCTAGCATCTGAAGAACAGAGGAATTCTGCCTCTGAACCTAGTGGTTCCATTTAGTTAGTAGCCAGCCAGAGCTTCCAGAAATCACTCCTACCACCCCCTCCCCCTTTACATCCATCTAAGCCCCCATCCACACATCTTGTGGCAGTGAGTTCCACAAGTCAGCTACCACAAGTCAACAAGGCAGTTGCTCACTGTGTGCAGTAGTACTTCGTTTCTTGACTCTGCTGCCACTGTTTCATAGGCGGTGTCAGACTTTGGAACGTCAAATAACAACGAATCATTTTGTTGCAAAATTAATCCATTTATTTGAGAACAAGCAGTCTGTGGTAGAAGCAGATTGAGTTTGATACATTCCAAGGTTGCCCTTGGGGTTTTGTAGAATACATGTAGCATAACAATAAATCCATTCTCACACCCAGAGAGACAGTTGTCTGTTCCCATACCCCCTTATCTCCTTCCCAGGATGGTTCCCTGCTGGTCACCTTGAGGCATACCATCTTCAAAGGCTTAAGGCGCCTGTTACTGCCAAGTGAGAAATTCCCCCCGCCAGGAGTCTGACAGGCGGGGGATCCTGAGCTCTACTAGTAAGATATCCTATATCATGGGTGGCCAGACTAGCTTAACGTAAGAGCCACGTAGAATAAACATCAGATGTGTGAGAGCCACAAGATGGAAGGAAGGAAGGAAGCCAAATAGATGGGGAGGAAGAGGTGGAAGGAAAACAACTTTAACTTTAAACACATTCTCCAAGCCATTGGCTGGCTTGGTTTGCAGAAGTGATTTAAAGAGAGAGATGACATCTCTAAGCCAGCCGACCAAGCAGTGGGGGCTTCAAGAGCCACACAATCTGCGTGAAAGAGCCACATGTGGCTCCCAAGTCACAATTTGGCCACCCCATCCTATATGCTGGCTAGAATTCACCACCACCCAATGTGCAAATGGAAACCACTTCTGCTAATTCACAGGGGAAGACCCACTAAATAATGCTTTTGACATCCAGATTTTTACTGTGTAAGAATAGCAAAAATCCGGATGTAACACGCCTTATTTAGTGTTTTCTCTTTCCAGCAGCAGCCCCCATACTTTATCCCATGTCTTTTCTGAGCATCCCTGGACCTTAGAAATGGATTTTTGGAGGGCAGATAATTTTAATTTTTATTTACGTTACTTATAGTCCACCTTTCTCCCAGGAGCTCAATGATACTGAGTCAGTATCATCAACAAATGGGATGTTAAAAATAAATGCATAGGGATGTTAGAAGTCTGGAAACACCCCAAAGAAACAGAAAAGGGGGTGGAATTCTAGCAGGAGCTCCTTTGCATATTAGGCCACCCCCCCCCCCGATGTAGCCAATCCTCCAAGAGCTTACAAAAAAGAGCCTTGTAAGCTCTTGGAGGATTGGCTACATTGGGGGGTGTGGCCTAATATGCAAAGGAGCTCCTGCTAGAATTCCACCCCTAAACAGAAGCACAGTGTAAGCATTAACATGACACATTAAGAGGCACAGAAATTACATAACAGGATCCTACTTATAATACTCTATGCAATGTTCCCTCTAAGCTGCAAAGTCTTGTGAGCAAAAATTCTACTTTGTGAGCTGCTGGCATTAAAGTTGTGAGCTGCTGCATAAATTAGTGTGCTCTGGAATCATCCTTCCTGAGCTAAGACAAAAATGTGTAAGGAAGGAATGGTCCCCTGTGCAAGCACCAGCCGTTTCCGACTCTGGGGTGACGTTGCTTTCATGACGTTTTCACGGCAGACTTTTTACGGGGTGGTTTGCCCTTGCCTTCCCCAGTCCTCTACATGGCTAAAAATCTGTGAGCTAGCTCACGCTAACTCAGCTTAGAGGGAACATTGCACGGCAGTACAGATCAGCAGCAGCGTTCCCTCTGAGTTAAGTTAGGGTGAGCGAACTCAACCCCTTTTTTAGCCTCAGAGCACATCGCTTCAGGCAGTAGCCAAATCACTCGCTGACAACTTTGACGCCAGTATGAATTTGAGCAGACTTCGGAGGATGGTGGAAGACAGGACTTTGTCCATGGGGTCGCAAAGAGTCGGACTCGACAGCGCAACTGGACAACAACAACAAGCTCATGAAGTAGGATTTTGGCTCACAAGACTCCACAGTTTAGAGGGAGAACTGATCACAAGTCCCGATCATTTATCCAAGTAAGTTTGTGAACCATTATGTCTGAAACAGGGAAACCATTTTGACTACATTTTGAACCCAGAAGGCTACAGTGGGAAGGCAGAGGTGGGAAGGATCCATTCCAGAAGCACAGTGTTGCCCTCCAGATAGGGTTGCCAATCCCCAGGTGGGGGCAGGGGATCCCCTGGTTTAGAGGCCTTCCCTCCACGTCAAGGTCATCAGAAAGCAGGGGCAGGGAGATAAATGTCTGCTGGGCACTCCTTTATTCCCTATGGAGACCGATTCCCATAGGGTATAATGAAGAATTGATATGAGAGTATCTGGGGCTCTGGGGGGGGGCTGCTTTGGAGGCAGCAGCACCAAATTTGGAGCATAGCATCCGGTGCATCGCCCCAAAACACCACCCAAGTTTAAAAAAAAATTGGACCAGGGAAACCAATTCTATGAGCCTCAAAAGAAGGTGCCCCTATCCTTCATTGTTTCCAATGGAGGGAAGACATTTAAAAGGTGTGCAGTCCCTTTAAATGTGACAGCCAGAACTCCCTTTGGAGATCAGTTATGCTTGTCACAACCTTGGACCTGGCTCCACCCCAATGTCTCCTGGCCCCACCCCCAAAGTCCCCAGATATTTCTTGAATTGAACGGGCAACCCTACCTTCGGGAATGGACAGAAACGTAAGGGAAGGGGACGGAGACATCAAGGTGCTCGACCCCCTTCCAGTCTACTTCCCATCCCAACGGTGACAGGTAGTGGGACCAAGAGGAAAAGCCCGTCTCCGTCATTGGGGTTATGCAACGCCAGGTCGGTAAATAATAAGACCATGACCCTTAGGGAGTTCCTGCTTCGGCAGGACATGGACCTGGCTTGCATGACCGAGACCTGGGTACGAGATGGGGAGACAGTGGCTCTCACCCAGATGACCCCCCCAGGGTACTCGGTCTTTCACCAATCGCGGAATAGCGGGCGGGGGGGAGGGGTGGCATTGTTCATACAGGAGGGTTACTCCTTCCGGGCTCTCCGGGATCCAAAGATCGTCGGTATTGAATGTGCCGGACTAGTGTGGGATGTCGGAGAGGGGTTGGCGATCTGGCTGGTGTACCATCCGCCTAACGCACCGGCCAGCGCCTTACCATCCCTGATGGAGGCGGTGGCAGGCTGGGCGTTGGAGTACCCAGGGCTTATTGTCCTAGGGGATTTCAACGTCCATGCCGATGACATGGCCTCCACTCAGGCAATGGATCTAGTGTCTTCCATGGCGACACTGGGACTCTCTCAATTTGTTACGACTCCCACGCACCAGGCCGGGCACATGTTAGACCTGATCTTCGCGTCCGGGATTCTGGTGAACGATATCGTGGTTGAAGCAGTACCATGGTCGGATCACCTAGCCCTCAAGGCCCGTATGGAGATACCACCCCAACCTTGTATGGGCGGAGAGCCTATTTTGGCTCGCCCCCAGAGCCTGATGGACCCAGAACGGTTCCAAATGGCACTGGGGGACCCCTGGCCCCCTGGCGATTCCCTCGATGACCTGGTGGAGGCCTGGCAAGGCCGACTATCCAGGGCTATCGACGAGATCGCACCCCAACGTCCTCTGCGCCCTCGCAGGAGGCTGGCTCCATGGTACACCTTGGAGCTACGTCAACTGAAGCAAGGGCTCAGAGACTAGAGAGGCAGTGGTGGCATACTCGGGACGAAGCAACGAGAACATCCTACAGAACGTTTATGAAGTCTTATGAGATGACAGTCAAGGCTGCAAAGAAAGACTACTTTGCAGCCAAGATTGCATCTGCAAATTCGCGCCCAGCACAATTATTTAGTATAATTAGAGATCTTACCACATTGCCTCAAGGCAAACCAAACATTAGAGAATTAGAGATAGGCTGTGAGGCTTTTGCGAAACATTTTGCAGATAAAATCACGTTGCTTCGCCAAGACCTGCCTACCACATTTGAAACAGTACAGGAACTTGAGGCCCCGTGCCTGTCTTTACGTTTAGTGTTGGATCGGTTCGACCCACTCAGCCCGGAGGAAGTCGACGGAATTCTCTCTGTTGCACAACCAATAACTTGTGATTTGGACCCTTGCCCCTCTTGGCTGATTAAATCTTGCCAGAGGGAGCTTAGATGTCCTTTACGGGACATAATAAATAGATCCCTCTCAGAGGGGCGTTTTCCATCACCTCTGCAAGAGGCTTTGGTCCGTCCCCTCCTGAAAAAATGTACAGCAGACCCGGCCGAATTGGCAAATTACCGACCGGTCTCTAATTTACCGTTTTTAGGTAAAATTATTGAGAGGGCAGTGGCGTTGCAACTGCAGAGGTTTCTGGATGACGCTTCCATCCTAGACCCTTGCCAATCCGGCTTTCACCCGGGCCATGGGACGGAGACAGTGCTGGTCACCTTGGCGGATGACCTCCAAAGGCAGCTGGATCGAGGCGGCGTGGCGGTGCTGATGTTGCTAGACCTGTCGGCTGCGTTTGACACGGTCGACCATCAGCTACTGGCCCGCCAACTCGCCGACATAGGGGTTAGGGGGCTGGCCTTACAATGGATTTCCTCCTTCCTCAAAGGTCAGGGACAAAGGGCGGCAATCGGGGGTGAGCTCTCCCAGAGGCGCACACTAGATTGTGGGGTGCCTCAGGGAGCGGTTCTCTCTCCGATGTTATTTAACGTCTACATGCACCCCCTTGCCCAGATTGCCCGGAGGTTTGGGCTGGGTTGTCATCAATATGCAGATGACACCCAGCTCTATCTGCTAATGGATGGCCGGCCTGACTGCGTCCCAGGGAATTTGGACCGGGCACTGCAGGCTGTGGCAACCTGGCTTAGGCTGAGTGGGCTGAAGCTGAATCCGACGAAGACAGAGGTTCTTTGCATGGGCCGCAGTGCTCTGGGAGGGGAAATACCTCTCCCGCCAGGTCAAGAGCCTGGGAGTTCTACTGGAGCCTTCACTATTGATGGAGGCCCAGGTAGCTGCCACTGCCAAGTCAGCATTTTTTCATCTGAAGCGGGCAAGGCAGTTGGCCCCTTTCCTGGAGTGCCGGGACCTAGCAACAGTGATCCATGCGATGGTCACCTCAAGATTGGACTACTGTAATGCTCTCTAAATGGGGCTGCCTTTGTGTCGAACCCGGAAGCTGCAGCTAGTGCAGAACGCAGCGGCCAGGCTGTTACTGGGACTCCCGAAATGGGAGCATATACAGCCAAGGCTGCGCAAACTGCACTGGCTGCCAGTTATATACCGGATTCGCTACAAAGTGCTGGTTATTACCTTTAAAGCCCTATATGGCCGAGGACCTGCCTACCTGAAGGACCGTCTCTCCCCATACGAGCCCCAAAGAGCACTGAGGTCAGCAGGGAAGAACAAGCTGACTGTCCCTGGGCCAAGGGAGGCAAAATTACAGAGCACTCGGGCATGGGCTTTTTCCGTGGCAGCCCCGTGCCTGTGGAATCAACTCCCGGAGGAGGTGCGGGCCCTGCGGAGCTTAGACCAATTCCGCAGGGCCTGCAAGACCATCCTCTTTAGGCAGGCCTTCCTAGACTGCTGACAGAGGATGGACGAACGGAGGATCCAACAAAGTAACTCTTTAATGATTCTTGCCATTATTTAAATATGTAAATGGATAAATAGCGCCCGGAACATCTCTGCTGCTGTTAAGTTAAATTATAGATTATATATGCTGGATTAGTTTTAAGATATGTATTAACTATGTATAATTTTAATGTTGTTTTAATTATTGTATTTTGTATAATGTTTTATTGAATGCTGTTAGCCGCCCTGAGCCTGCCTAGGCGGGGAGGGCGGGATACAAATAAAATGTAATAAATAATAATAATAATAATAATCATGCCCGTCGTGTTCCAGAGGAACAAACCAATACACAACACGGAGAATGCTGAAGAAGGCCGCAAAAAACCAGCCACCAACATAAACCTATGCTAACGCCCAAATCACCCTATCTGCGGCCTAATGAGGACGTCGACATGCAGACAACGCTCACACCGCGGCGATTAAGCTCTGTTAAGGCAACGGAAAGCTAGGAATAATCCACGCCAGCGAGGGACATGGGGAAAGGGTATTGATTTTATGTCACAGAAAGGTAGGTCAGGAGATCTAAAGCATTAAATAATGTTTCCCAGGGCACTGTTTCCGCAGCGGCCAGCCGAAGCGGAAGAACGGGATACATTTAATGATCTGTAGAACACAGCCTCCTCGAGGTCAATCATATGTACTTAACCTTTAGGCTTTTCTATGTTGTCTCCTTGTCCGACTGGTTTATGGAGTGTATGTTAACATGATTGGGGATTTAAGGCAGTGATAACTTGATCTCGGAGACGTTTGCTGCTACTGCTGCTGCTGCCGCTGCCTTCCGGAAGAAATATTGGATACGTCCCAGGTGGGGACTGCGCTTTCCAACAGCCCTGGCGGTAATATTGATTTGATTTCAGTCAGGAGTCATTCTGTAGAAAAAGAGGTGCCGGAGCTCATTAGCACCCCTCATTTGCATAACTCATTTGCATCTGCCACTAGAAGGTGTATTAAACTAGATCAGCTCAGCTTCTACCTTAAAATGTTTCTTGAATTAGAATTGTCCTAATAAAACCTTCCTCCCGTCATACTTCTTAAGTTACTTTCTCCTCTGTGGCCAAAGTGGCATGAGGAAGATTTCCACCTGTCTGCTTGATATGTTTTGGCTATTTTCCCATTTTTTTGGTGGGAGAAAAATACTAGAAAGTTTGTCAAATCTTAGCGTTCAGCAAAATTCTCCCAGGGGGTTTGAACAATGGAGCCCAGAAGCAAGTATTTTGGGGGGGTTAAGAAAGATGTAACTAACATGAATTTGAGCAGACTTCGGAGGATGGTGGAAGACAGGAGGGCCTGGTGTGACTTTGTCCATGGGGTTGCAAAGAGTCAGACTCAACTGTGCGACTAAACAACAAGAAAGAAAGAGGACAATGAAATTTAGATGTTCTGTTCCTGTGAGCTTCTGCCCGAAATGAGGCCTGAATTCAGTCATGGCTACTTGGAGGGTGTTTTGCTGATATTTTTCGGCAATGCTGAATAATCTCTCCCTGGGCAATAATTTAATTCAGCGCATTCCATGCCAACATATTCATTTACACGGTACTCTCCATTCTCTTCTTGGAACTGAATCATCTGTTTTACTGTTCAGTCTTTGGTGGGTGAGGGTTGCCCTGAATGCGTGAACAACAATTCCAAATGGAAGCCAGGAGAAAATACGACGCCAAATAGGACGTCTGAAAAGTGAAAATGCATTGATTTATTTTGCATAATTCTTTGTGGCTTTTCTTCCTCACGGAGCTTAATGTGGCTTACCACACAAGTAAAATACATGAAACAGAACACAGGAAGTACACAAAAACTGAAATTTAAAGTCACCGTTTAGGACGGATAATAACTCGATCAAATAACATCATCAAATAAATCAGAGAAATAACATCTTCAATTGCTTCCTAGAGATTGAAAGTGAGAAGCAAGAATTTTCCTCTAAAGAATTGACAAGGGTACCTCAATTTATTTAACCACACAACAAACTTCAAAGTAAATTTATTGTAAAATCAAGGAATGGTGTGGTCATAGCTCAGTGGTAGAGCATCTGCTTGGCATGCAGAAGGTCCCAGGTTCAATCCTCAGCATCTCCAGTTAAAAGGCAGACGGAGATGTGAAAGACCTCTCTCTATCTGCCTGAGACCCTGAAGAATTGCTGCCAGTCTGAGTAAACAAGACTGACTTTGATGGACTGATGTTTGATCCAGTATAAGCAGGGGCTTATATATGTAGCAGGAGCTGCTTTGCATATTAGGCCACACCCCCTGAGAGCCAGTTTGGCATAGTGGTTAAGTGTGCAGACTCTTATCTGGGAGAACCGGGTTTGATTCCCCACTCCTCCACATCCATTTGCTGGAATGGCCTTGGGTTAGCCATAGCTATCGTAGGAATTGTCCTTGAAAGGGCAGCTGCTGTGAGAGCCCTCTCAGCCTCACCCACCTCACAGGGTGTCTGTTGTGGAAGAAGAAGATATAGGAGATTGTAAACCACTCTGAGTCTCTGATTCAGAGAGAAGGGCGGGGTATAAATCTGCAGTCTTCTTCTTTAGCCAATCCTCCAAGAGCTTACATTAGGCCCTGTACAAAGAGCCCTGTAAGCTCTTGGAGGATTGGCTACATCAGGGGTGAGTGGCCTAATATGCAAAGGAGTTCCTGCTACAAAAAAGTCCTGAGTATGGCAGTTTCATGTGTATCTCACCTCCTTCGGAAGGTTGTTCCATAACCATGGAGCCGCCACTGAAAAGGCCCTCACTCATACGCCCACCAGACAAGCCTCTTTGATTGAAGGGACAGTCAGGAAGGCCTCTCTCTCTGTGATCTTAATTCTGGACAGGAACATCTGGGAGAAGATGTTGAAAAGAGAAAGGGTCCAGGAGCACCTTAAAGACTAACAAAATTTGAGGTAGGGGAGGAGTTTTCATGAATCGCTGCTCACTTCTTCAGATACCAAGACAAGACGGTCCTTCAGAAACCTGAGTCCTAAGCCGTGTAGGACTTGAAAATTCATTTACACAACCTAGAAGCTTTTCCTGTGAAATTTGCACCCCAAAAAACGTTGCTAATTTCTCCCAGAAAATCAAAACTAGAACATGTCTGTGGTTGGGCTAATATTCATTCTTTCTGCACAGGTGGAACATATTGAGGAATAAGCAGGCCTCAGATTCAGTGGGAGCTCACAGGAGCACAGCTCCTGAACCTTTCTGAGAGTTCCACCTCCTCCTTCTGAGAGTTCCACCTCCTTGTCCATTGAATAGTATTGCAGCTGCATCACAGTCCCTGGATGAGCTCCATCACCTATTTTTCTATAAAACAACCCCTGGGAATAAGCAGTGGTCACAAAGATGCCAGATCTGTGCTGGATAAGACCAATAGCCATCTAGTTTAGCACTTTGTCTTGCGACGTGCCAACCAGAAACGCTTGGAGAGCTTAAAAACTGTCAGAAACCTTCAAGTTTCATCCTTACTGGTGCCAAGGAGAGTTCCTCTGGTCTAAGCCCATTCATTTCAATAGGCTTACACTGAAATAACTCTGCATAGGATTGCAGTGAAGAAGAAGAAGAAGAAGAAGAAGAAGAAGAAGAAGAAGAAGAAGAAGAAGAAGAAGAAGAAGACCACAGATTTATACCCCGCCCTTCTCTCTGAATCAGAGTATGAGAGCGGCTTACAATCTCCTTTATCTCCTTCCTCCACAATAGACACTCTGTGAGATGGGTGGGGCTGAGAGAGCTCTCCCACAAGCTGCCCTTTCAAGGACAACTCCTGCAATAGCTCTGGCTGACCCAAGGCCATTCCAGCAGGTGCAAGTGAAGGAGTGGGGAATCAAACCTGGTTCTCCCAGATAAGAGTCTGCACACTTCACCACTACACCAAACAGTGCATATGTCCACTGAAAATTGGTTTAGAAAGGTGTGACTCTGCTCCAAAAGGCACTGCATACCATGTGGGTCACCTCCTGCATTTAGCAGTTTGAGGTAACTCTGCTGCCTTTGGCGCTCGTGGCCTATGTAATCAATAGACTTGCACTTGAACTGCCCAATGTGAAATTCACACTGGGGGTTTTGCTCCTGTGGGTTGGACCTACCAGAACTAGCAGACACCAAGGTTGAGGTTTTCAGTATCCAGGAGACACAAGACTGTGGGACAGCCCTGGTGGTTGAAAATCCTATCCCAGAGCAGCAACACTCTTCACCATCCAAGAGCTTTGATTTTAAAGCAAACAGCTCCATCTGAAGCCCAGAGAAGGGATCACAATCCATACTCCCTCTAAGCTGTGGAGTCTCGTGAGCAAAAACTCTACTTCATGAGCTACTGGCATTCAAGTTGTGAGCTCCTGCATAAATAGGGTTGCCAAGTGCTCCGCGGCCTCCGGTACCATAGAGTTTCCCTCCCGAATTGCTAGAGCGTCCGGGAAGACCATCAAGTTTCCCCAGAGGCTCCTAGAGTGGCTGGCACATGAGTTTGCCAGTGTGATGATGTCGCACACTTGCAAGTGACATCATCCCACAGGCAATGTCAGAAGGGGATATAAAGATATAAAGTTTTTAAAGGACACAGACAAACACGACTAAATATTTTTTTTAAAAAAAAATCTTAAAATGAAGCATTCTTAAAACTTTAGCACTTGTTGGTCATAAAGGTGCTTTCTTTGTATTTCTCCCCGGGGATCCAGGGAACTGGGCAGAGGAAGCTCTGGCTCTTTCCCTCCCTCCCCAGGGGACCTGAAGGGGGAGGAGCCTCAGCCAATGGAGAAAATCGAGGTTTTGCTCTGTCGCTCATGTGCGATTGAGCAAGCCTGGCAAAGCAAACTGAGATGCAGAAGGAAGCAAGAGAGAGGGAGAAGGAAGCAGACAAGAGCCAGTTGCCAGGGGCCTGATAAAAGCCCTCCAGGGGCCAAATTTGGCCCCCAGGCCGCATGTTTGACACCCCTGATTAGGCTTTCTACATCGGGTATCAGATATGAAAGCTTATATGCCAAGAATCTTGTTAGGTTCTAAGAACATAAGAACATAAGAGAAGCCATGTTGGATCAGGCCAACGGCCCATCCAGTCCAACACTCTGTGTCACACAGTGGCAAAAAAATGTATATATATACACACACTGTGGCTAATAGCCACTGATGGACCTGTGCGCCATATTTTTATCTAAACCCCTCTTGAAGGTGGCTATACTTGTGGCCGCCACCACCTCCTGTGGCAGTGAATTCCACATGTTAATCACCCTTTGGGTGAAGAAGTACTTCCTTTTATCCGTTTTAACCTGCCTGCTCAGCAATTTCATCGAATGCCCACGAGTTCTTGTATTGTGAGAAAGGGAGAAAAGTACTTCTTTCTCTACTTTCTTCATCCCATGCATTATCTTGTAAACCTCTATCATGTCACTCCGCAGTCGACGTTTCTCCAAGCTGAAGAGCCCCAAGCGTTTCAACCTTTCTTCATAGGGAAAGTGCTCCAGTCCTTTAATCATTCTAGTTGCCCTTTTCTGGACTTTCTCCAATGCTATAATATCCTTTTTGAGGTGCGGCGACCAGAACTGCACACAGTACTCCAAATGAGACAGCACCATCGATTTATACAGGGGCATTATGATACTGGCTGATTTGTTTTCAATTCCCCTCCTAATAATTCCCAGCATGGCGTTGGCCTTTTTTATTGCAGACGCACACTGTCTTGACATTTTCAGTGAGTTATCTACCACGACCCCAAGATCTCTCTCTTGGTCAGTCTCTGCCAGTTCACACCCCATCAACTTGTATTTGTAGCTGGGATTCTTGGCCCCAATGTGCATTACTTTGCACATTGTTGAACTCGAATAAGGTACTGTTGAACTTGAATCTAGCTCATGTATATCTTTGATGCGCTTTAGTTGTGGGGATACCTATTAGCACAGTTGTTGATTGCTGAACTCCGCAAGTTCTCATGAATACTGGCATAAAATGCATTATTTTTATAAACGCATTCACTGATTTTTTCCCCTGCTCTGAATCTTCTTCCCTAACACCTAGGTGTTAAATGCAAATTAGGGGCATTTGCAATTCAGCAAGTTCCTTCTCTCTGCCCACTGAGAAGCCGGCTAGAGTTGCAAAGGATCTTTGCAGAGGTGAGAAATGGAGGAGTTTGCACAAGGAAAGGACTTTATTTAACCTTTTGCAGGCCCAGACCCCCGTGACTTATGATAAAGCATCCACATGAATGTGAAAAGTGTTTTCTCCCATTGTGCCTTTAAAAAAAAATAGTGTTGGATGTTGGCAAGAGGCAAAATGAGGAGAAAGAGCCAGGAATGGGTTCTTTTGTAAAGAACTTCCTGACCGTTAGAGCGGTTCTTCAGTGGAACAGGCTTCCTCCTCGGGAGGTGGTGGGCTCTCCTTCCTTGGAGGTTTTTAAGCAGAGGCTAGATGGCCAGCAATGTTGGGAGTGGAATTATAGCAGGAGCTCCTTTGCATATTAGGCCACACCCCCTGATGTAGCCAATCCTCCAAGAGCTTACAAGGCTCTCTTTCGTAAGCTCTCGGAGGATTGGCTACATCTGGGGGTGTGGCCTAAAATGCAAAGGAGCTCCTAGTAGAATTCCACCCTGATTCCGTGAACATAGGCAGATCGTACTTTCCTGCATTGTGCAGAGGGTTGGACTAGATCAGTGGTCCCTGACCTTTTTCAGCACCAGGGACCGGTTTTGTGGAAGACAATTTTTCCACATACCCGGGGAAGGGAGGGAGGGATGGTTTGGGGATGATACAATTGTGCACATTATTTCTATTAGTTTGGTGTGGTGGTTAAATGTGTGGACTCTTATCTGGGAGAACCGGGTCTGATTCCCCACTTCTCCACTTGCAGCTGCTGGAATGGCCTTGGGTCAGCCATAGCTCTCACAGGAGTTGTCCTTGAATGGCAGCTTCTGTCAGAGCTCTCTCAGCCCCACCGACCTCACACGGTGTCTGTTGTATGGGAGAGGAAGGTAAAGGAGATCGTGAGCCGGTTTGAGACTCTGAAATTTGAAGTGAAGGGCAGGATATAAATCCAATGTCTTCTTCTTATTATTATTACATTGTAATATATAATGAAATAATTATACAACTCACGGCCCGGTTGCTAACAGGCCATGGACTGGTACCAATCTACGGCCCAGGGGTTGGGTGACCCCTGGACTAAATGACCCTGGAGGCCCCTTCCAAATCTTTGATTCTATGAAAGGTTGGATGGCACACTCAACATCTGTCTCTGAGAACCATGCCATAAGCCTTTATTTTTTTTATTATTATTATTTATCTGAGATTTATATCCCGCCCTTCCCACTAGGTGGCTCAGGGCGGCTTACAACATGTAAAACTAACATAAAATATAAAATTAAGCATTAAAATTAACCTTTCATAATTTATAATTAAAAATCTAAACATTTGTTATATACATAAAACATTAAAATCATTCAGCGGTCTTAAGTTACGCTCAGTTCAAATTCGATGTTCAGTGTTCAGTACTCAGTGCCGGTCAGTTGTAGGCCAGCCGGAAGAGGGCTGTCTTACAGGCCCTGCGGAATTGGGTAAGATCCCGCAGGGCCCTTACCTCTTCTGGCAGCTGGTTCCACCAAGATGGAGCCATTATGGAGAAGGCCCTGTCCCTTGTAGCTTTCAAACGGGCTTCTTTTGGCCCGGGGACAACCAGGAGGTTTTGAGTTCCCGATCTCAGTGCTCGCTGGGGAACGTGTGGGAAGAGACGGTCCCTCAGGTAGGCAGGTCCTAGGCCATATAGGGCTTTAAAGGTAATAACCAGCACCTTGTACCGAACTCGGTAGGATATTGGCAGCCAGTGCAGAGCCCGAAGTCCCGGCTGAATGTGCTCCCACCTTGGGAGCCCCAATAACAACCGGGCGGTGGCGTTCTGCACCAGCTGCAATTTCCAGGTTTGGCACAGGGGCAGCCCCATGTAGAGGGCATTGCAGTAGTCCAACCTCGAGGTGACCATAGCATGGATCACCGTTGCTAGATCATCGCGCTCCAGGAAGGGAGCCAGCTGCCTTGCCCGCCTAAGATAAGCCTGTTTTCCGAAGCAATCTCTTTTGATAATCTAATTATCTGGGGAGGAAGGACGTTCCCGGAGTTTGCAGATTCCCAAAGATATGTTCCTCCCCCCCCCCCCACATTCCAGGGCTCAGCCATGCCAGGGAAGGGGTCTGAAGCAAACAGGGAGCAGAGGGACACGACTCCAATCAGTGCCTGACCAAGAAGCCGCTCCAATGGACAGCTTCATAGGGTAATGTGGAGGAACATTACAGGCTCCTTGTGTCATGTGACTCTTTCTGAGCTGGGGCGTGCTACCTCAGAGATGACAGGGCTGAAACGGATCAAACAGAACGCGGGGCTTTTTTGTAGCAGGAACTCCTTTGCATATTAGGCCACACCCCTCTGATGTAGCCCATCCTCCTGGAGCTTGCAGTAGGCCCTGTGCGAAGAGCCCTGGAAGCTCTTGGAGGATTGGCTGCATCTTGGAGGATTACAGGGCCTACTGTAAGCTCCAGGATGATGGGCTACATCAGGGGGGGTGCGGCCTAATATGCAAAGGAGTTCCTGCTACACAAAAAGCCCTGGTTTTCACCAATACTGAGGGGAAAGTTCACCTCCACGGGGAGTTGTGTCCTTTTAAGTAGATCTCCGCCAGCTCCCTCCAGCAAATTGGCTGCCTCCGTAATTAAAAGTACGAATGTTCCAAATGGGATACATCCTATTAGCAAGACTTTTTTAAAAAATTTGATTTTATTTTTAGGAAACTTTTTTTTTTAATTTATTCACATTCGATGTGGTCTATAAATGCCACCCATTAAAGCACTTTCCAGCAGCCTTTGATTAGCTATGGATTAATAAAACTTTTATACCTTCTTTGTCAGCCGCATTTTGAACTCCCTGTTTTTGCATACGGCTTCTATTAAATAAATGAATTAGTGTCTAGAAATGTGTCATGCATATTACCTAGCAGCAGGAAGCGTAATACACTGGTCAGCTCCCCGGGAACATTATAAATCTGCACCGGCCCGGCTAACCTGAACGCGAGGAACCATTAGGAGCGCCATGATTTAGAGAAGCAGGCGCTTGCGCTTAACAATGGAATTTTAGCTAATTCAAAACAATGTAAATCATCTCCAATTACTGTATTTGAATATTCACCACGGCGACGCAAGGGCTGCTAGGCTGTTGCTAGGCAAAGAATGCAAGGGGGCAGAAAGGGCAAAATATCACAGAGGTTGCCTAGAGTTTACCAAGACACAAAGGTACAGCAGCCCAAGCTGGAGAAGTTCGAGGCAGGTGGGGGGGGGGAACAGGGAGAAGGCCAGAGATTTCTAAACTTTCTACCCTTGAGAAAATACTTCTCAGACTCAGTCAGGGAACTCCTAAACTAGATAGATTCGGGTGAGCCGCTGTGTTGGTTTGAAGAAGAAGAAGAAGATATTGGATTTATATCCCGCCCTCCACTCCGAAGAGTCTCAGAGCGGCTCACAATCTCCTTTCCCTTCCTCCCCAACAACAGACACCCTGTGAGGTAGATGAAGATACTGGATTTATATCCCGCCCTCCACTCCGAAGAGTCTCAGAGCGGCTCACAATCTCCTTTCCCTTCCTCCCCCACAACAGACACCCTGTGAGGTGGGTGGGGCTGGAGAGGGCTCTCACAGCAGCTGCCCTTTCAAGGACAACCTCTGCCAGAGCTATGGCTGACCCAAGGCCATGCTAGCAGGTGCAAGTGGAGGAGTGGGGAATCCAACCCGGTTCTCCCAGAGAAGAGAGCTCTGGCTGACCCAAGGCCATTCCAGCAGGTGCAAGTGGAGGAGTGGGGAATCAAACCCGGTTCTCCCAGATAAGAGTCCGCACACTTAACCACTACACCAAACTGGCTCCCAGTGGAATGACGTTTGAGCCCAGTGGCATCTTTAAGACGGACTGCTGAAGTTTCATTCTGAAGCACAAACTAGAGGTCTTGGTGTTGAAAATAGTCTGATATAGAAAACCACGAAGAAACAATTTTAGCTATAGAGCTAATACATTCAATTTCAACATAACGTTCTATCACAAGCCAGTGTGTATAATCACTGGATCAACTTTTTTCTCTTACAGCCCTCCAAAAACACAGTCAATTCATGTGCAAAAATCTTGTCCAGGAAATTTATACAGCTTTCCTATAGACACCTCTTCTAGAGAATTCAAGACGTTTCAATTCTGTTAATGGGGCTGCCGCGATGGGAGCACATTCAGCCAGTGCTGAGGGAGCTGCACTGGTTGCCTGTTGTGTTCCGAGTTCGCTTCAAGGTGTTGGTATTAACCTTTAGAGCCCTTTATGGTCAGGGACCTGTCTATCTATGGGACCGCCTTTCCCCATATATCGCCCAGAGAGCACTGCGATCAGGGACAAAAAATCTGTTGTCCGTCCCAGGCCCAAAAGAAGCCAGGTTGTGTGTAACGAGATCTAGGGCTTTTTCGGTGGCAGCGCCAGAACTTTGGAACGTTCTTCCAGAAGCCATAAGGGCCCTGCGGGATATATCTGCGTTCCGCAGGGCCTGTAAGACCGAATTGTTTAAACAGGCTTTTGCTGTAGATTGAAAAAGGGCTGCCACCGGACTTCTTATAGAATGCTGGCGATCACAGTCGAGAATTCAATACCGCCTATATTGTACTGAAACAGCGCCGTAGAATGGTTTTAAAACTGAAATAAGTAAATTATGGTTTTATATGTTTTATTGGACTGATTGTATTTTATGACGTTGTGAGCCGCCCTGAGTCCGCTTGCGGAGAGGGCGGGATATAAACTGAAAGTAATAAATAAATAAATAAATTCTTCCGTTGTCAGGCTGTTGAATGGAACCCGATCTCCATGACTGAATCCGTGGGTTCTATAACGAAAATGGCTTCTTAGTGGCTTTCTATATCAGACCAAAGTTTTATTCTGGGCAGATGCTTTTGTCTGCATACCTGTCTGAAGAGTGCCTACACACAAAAGCTTATTCCCAGAGTAAAACTTTGTTGGTATTAAAGGTGCTGCTGGAGTCAAACTTTGTTCCAAAGCTAGATGTTACTCCAGACTTGGGCCTACCATTGAAAACAGCAACCTTCTCTCCCTCCCTCCCTCCCCCCCACTCTCTCCATCAAGCTCAGTATTGTCCACTCGGACTGGCAGCAGCTCTCCAGAGTCTCACTCCGTCTGAGGTTTTTCACATCACCTGCTCCTTTTACTTGGGGATGCCGGGGATTGAACCTGGGATCTTCTGCATGCCGAGCAGAGGCTCTGCCACTTGAGCCACGGCCCCGCCATTCAGTAAACATAAACCATGCCAAAAATCATGAGGTCATCTTTCATTCTCTGTGGCAACCAGCAGCCTTTGAAATAAAGCAAATGCATGGAAACTTTTATCACATCCCTGTGTGTTCTGCATCACTCCTCATCACAGGGGACAGAGAAAGAGGAGAAGGGAAAGGGGAGAAGATGCCTGTATGCCACCTTGACCTCCTCGGGAGGGAGGGTGGGTAACAAGAGCCCTGCTGGATCAGACCACTGAGGGTCCATCCAGTTCAGACTCCTGTCTCACACAGTGGCCAGCCAGTTCCTCTGGAGGGCCAACAACAGGGTAGAGAGGCCGAGGCCTTCCCCTGAGAAGACCATCAAAAGAGCCCTGCTGGATCAGACCAGTGAGGGCCCATCTAGTCCAGCATCCTATCTCACACAGTGGCCACATCACTACATCCTATGGCAGCAAATCCCCCATTTTAACCACTCTCTGGGTTGAAAAGTATTTCCTTTCCTTTTCATCCATCTCGAAAGAAATATTTCCTTTCCCTTTTGTCTGTCCCTTCCTACTTGTTTCTGATGAAGGAAGCGTTGGCTCTCGAAAGCTCATACCCCGAAAAATCTGGTTGCCCCTGGACTCGAAACTGAGCACTTTTACAGCAGACCAACACAGCTTCCCTGTGAAAACATGCAAGGCACCATGTCCAGCCATGTGACGTGGAAATCCATTAATGCAGGGGTGGCAAACATGCAGCCCAGGGGCCGAATCAAGCCCCCAGAGGGCTCCTCTCAGGCCCCCAAGCAACTGGCTGTCATCTGCTTTCTTCTCCCTCTCTCTTGCTTCCTTCTGCATCACGGCTTGCTTTGCCAGGCTTGCTCAATCGGACAGGAGCGACAGAGAAAAACTTCTATTTTCTCCATTGGCTGAGACTCCTCCCTTGGGGAGGAAGGGGAGAGTAATAGCTTGCTTTGTCAGGCTCTCTCAGTTGCGCAGCAGAGCTACTGAGCCAAGCCTCTCTTCCTTCTATTGGCTGAGGCTCCTCCCCCTCCTGGTCCCCTGGGGAAGGAAGGAAAGAGCCAGAGCTTCCTTTGCCCAGGTCCCTGGATTCCATGGGAGAAATACAAAGAAAACACCTTTAAAACCAATGAGTGCTAATGTTTTAAGCATGTTTTAAGGTTTTTTTTAAAAAAAATGTTTAATTTTGTCCTTTATAGATTTTATATCTCTGCTACCTAATCTTAAATAGGTACATACATGGCCTGGCCCAACCCAACAAGGCCTCATTTATGTCAGATCTGGCCCTCATAACATGAGTTCGACACCCCTGCATTAATCTCTGACAAAGGGCGCTGTGACTCTTGAAAGCTCATATGTGTATATGTGTATATATATAACATGGTGACTGTAGCCATGAAATTAAAAGACGTTTGCTCCTTGGGAGGACAGATATGGTGAACTTGGGCAGTATAATAAAAAGTCAAGACATCACCCTGCCAACAAAAGTCCTTATAGTCAAAGCGATGGTATGCCCAGTAGTAATGCATGACTGTGAGAGCTGGACCATAAGGAAGGCCGAGCGCAGAAGAATAGATGCTTTCGAGCTGTGATGCTGGAGAAGATTCTTGAGAGTCCCTCGGACTGCAAGAAGATCAAATCAGTCAGTCCTAAGGGAAATCAACCCAGACTGTTCCCTGGATGGTCACAAGCTGAAGCTCAAATCCTCTGGCCACCCAATGAGAAGGGAGCACTCCCTGGAGAAGATCCTGATGCTGTGAAAGACAGAAGGCAAAAGAAGAAGGGGACTGCAAAAAGATGAGATGTCTGGACAGTGTTAGTGAGGTAACAAACACGAATTTGAGCAGACTTTAGAGGATGGTGGAAGACAGGAGGGCCTGGCGTGACTTTGTCCATGGGTTTGCAAAGAGTCAGACTCAACTGTGCAACTGAACCTATGAAGCTGCCGTCCAGCGAAGACAGAGGTCCTTTGTCTAGGGCGTGGTGGTCCGGAGGGAGGGATCTCCCTTCCAGCTTTTGACGGTGCGTCACTGATACCAGTGCGCAGGGTCAGGAGCTTGGGAGTGCTACTGGAGTCTTCCTTGACAATGGAGGCCCAGATAGCAGCCACTGCCAAATCCGCCTTTTTCCACCTCAGGCGGGCGAGGCAGTTGGCTCCCTTCCTGGAGCGCAATGACCTGGCAACAGTGATCCATGCAACGGTCACCTCGAGGCTAGACTACTGTAATGCCCTCTACATGGGGCTGCCCCTGTGCCGAACCCGGAAGCTGCAGCTAGTGCAGAATGCAGCAGCCAGACTGCTATTGGGCCTACCTCGGTGGGAACATGTGCAAGCTGGGCTGCGGGAGCTGCATTGGCTGCCAGTTATTTACCGAGTTCGTTACAAGGTGCTGCTTATTACCTTTAAAGCCCTATATGGCTGAGGACCTGTCTACCTTAGGGACCGCCTCTCTCCATATGTTCCCCAGAGAGCACTGCGATCCAGCTCTCAAAACCTTCTGGAAGTACCTGGGCCAAAGGAGACCAAACTAAAAATAACCAGAGAACAGGCCTTCTCTATAAAAGCACCCCAATGGTGGAACCAGCTGCCGGAAGAGGTGCGGGCCCTACGGGACACTAACCAATTCCGTAGGGCGTGCAAAACCGCCCTCTTCCGGCTAGCCTCCCAAGATGGAACCTGAAATGAACACCATGCCATCACTAACATCAGCAATCGAGATAGCAATAAGATGAGATTATTTTAGATTGATTTTAGACTTTTATATTATGTAAACTTAATGGTAAATTTTAAATGGTATAGGAATGTATAATTGTTTTATTGTTCAACACGGCTTTTGCCACACCCTGTAAGCCGCCCTGAGCCTGCCCCGGCGGGGAGGGCGGGGTATAAATAAATTATTATTATTATTATTATTATTATTATTATTATTATTATTATTATTACTGAATCAGACCCCCCTGGGTCCATCAAAGTCAGTCTTGTCTACTCAGACTGGAAGCGGCTCTCCAGGGTCTCAAGCTAAGGTTTTTCATGCCTACTTGCCTGGGCCCTTTTTAGTTGGAGATGCCGGGGACTGAACCTGAGACTTTCTGCATACCAAGCAGATGCTCTACCCCTGAGCCACCATCCCTCTCACCGTATTTGCCAAGCTGTGAAGACAAGTTGCCTTCTCCCCACAAAATATCTCAATGGCGGCTCTCAAGCAAGCATGTGGGTTGTGTTTTTTTTCTCCCAATCTCCATTCGGTCTCAGCATGATGCGGAGGCAACATAACCACTGTTTAATGCATATTTACAAGCCTCCCCTCTCTCCTGCATCGCATAACGAGTGCCCAATGGGCAGTTTGAAACCCTGTGAAGAGAACCGGGGGGCAAACGGAGAGGAGGGGGGGGGGAATCAAACGAATCTTAAGATGCTAAAAAATATTGTAATCTATTCTACTGGGTTCTTTTTTTTTTTCTTCAAGGGTTCATTGCTTTAGATCGTTTCCCCTCCAGAAAATGATATTCCTGCGATCGTCCTCGAGGGATTGGGGGAAGAAGAGGGGAGGGGGGTGTTGAGACTTGCGATTTGCTTCTGCCACACAAGCAGGTCTGAAAGGTAAGATGGGATGCTGGAGACGTTGTTTGGTTCTGTGTTGATCTCTGTTTTCAACAACTAGGGTTACCGCCCTCCATACAGCACCTGGAGATCTCCCAGTATTACAGCGGCTCCCCAGATGACAACGCTCTTGAGTTCTCCAGTTTGTCTGGAAAAAAATGGCTACTTTGGAGTTTGGGCTCTATGGTATATATACAGGGCTTTTTTTGTAGCAGGAACTCCTTTGCATATTAGGCCACTCACCCCTGATGTAGCCGATCCTCCAAGAGTCCTGTAATGAGCCCTGTAAGCTCTTGGAGGATTGGCTACATCAGGGGCGTGTGGCCTAATATGCAAAGGAGTTCCTGCTACAAAAAACCCCAGGTATTATACCCTCCTGAGGTCCCTCCCTTCCCTAAGCCCCGCGCTCTCCAGGCTCCTCAAAAAACATGTAGATCCTGTCCTGGTATTTCTCCACCCACAGCTGGAGACCCTATTGCACAACACAGTGAAGGTTTCCATGGACAGAAGATTTGGTTTCTCACCTTAATAAGAAGCCCCAAAGCAATCCTAGGTATGATTTAATGAGAATGTCCCAATTCTTCTTTGGTGGAAGTCAGAAATTAGAATCCAACCTGGTTCTGCAAACTGATCAAGCTGGGATATATAGCAGGGGGCTACATTAATTATATTGATTTAATCCAGTTGCCAGTTTCTAGCATTTCGACCAAGGTTTCCAAAGTGGCTAATGATGATTTTAAAAAAAAAATTATATTGAATCAAATTTCAATTAAATCTAGCAAATGTGCATGGCTACATAATTGTTACTATCAGCTGGCAAAAGGAAGCAGAAAAATATCTTCCTGGACCAATCAACAGACTTAGAAGCTGCTGTGCTTTTGGAGAAAAAGTTGCCAAGATTGGTCTTCATAAGGCCTTGGAGTAGGGTGCTCACATAAGAACATAAGAGAAGCCATGTTGGATCAGGCCAATGGCCCATGCAGTCCAACACTCTGTGTCACACAGTGGCCAAAAAATCCAGGTGCCATCAGGAGTTCCATCAGTGGGGCCAGGACACTAGAAGCCCTCCCACTGTGCCCCCCGCCACCCAAGCACCAAGAATACAGAGCATCACTGCCCCAGATAGAGAGTTCCAACAATACGCTGTGGCTAACAGCCACTGATGGACCTCTGCTCCAAATGTTGGTCCAATCCCATCTTGAAGCTGGCTATGCTCACAACGTTGGTCTGAGAGACTGGGTGGGTCTGCGTTAAAGGCGGAGGCCTTATCTGATCTTGGAAGCTAAGCTGGATTGGCTTTGGCATGGGAATCCACCAAGGAAGCCCAGGGTTGCTACGCAGAGGCAAGCAAAGGGAAACCACCTCTATTTGTCAGCCCTACCCAGGATGGACTGGGTTAGCCCAATCTTGTCAAGATCTCAGAAGCTAATCAGGGTCAGCCCTGGTTCATACTTGGGTGGGAGAACAGCAAGGAAGTCCAGGGTTGCTATGCAGAGAGCCAGTTTGGTGTAGTGGTTAAGTGTGCGGACTCTTATCTGGGAGAACCGGGTTTGATTCCCCACTCCTCCACTTGCACCTGCTAGCATGGCCTTGGGTCAGCCCTAGTGGTTAAGCGAGCGGACTCTTATCTGGGAGAACCGGGTTTGATTCACCACTCCTCCACTTGCACCTTCTGGAATGGCCTTGGGTCAGCCATAGCTCTGGCAGAGGTTGTCCTTGAAGGGGCAGCTGCTGTGAGAGCCCTCTCAGCCCCACCCACCTCACAGGGTGTCTGTTGTGGGGGAGGAAGGTAAAGGAGATTGTGAGCTGCTCTGAGACTCTTCGGAGTGGAGGGCGGGATATAAATCCAATATCATCATCTTCTTCTTCTTCTTCTTCTTCTTCTTCTTCTTCTTCTTCTTCTTCTTCAATGGCAAACCACTTTTGAAAGTCTCTTGCCTTGAAAATCCTCCATGGCTGCTATAAGCCCATCAAATACCTGGTCTCTAAAGAGGCTCCTCGACTCAGTTCTAGCTGTCTTAAATATTTGTTTCAAAATATCCACAAAGAAAAACTGAACAGCCCAGTGAACAAATGGCAAATTGTGCAGTATTTCTACTCATTTCCGTTCCTAGGCTAGCCCAATCCGTTTCTAGGCTAGCCCTCTCAGCCCCACCCACCTCACAGGGCGTCTGTTGTGGGGGGAGAAGATATAGGAGATTGTGAGCCGCTCTGAGTCTCCGATTCAGAGAGAAGGGCGGGGTATAAATCTGCAGTCTTCTCCTTCAGAGCTCTCCCAGCCCCACCCACCTCACAGGGTGTCTGTTGTGGGGGGAGAAGTTATTGGAGATTGTGAGCCGCTCTGAGTCTCTGATTCAGAGAGAAGGGTGGGGTATAAATCTGCAGTCTTCTTCTTCTGGATGCAGTTGTGCCTTTTCATTTTTCCCTAATCCAACATCAGCAGTTAAAACAATCGGTGCATTCCATTCTGGTTTAACAAGGAGGATTTTCTAACAGTGATTCTCAGATGCAAAGAAAACCAGGCCATTTGGAAATGTCATCAAGCCCTTTGAGACTTCAAGATCTGGTGAGAAATTCCAATGGGGAGAATTTTGGAAGTATCTTTAGAGTTTCAGCCCTGTAGGGCAATTTCATTGGGTTTCCTTGCAAATCTGTCATCAGAATATGGTCAAAAAATAGGTTTGTCCACCACATTTCTTGTAAGGAAGAGATGGAACCGTAAGAAACAGAGACATTCCAGACTTCAATGCCACATCACTGATGTGAATTTTCTAAGTCATATGTAAATATGCATAGCTGCAAGCAATCTTTTTCCAGAGTGATCTTTGAAACTGTGAAGTCCTCTCTCCATATAGAGCAGAGGTCCATGTGTGGCTATTAGCCACAGCATATTGTTGGAGCGCTCTGTCTGGGGCAGTGATGCTCTGTATTCTTGGTGCTGGGGGGGCACAGTGGGAGGGCTTTTAGTGTCCTGGCCCCACTGGTGGATCTCCTGATGGCACCTGGATTTTTTGACCACTGTGTGACACTGAGTGTTGGACTGGATGAGCCATTGGCCTGATCCAACATGGCTTCTCTTATGTTCTTATTATCTGGGGCAGTGATGCTCTGTATTCTTGGTGCTTGAGGGGGGCTCAGTGGGAGGGCTTCTAGTGTCCTGGCCCCACAGGTGGACCTCCTGATGGCACCTGTTGTTGTTTTTTTGGTAACTGTGTGACACAGAGTGTTGGACTGGATGAGCCATTGTCCTGATCCAACATGGCTTCTCTGATGTTCTTCTGTTCCAAAATGTCACCAACATTATTACAGGACCTAGTAAATTAACTAGTTTATAGGCAGGGGGTGAAATATACTTCTAGATCGCAATTCCATGACTGAAGGTCCAAATCCCTCCTACACCAAATGCAAATGTTGGTCATCCATTCTGAACTATTTACCACTTTTATTCAATACATGATATATATAGTGGTTTGTAAACCCACATGATATGAAGGAAGCACATGGTGATTGAATGTGAGTATTAAATTAAGAGTATTAATTAACTGCTAAATAATGCAGTTCCTGTTTGTAAGCATATTTAGCTGTTTCCCACAGTAAAATCCAGTTGTAAAGTGCATTGAAAGTGAATTGACAGTGTGTTATTGAGTGTGTGTGAAAGTGTCTATTTTTAAACCCCTTTTTTGGCATTCCTTTTTATAAAAATATGTAGGGAATCAGTTATCATGCACTACAAAAGCAAGGTTTGTGGTTTGTATCTTGAATTGTTCTGTTGGGCCTGAAGAAGGCTCCAAGAGGAATCCAGCCCAGTTTGCCAATGTCACTACAGAACATTCAGAAAAAGCTAGCAAAACATAAATCTGTCTTTGAGACTTTCAAAACTGCTGGAGACGATGACAAAAATTGTGTATCTGTGGGTTTTTTTTATTATTAACTCTCGCTTTGAATTAGAATTCCCTCTATTACAGCTTGGAGCTAAAGTCTGTTTACAAAACAGTATTTACACTTGACTAATTTTGCAGATCAAACTAATTAAATCAATTAAACTGGTGATTAACCAAATGAAGGCTGATTGCAAAAATTAGTGGGTTTATTCTGGAGGACTGGAAGTGAGCTAATTACTGCCGTGATTACTTGAACCTGGACTACTCTCAATGTGGTATAAATTGAAACCTCATCGTGAATTAGACTGGGAATTCATTACGGTTTAAAGCACTGTTAACACTATTTAGGCTGCAGCTCCTATGGGAAAATTCTGCTCGCTGTTTTCGTACACCGATAAACAATCGCTTAGGCTGTGTCCTTTCGAAAGGCAGACTCCTCTGTCGTTTCCCCCCCACCCCCGCAGCCGGAGGAAGAATGTTCGTGACTCTCAGCCAAAGACACTTGACCACAGTCGGCCCTCCCTCTTTTTAAAAAAGTGCATCATGGGAAATGTAGTTCAGTTGACAAGCTGTCAATCATAATTAAGCTTAATTTTTATTCGACTAGGGCACTGATTTTATGGGGGGGGACCAGGGCTTTTTTTTAGCAGGAACACACAGGAACGCAGTTCCGGCTGGCTTGGTGTCAGGGGGTGTGGCCTAATATGCATATGAGTTCCTGGTGGGTTTATTCTACTAAAAAGTCCTACATGTAATAATAGTTATATCAGGGTGTGTGGCTTAATATGCAAATGAGTTTCTGCAGGGCCTTTTCTACTAAAAAGCCCTGTTTGTAACAATAGTGATACCAGGGGGTGTGGTCTAATAGACAAATGAGTTCCTGCTAAGCTTTTTCTACTAAAAGCCCTGTTTGTAACAATAGTGATGTCAGGGGGTGCGGCCTAATATGCAAATGAGTTCCTGCTGGGCTTTTTGGGGGGGAACACACTTGAAAAATAAGAAAAGAAACATAATGACAATACCAATGATGCCACAGCAAATAGTATTTATTTATTTGTACCCTGCCTTTCTACTCAGTGGGGGCTTAATGCATCTTATATTGTTCTTTTCTGTTCCATTTCATCTTCACAACAACCCTGTGAGGTAGGTTAGGCTGAAGGAGGGTGGCCTAGGGTTGCCCAGCTAGCTATGGAACAAGTGGGGATTCGAACCCGGGTCTCCCAGATACGGCCAGCATGCTTAACTAATTCCCAATGCAGGTTCTCAATCCCCGCCTAAGGGTTTTAAGTGTAAAACAAATATAATATAATATAATATAATATAATATAATATAATATAATATAATATAATATAATATAATATAATATAATATAATATAATATAATATAATATAATATAATATAATATAATATAATATAGTGCTTTGGAAAAATATATTTAAACTCTTTGTAACATATCTGTATTTCTTAGGCTATGGCCGTTCACATTTACTATGATCTTCATAGCTTGGAATGGAAGCCCAAACTGGATTTTATTTAGAAGCCCTTGAGCCTTTCTTTCCTTCATATAATGAATTTTAAAAGTTTTGATGTCAATAACACTGACCTAAGTCCGTTGAAGCACTCTGGACATATGGACATATGAAGCTGCCTTATGCTGAATCAGACCCTGGGTCCATCAAAGTCAGTATTGTCTACTCAGACTGGCAGCAGCTCTCCAGGGTCTCAAGCTGAGGTTTTTCACACCTATTTGCCTAGACCCTTTTTTGGAGATGCCAGGGATTGAACCTGGGACCTTCTGCTTACCAAGCAGATGCTCTACCACTGAGCCACCGTCCCTCCCCTCACGACCTGAGTTTGATCCCGGTGGAAGTTGGGTTCAGGTAGCCGTCTCAAGGTTGACTCAGCCTTCCATCCTTCCAAGGTTGGTAAAAGGAGTACTCAGCCTAGATGGGGGGAAAGTGTAGAGGACTGGGAAAGGCAAGGGCAAACCATCCCGTAAAAAGCCTGCCATGAAAACGTTGTGATGCGACGTCACCCCAGAGTCAGCCACACAAACTGTGTGCATGCTCCAAAGACCCTTGAGTATCTCTTCTCATTAGATCAGGCAGATTGTCTTCCCTTGTTCCCATCTAGAGCAGCGTTTCCCCTTTCCTTCTAGTATCAGAACTCAGGGCTACCCAATGAAAAATATATGTATCAAGTGTCGTCAAGCTGCAGCTCTCTGATGATGACCCCGGCAAGGGGCTTTCAAGGCAAGGGAGAAGCAGAGCTGGTTGGCCACCCCCTTCCTCTGCAGAGCCTTCCTTGGTGGTCTCTTTCCAAGTACTGACTCTGCTTAGCTTCCAACTTACAGCAAACCCAGCAAGGGGCTTTCAAGGCAAGTGAGAAGCAGAGGTGGTTGGCCATTGCCTTCCTCTGCAGAGCCTTCCTTGGTAGTCACCCTTCCAAGTACCAGCCCTGCTTAGTCTCTGAGTTATGGTGGACCCAGCAAGGGGCTTTCAAGGCAAGAGAGAAGCAGAGCTGGCTGGCCACTGCCTTCCTCTGCAATGTCTTCTTTGGTGGTCTCCCTTCCAAGTACCGACCCTGCTTAGTTTCTGAAATTGGGCTACACCGTTCTGCCTTCCCTCCCCACCTAACAAAACAGACTGGCATAAATGCCTCAGAGTAGCTTCACTAGAACAGGCCCATGGTCCATCTAGTCCAGCGTACAATCAAGTAGTCCTACAGCTGCCCCACCCCCTGCCATAAAGAGTGTCCAGAGGCCAAAAACTCTCTGCATTCCATAGAGTCACAGAGGCATATGTAAGCAACCAGGTGACCACACTGGACATACAACCCAAATTAGTATCATGCAACCTGGCAGAGACAAATCACCTCTGGCCCTCTCTCACCTTGAAACTCCTGAGAAGGGCTGCCATAATCTTTTTTGCAACTTGACAGCATTTCCCCCTAGCACTGCCTGGGCCTGAAGAATTATTGATTATCTGGGTTTGGTGAGCTGCATTCAGCCTTGAGGGTAAGAAGTTCTGCAAGCTTGCAGAAGGCTAGCACTAGTAAATGGCGTAGGGGTTAAGTGTGTGGACTCTTATCTGGGAGAACCGGTTTGATTCCCCACTCCTCCACTTGCAGCTGCTGGGATGGCCTTGGGTCAGCCAGAACTCTTGTAGGAGTCGTCCTTGGAAGGGCAACTGCTGTAAGAGTTCTCTCAGCCCCACCTACCTCACAGGGTGTCTGTTGTGGGGGAGGAAGGTAAAGGAGATTGTAGGCCGCTGTGAGACTCTGTCCTTGAAAGGGCAGCTGCTGTGAGAGCCCTCTCCAGCCCCACCTACCTCACAGGGTGTCTGTTGTGGGGGAGGAAGGGAAAGGAGATTGTGACCATTCTGAGACTCTGAGATTCAGAGTATGGGGCAGGATACAAATCCAGTTTCTTCTTCTTCTTCTTCTTCTTCTTCTTCTTCTTCTTCTTCTTCTTCTTCTTCTTCTTCTTCTATCTACTACCTCCACCTTTCCCCTCCCTTGATCAGCCTTTGAAGCTGGAACCGTAGCTCCCAGAGTGTTATGTACTGAATTTACTGCTTCGCAGTAGGTTTCACAGGCATCCGGGCAACCGTGAGAAATGCTATAGACTCTGATAGATTTGAACTTGGAACAGCAACCAATGAGTGGTCTTGGTGCAAAACTTGACCACCGTGATTTGGTATGGGAATCGGGAGGGGGGGGGTTGTTCATGCAGGTATATAAGCAGGGCCACCATGTTGTCTTAGTGTGTAGCAGCTAATAAAGCACGTTCCTGGATGAACTCTTCCGTGTTGAACCAGTATTAACACCAAGAAAAGTGAAAAGGACATCCCAGAAAGGAGCTTGTAGAACCCAGAGGCCTAGTTGAAGCCAATATAAATATCCAATGTGTACATGAAGCTGCCTTCTACTGACTCAAAGCCCCCTTAAGAACATAAGAGAAGCCATGTTGGATCAGGCCAATGGCCCATCCAGTCCAACACTCTGTGTCACATAAGAACATAAGAGAAGCCATGTTGGATCAGGCCAATGGCCCATCCGGTTCAACACTCTGTGTCACATAAGAACATAAGAGAAGCCCTGTTGGTTCAGGCCAATGGCCCATCCAGTCCAACACTCTGTGTCACATAAGAACATAAGAGAAGCCCTGTTGGTTCAGGCCAATGGCCCATCCAGTCCAACACTCTGTGTCACATAAGAACATAAGAGAACACCTGTTGGATCAGGCCAATGGCCCATCCAGTCCAACACTCTGTGTCACAGAAGAACATAAGAGAAGCCATGTTGGATCAGGCCAATGGCCCATCCAGTCCAACACTCTGTGTCACAGAAGAACATAAGAGAAGCCATGTTGGTTCAGGCCAATGGCCCATCCAATCCAACACTCTGTGTCACATAAGAACATAAGAGAAGCCCTGTTGGATCAGGCCAATGGCCCATCCAGTCCAACACTCTGTGTCACAGAAGAACATAAGAGAAGCCCTGTTGGATCAGGCGAATGGCCCATCCAGTCCAACACTCTGTGTCACACAGTGGCCAAAACACCCCAAGTGCCATCAGGAGGTCCACCAGTGGGGCCAGGACACTAGAAGCCCTCCCACTGTGCCTACTCAAGCAGCAAGAATACAGAGCATCACTGCCTCAGACATAAGAACATAAGAGGAGCCATGTTGGATCAGGCCAATGGCCCATCCAGTCCAACACTCTTTGGCCAAAAAAACCCAGGTGCCATCAGGAGGTCCATCAGTGGGACCAGGACACTAGAAGCCACTAGAAACGCTTAGGGCGCTTTAGCTTGGAGAAACGTCGACTGAGGGGTGACATGATAGAGGTTTACAAGATAATGCATGGGATGGAGAAAGTAGAGAAAGAAGTACTTTTCTCCCTTTCTCACAATGCAAGAACTCGTGAGCATTCGATGAAATTGCTGAGCAGACAGGTTAAAATGGATAAAAGGAAGTACTTCTTCACCCAAAGGGTGATTAACATGTGGAATTCACCCCTTGCTCTGTCAAGGTCAGTCTTGTCTACTCAGACTGGCAGCTGCTCTCCAGGGTCTCAGGCAGAAGCCTTTCCCATCAGCTACTGACCGATCCTGGAGAAATGATGATTGAGGAGTGACATGATAGAGGTTTACAAAATTCTATGTGGGATAAAGAAAGAAGTACTTTTCTCCCTTTCTTGCAGTACAAGAACTTGTGGCCACTCGATGAAATTAAGGAGCAGTAGACTTAGAATAGATCAAAAGAAGTCCATCATCACCCAAAGGGTGATTAACATGTGGAATTCACTGCCACAGAAAGTGGTGGCAGCTACAAGCATTGAGAGCTTCACATGGGTAGCAGATAAACATATGGAGCAGAGGTCCACCACTGGCTCTTAGCCACAAGGTATAGATGGAACACTCTGTCTGGGGCAGTGATGCTCAGTATTCTTGGTGCTTGGGGGGGGGGCAACAGTGGGAGGGCTTCTGGAGTTCTGGTCCTGCTGGTGGGCCTCCTGATGGCACCTTGGTTTTGGCTATTGCATGACACAGGGTACTGGACTGGATGGGCCATTGGCTTCTCTTATGTCTGGGACAGTGATGCTCTGTATTCTTGGTGCTTATGGGGCAACAGTGGGAGGGCTTCTGGAGTTCTGGGCCTGCTAGTGGACCTCTTGATGACACCTGGGTTTTTGCTACTGTGTGACACAGAGTGGTGGACTGGATGGGCCATTGGCCTGATCCAACATGGCTTCTCTTATGTTCTTTACTGGAGATGCTGGGGATTGAACCTGAGATCTTCTGCATGCAAAACACATGCCTTGCTATGGCTCCTCTCCTAAAGATAAGGGGACTGATTGATAAAACATCCAACGTCTTCACTTTCCTAAAAAGCCTGTTTGGAAAACACTGAAGGAATACCCACAGGCCCAGCTGTTTAAAAAGGTTGAATCTTGATCCAAGCAATTCATTTTCAGCACTTTCTGTCCTTATGGATACACACCGGAGCTAAGCTAATTTTAAGCATAGTGTACCAAATGAAGCAGATTGTAGATTGGACTGAAAATTAGTTAAGGACAGGGCAAGCATGCACAAACAATAAATCCATCAAGGTAAAATTGTGTTCTTTTTTCTTGAACGGGAATTGCAAAATTATTCAAGGGGGGGGGACAGTGCTAAATTGGGCCAGTTATCCCAAGAGAAAGGGTAAATTATGAGGTCATAGGGATTCGATCGCAAAGTATTTGCCAAACTTAATTGGTGTAATAAATAAAATATGCATGCAAATGAGACCGGTCTCCGAATTAAAGGGACACATTATTGTCTGGTGCAGCTAAGTCAATCTGATGGTAGCGTTACTTCAGTTTCAGAAATGCACGCCAGTTTTGTTTGGATGTCATCTCATGAGATGTTGGGAGTACAAAACATGTAAAACCACCTAAAAGATGTGACAGACAGACAGACAGTTTATTTACAGTCACAGACCGATTAAAATACAAGCTTCAACACAAAAGAGAAAATCTATGCTATAATAAGTATTAGGATAGGCAATTGTCTTAATATGTTCAGTATAAGAGTTACAACAAGACGCAAGTTAAAACAGAACATCTTAAAACCGAGAAGCAGTAAAACGTGTCTTTCAGGTGCTATCACAGGCAGCGCAGAGCTTGGCAACAGCTTCGGAAATGAGCTGGTTTTCATCCAAAAGCATGAGATTACCTGACATTCTGATTCCAGCAGCCCAGAATTTGCCCTTAATATGTTGCTGTTGTTGTTCAGTTGAGTCCAACTCTTTGCGACCCCCTGGACAAAGTCACGCCAGGCCCTCCTGTCTTCCACCATCCTCCGAAGTCTGCTCAAATGCGTGTTTGTTACAACAGTAACGCTGTCCAGCCATCTCCTCTTTGGACGTCTCCTTCTTCTTTTGCCTTCTGTCTTTCCCAGCATCAGGGTCTTCTCCAGGGAGTGCTCCCTTCTCACTGGGTGGGCAAAGTATTTGAGCTTCAGCTTCAGCATCTTTAATATAGGCTCTATACATTTCACACAGGCCTCTTTATAGCAGGAACACCTAAGAATTATGTGTGTCGATCTGATGGTAGTTTCGTTTCAGTTTCAGAAATGCACGCCGGTTTTGTTTGGATGTCATCTCATGAGATGTTGGGAGTACAAAGCACGTAAAACCATCTAAACGATGTGGTTATAGAAACCAGGGATGTACTGGTGGGCTCTGTTCCATTCTGTTTTGCTTCCGCAGGGCGTCACATTTGTCATCTATCGTTGCCTTTTTGATCCTCGGTTCCCAATTTGCCTCTTTTCTTTTATGGAATTGTTGATTGCTATTTGTGTTAGACACCAGGTATATACAACCAGTGCCAAAAAGAAAAAGTAAAAAATGCTAAAAATTTAACAGGTGAAAATTGGCATCAAGAAAATTACGGGAGAACTGGCATAAAAAAAATATGGGAAACTCAAGGCTGGGAAGCTCAGTTTAATACATGGAAGGAGCAAGGTTGAAACGAGGGAGTTTTGAGTAGAAATGTCGGGATTTTGCATCTTGCCAAGAGAGGTGAAACCAACAGATTCAGAATTCACTGTCACAAAGAGTAACATCTTAGATGGAACTTTCAAAATGCCTTTTAAAGACTGTGCTGTATCAGTTAAGGGTACTGGGCTAGCAACTGGGGGATTCGAATCCCCACTTGTAAAATGGAAGCTTGCTGGGTGACCTTACACCAATCGCTCACTCTCCACGTAGCCTACCTCACAAGGTTGTCATGAGAATAAAATGGAGGAGAGGATAAGAATATCAGTTACTTTGAGTCCCTATTTGGGGAAAAGACAGGGAACTAATAAATAAAAATGAATTAAAACCAGGTATTTTACAAAGAATATGATACTCATTTATTGGGGAGAGACGGTGGCTCAGTGGTTGAGCATCTTCTTGGTAAGCAGAAGGTCTCAGGTTCAATCCCCAGCAACTCCAAGTAAAAAAGGGTCCAGGCAAATAGGTGTGAAAAACCTCAGCTTGAGACCCTGGAGAGCGGCTGCCAGTCTGAGTAGAAAAGACTGACTTGGATGGACCAAAGGTCTGATTCAGTATAAGGCAGCTTCATATGTTCATTGCCTTTGCAAATGAAAACTCAAGTATCCCCCAGCTATTTTCACAGCATAAATAGTTTCAGCTACTCAGTTATTCTGTAGGAATTGCATTCAAATACTTTATAGATTAAACTGATATCTTTTAGGATACATGTTCTACTGGTATGACCTTGGGTCAGTCATAACTCTTTCAGAGCTGTTCTCTCAAGAGCAGTTCTCAAAAGAGCTCTCTCAGCCCCATCTACCACACAGGTTGTCTGTTGTGGGGAGCAGAAGGGAAAGGAGATAGTAAGCTACTCTGAGACCAAGTGAAGGGCAGGATATAAATCCAATCTTTTCTCTTCTTCTGAAGGGCAAGCGAATACCTTTCAGCACTCTGGACAGTTCCCTACACAAAAGAATAAATGGACATAGATTAGACAATAAAAACCCCAACATTAAAAAATCGGACAATTAGCATCTGTAGAGAGATAAGAATCCCATGTCTATATTCAGCCCTGGGAGCTCCATTGTTCTGAATTTGTGAATGAATTCCCTTTCAGCAGTTTCACATTGTAATCTTCCCCTGAAGCCTCTGTGAGGATTGGCACTCTTCGGTCAGCAAGGCAATGTCCTGGAAGATTAAAATGCGTTGTTTAAAGCTGGTTATGGAGAAAACTCACAGATGAATAGTTGCGTCGGCTCAGTACAGATTCAAACTGCTTTGGGCGGTTTTATGGGAATGCTACGGGAGCTGCATCAAGGGAAGAGAAACGCATTTGTTGGGTTCCGTATAGCACAGAACTAAAGATGACCCTTTAATGCACACTGATGTTCAGAGGATGTGTACATGAATGAGCATCATTGGCTTTTGATAGCTGGTAGCTTTTGAGCTAGTCGTCGCACTCCACGTGCTGAGACGGCTGCCGAAGCGAACCGTTTCAAAGTTCAACAGAAACAGATTTTGTTGTGTGTTTGTGAAGTGGCATCAAGGCATAAGGTTTTCAAAGCATAGAGTTTCCAAGGCAGGAGACTTCAGAGGTGGTTTGTCATTGCCCGCCTCTGTGTCGTGAGTCGTGACCTGGGACTTCCTGGGTGGCCTCTCAGCCAAGGACTGACAAGGGCCGACCCTGCTTAGCTTTCTGAGATCTGATGACATCAGGCTTACCTGGCCCATCCAGGTAAGGGCAGATTTTGTAGTTGGAAAGGGCCTGGGTTCTGGTCAATGCTGGACTGGCCACATGAAGTGGGGGGACAGCAAACAGATGGCTGCTGGTCGAGCATAATTGGCACACAGGGACGTACGGAAGGAGATGGTGAGAAACAGCTAAGAAGGGCTTTGAGGTAGAGTGAAACTTGATTCTACCTTAAAATGATGAGCAAGGAGGGGAGAGCTTGCCTGCTCCCCCAGTTCTACAGGTATACTTATAATTAAATCAGGCCTCACAAACACTTCAGCAATCTCCTCCAACACATCCTTTCCACCAAGGGATTCCGCTTGGTCTTCTGTGCCCTGTTGTTGACCCTCCAGAGGAACCGGTTGGCCACAGTGTGAGACAGGAAGCTGGACTAGATGGACCTTCACTGGTCTGATCCAGCAGGGCTTTTCTGATGTTCTTATGAAGGCCTCAGCCTCTATGCCCTGTTGTTGGCCCTCCAGAGGAACTGGCTGGCCACTGTGTGAGATGGGATGCTGGACTAGATGAACCACTGGTCTGATCCAGCAGGGCTCTTCTGATGTTCTTATGAAGGCCTCAGCCTCTATGCCCTGTTGATGACCCTCTAGAGGAACTGGTTGGCCACTGTGTGAGACAAGAGGTTGGACTAGATCGACCCTCACTGGTCTGATCCAGCAGGGCTCCTCTGATGTTGTTATGAAGGCCTCAGCCACTCTGCCCTGTAGTTGGTCCTCCAGAGGAATTGGTTGGCCACTGTGTGAGACAAGATGCTGGACTAGATGGACCCTCCCTGGTCTGACCCAGCAGGCCTCTTCTGATGTTCTTCTCAGGGGAAGGCCTCAGTCTCTCTGCCCTGTTGTGGGCCCTCCAGAGGAACTGGTTGGCCCCTGTGTGAGACAAGATGCTGGACTAGATGGAGCCTCCCTGGTCTGACCCAGCAGGCCTCTTCTGATGTTCTTCTCAGGGGAAGGCCTCAGTCTCTCTGCCCCGTTGTGGGCCCTCCAGAGGAACTGGCTGGCCACTGTGTGAGACAGGAGGCTGGACTAGATGGACACTCCCTGGTCTGATCCAGCAGGGCTCTTCTGATGTTCTTATGAACAAGTTTGTAAAGTGTTCAAAGGAGCCTCCCCCCAAAAATTCCTTCTGCTCTGGTGAAGCAAAGAACGCAAGAAGGCAAACGAAGATCTGTCGGATGATGTGTTTTGCACAGACCTGCCTGACATTGATTGAAGGACACCAGCAATAAATGAAACCGCTAAAGAGAGCTGCCTTAGAAAAGAAAGGAAAGACAAATCCAGCAAAAGCACTGTGTCTCCTTTAGCAAAACAGAAAAACATCTGCGTGACGGCTTTTGGGAGGAGTATAAATAAAAGAGGTTGAGGGATGCGATCAGTGTTTGCTTGGGCTCATAAAAAAAACCGTGTCTGGCCAATGGCCCCAAACGGAGGGTTAGCGCTGTCTTCTCCCGTCACCCTCCCTTTTTAGTATCCCCCTCCCTCTCTTTTTTCAGAGCAGTTGATTGAATGAACACAAAAGCCCCGTTGTGTCACTTGGGATAACACTCGATGTATCCCATTTTCTAGCCCCTAATTATTCCATTTGTAGACATGAATGCCATTTATATGTCAGTTAATTCAGCATGGTAACTCAATTAGATTTGTACCGACTTGGATTTATGAAACATCAATGAATTCTCGGGGAGGCCAATGAGACTCACAGTTATTTATCCCTAGCCTCTCAGGAGCTCAATTAAACACGCCGGCAACGAAAATGTTTTCTAACAGTATGGTCGTCTTTGCAATTAGACAAAGATTGTTGAAAAGCCCATCGCACATGGAGGCAAAGGAACGTGCCGTATCCCGTCTAAGGTCTCTCTTTAAACTTGAACCATATTCGGTGCAATTTTAAAATCTGGGTGGATTATCAGAGCAGGTCAAAGTTCACAAAGCAGGGTCGCAAAAGCCAAGTATATTTTTTTTTAAAAAAAAAATTGCAGATATATCTTCATTTTTTTTCTGTTGATGAATAGAATTGTCAACTGGTCAGGGCTTTTTTTGTGATTTTAAGGCCACTTTCCCAAGAAGAAGAAGATGATGATGATGATATTGGATTTATATCCCACCCTACACTCTGAATCTCACAGTCTCAGAGCAGTCAGAATCTCCTTTTACCTTCCAGCCCCACAACAGACACCCTGTGAGGTGGATGGGACTGAGAGAGCTCTGACAGAAGCTGCCCTTTCAAGGACAGCTCTGCGGGAGCTATGGCTGACCCAAGGCCATTCCAGCAGCTGTAAGTGGAGGAGTGGAGAATCAAACCCGGTTCTCCCAGATAAGAGTCCGCACACTTCACCATGACACCAAACTGGCTCTCTGAAGAAGGCAAGTCTGGAAGATGTTATGTATATGTGGCAGGGTGGAAGTATTATATATGCACACTTTACATGAAAAGATAGATTTAAGTCTGACTCTGGATCTCGGTTTATCCAAGCTTGCCAGATGGTTCTTTGGGAACTGGTGGAAAGTACTGTCAAGTCACAGCTGACTTATATGGGGTTTTCAAGGAGGGATTTCACATGGGGCCTCCTTACAGGATAGCTAGATTTGAATCCAGGAGAACCTTAGACTTTCAGGGTATGAGCTTTCAAGAATCTTAGCTCCATTTGTTCAATACAAACTTCCTACAGGATGCTCAAGTGGATGGCAGGCACATCTCGAAGGCAACAGAGTTTCATAGCCAGGGCAGACCCATGAGGAATGCTCAGACTCTAATAACCACCTGCCTAACTTCTGAAAGGAAAAGTCTCAACAGATACTTTACATCAGGGATGGCCAAACTGTGGCTCTGGAGCCACATGTGGCTCTTTCACACATATTGTGTGGCTCTTGAAGCCCCCGCTGCTCTGTTAACCAGCTTGGAGAAGGAATCTGTCTCTTTAAATCACTTCTCCAAGCCAAGTCAGCCAGTTGCTTCAAGAATGCATTTAAAGTTGCTTTCTTTCCACCTCCACTTCCCCTATCTATTTTCCTTCCTTCCTCCTTCCCTCCCTCCCTTGTGGCTCTCAAACATCTGATGTTTATTCTATGTGGCTCTTACATTAAGCAAGTTTGGCCAGTTTGGTGTAGTGGTTAAGTGTGCAGACTCTTATCTGGGAGAACCGGGTTTGATTTCCCACTCCTCCACTTGCACCTGCTAGCATGGCCTTGGGTCAGCCATAGCTCTGGCAGAGGTTGTCCTTGAAAGGGCAGTTGCTGTGAGAGCCCTCTCCAGCCCCACCCACCTCACAGGGTGTCTGTTGTGGGGGAGGAAGGTAAAGGAGATTGTGAGCCGCTCTGAGACTCTTTAGAGTGGAGGGCGGGATATAAATCCAATATCTTCATCTACCTCACAGGGTGTCCGTTGTGGGTGAGGAAGGGAAAGGAGATTGTGAGCCGCTCTGAGACTCTTCGGAGTGGAGGGCGGGATATAAATCCAATATCTTCTTCTTCTTCTTCTATCTTTGCATGGAAGGTGGTTGTCCTCAAACTGCTCTGGTCTCAGGCTATGGATAAGAAGAAAAGTTAGTTTTTATCCACTTCCTCTGCACCATTCATAACTCTATAATTCCTTATAGCCCCTTCTGGATGGAACGCAGGATGGTATAGTCCTCTCTCATCAGACCTTGGAAGCGAAGTAGGGTCACTACATGGAAGAGAGACCATCAAGGAAGGGTCTGCTTCTCACTTGCCTTGAAATCCCCTTGCTGGGGTCACCGTAAATTGGAAGGTAAGCAGGGGCAGTACGTGGAAGGGAGACCACCAAGAAAGGCTCTGCAGAGGGAGGCAATGGCCAATCACCTCTGCATCTCCCTTGCCTTGAAAGCCCCTTGCTGGGGTCACCATAACTTGGAAGCTAAGCAGGGTCAGCGCTTGAACGGGAGACCACCAAGGAAAGCTCTACAGAGGAAAGCAATGGGCAAACACCTCTATTTCTCATTTGCCTTGAAAGGCCCTTCCTGGGTTTACCTTAATTTGGACGCTAAGCAGGGTTTACACTTGAATGGGAGACCACCAAGGAAGGATCTGCAGAGGAAGGCAATGGTGAGCCACCTCCGCTTCTCACTTGCCTTCAAAGACCCTTGCTGGGGTTCATACTTGGATGGGAAACCACCAAAAGCAACTTGATGGCACTTTAAACATACACCCATACCCCTTCCTCCCCATTTTAGCTCGTTGTTTCAAACTAAAGATCCCAATTAACCTTTCTTCATTGGGAAGGACCTCCCGTTCTTTGGCCATTTGAATTGCTCTTTTCTGTGCATTTCCCTGGCCCTCTGGAACATTTCAGGACTCAAAAGAGGAGAGAAGAATTCTGTAGCGACAGCAAGTGGATCTGTTTCTCATCTACTGCTGGAAATACCCTTGGGGTTGATCCCACTTAGAGGAATCAGGAGCAGATGGCATGTCATGGGTTATCCACGAGAGTCAAGCAAGAGCCGTGCCCTCAGATCTCTAATTTGGCCTGGAGGCCATGCCCTTTGACCCTTCCGAGACAATATGGTGCAGGAACTGGTGACTGTATTAAGTGTTTGTGCATTGCTCTTCCAATAGAGCCTGGTCAATCAAAGGTCTCCCGTGCTAGATTACAGTGGATTAAAGCAGATTATCTCGCTGATGGATCAGCTGTGACCACTCCACTCCTGTCCGCTGGAGACTTGCTGATGTGTTTCTTCCCTCGAAACACGGCAGCATGGGAGCCCAAAAGGGAATACAGGAAACATGTCCAGCAGCGTATCACCATCTTCCTGCTTAGTCCCGTTCACTTAATTGTCATCTGCAAGGCAATCAAAACAGCCGCTTGTCAGATTTTACAGCTGTGCACCAGCAAGGAGTAAAAGCCTCGACCTCCAGCAACTTTCAGCTTTTCCCAGCATTCTCTCCTTCCCAGGATGACAGACGAAGAGCTGCACTGGACCAGAAGAAAGATAGTGTGGTGTCGTGGTTAAGAAGATGGAAAAAGATAGAAGATATTGGATTTATATCCCGCCCTCCACTGCAAAGAGTCTCAGAGCGGCTCACAATCTCCCATATCTTCTCCTCTCACAACAGGCACCCCGTGAGGTAGGTGGGGCTGAGAGTGCTTTTATAGCAGCTTCCCTTTCAAGGACAACCTCTGCCAGAGCTCTGGCTGACCCAAGGCCATTCCAGCAGCTGCAAGTGGAGGAGTGGGGAATCCAACCCGGTTCTCCCAGATAAGAGAGCTCTCGCTGACCCAAGGCCATTCCAGCAGCTGCAAGTGGGGGAGTGGGGAATCAAACCTGGTTCTCCCAGATAAGAGAGCTCTGGCTGACCCAAGGCCATTCCAGCAGCTGCAAGTGGAAGAGTGGGGGATCCAACCCGGTTCTTCCAGATAAGAGAGCTCTGGCTGACCCAAGGCCATTCCAGCAGCTGCAAATGGAGGAGTGGGGAATCAAACCCGGTTCTCCCAGATAAGAGTCCGCACACTTAGCCACTACACCAAACTGGCTCTCCAGTGAGAGTGACGGACTCTAATCTGGGAAACTGGTCTTGATTCCCCACTCCTCCACATGCAGCCAACTGGGTGACCTTGGGCCAGTGACCATTCTCTCTGAACCAGGGCTTTTTTTGTAGCAGGAACTCCTTTGCCCATTAGGCCACACACACCCTGATGTAGCCAATCCTCCAAGAGCTATGGTACCATAGAGTTTTACCGTGAATCCTAGAGCATTTCTGGTCTGATGCTCTAGGAATTGTGGTAAAACTCTATGGTACCATAGAGTTTTTAGTGCGAGTCCTAGAGCATCCCCGGCACAACTTCCCTAGTGCGATGATGTCACTTCTGGGTGACATCATCATGGCATGTGCGCTTTGTGCACATGAATAACAAGTCCCCCACTGCAGTGATGGAGGGACTTGGCAACCCTAATTTTTATTAAGAATAGCAAAAATCCAGTTGCAAAATGCATTAATTAGTGTGGTATGAATGCACCCAGAATGTTTACTGCAAGGAACCATTCTGGAAGAGTAAGAGCGCAATAGCAGTCCTGGGCAGGTCCATGTTGGGGACTTCTGCTACCTGACCCTCTGATACAGCCTGATAGCCCTGGAAGACCTACAAAGGGGCACAGAGAGTTCAGCCTCCAGTGTGGTGTAGTGGTTAAGTGTGAAAACTCGTATCTGGGAGAGCCGGGTTTGATTCCTGCTCCTCCACTTGCAGCTGCTGGAATGGCCTTGGGTTAGCCATAGCCATGGCAGGAGTTGTCCTTGAAAGGGGAGCTTCTGTGAGAGCTCTCAGACCCACTCACCTCACAGGGTGTCTGTTGTGGGGAAGAAGATAAAGGAGATCGTAAGCTGTTCTGAGAATTGGAGTGGAGGGTAGGGTATAAATCCAATATCTTCTTCTTCTTCTTCTTCTCCAAAAGTGTGAAGGAATCCAGAATCACGCAGCAACCTATCCGGATGCTGTGAGAGCGATGTTAATGGGAGACACAGGACGGTTTCCTCAGTGGACAGTTCATATTCCAGCTCAGCACTCTCACACTTGATCTCAATTCGGTCTGGGAGCAGCTGGCTTCCTATCAAAAAACAAGTATCCCTTTTTATCCCATCTGAAGTGGATCCCGTCTAACAGACGATAGTTCAGAGAGCAGCTGTGTTGGTCTGCAGTAGAACAGACAGATTAGAGTCCAGCAATACCTTAGAGACCAGTAAGGTTTTCAGAGTATGGGTTTTGACCCCCAAAATCTCATACCCCCCAAATCTTGCCAGTATCTACGATACTAATGGAGTTGAAACTAGCTCTTCTTCCATCCAGTTCTGTTAAAATATTCCTCTGTGGGGGGGTTTTGTAATAAACAATTTTACTGATGTATACCAAACTTACAAAAAAAAAAGGCAATACGATACAATACAGAAAAGTTGGTAGGCTATCTAAAGTACAATGCAATAACAAATAAGAAATTATAAGATTACAAGAATTATTCATCAGCTTAAATAGAAAAGGATGTACTAGTGGCTAACAAGTAAAGTAATATTAAGAACATAAATTTACAGACCAGTAAGATGAAAACCTTAACTATGAAGCAGAGGAAGAAAAGAAAGAAGAAAAAAGGGGGGGGGGAGGAAGGAAAGGGATAAATTAACTCATGGCATTGATTGCTTCTAAGAACAAGAAATATTTAGTAAAGGCAAAGGTAGTCCCCTGTGCAAGCACCAGTCGTTTCTGACTCTGGGGTGACGTCACATCACAATGTTTTCACGGCAGACTTTTTACAGGGTGGTTTGCCATTGCCTTCCCATCATCTACACTTTCGCCCCAGCAAGCTGGGGACTCATTTTACCGACCTTGAAAGGATGGAAGGCTGAGTCAATCTTGAGCTAGCTACCTGAACCCAGCTTCCGCCGGGATCAAACTCAGGTCGTGAGCAGAGAGCTCGGACTGCAGTACTGCAGCTTTACCACTCTGCGCCACGGGGCTGTGAAATGTTTAGTATCTGATGATAAATATTCCAAAAAGGAAAACCAAACAGTCGTTAATTTAGATGCGAACTGTTCGGAATCTTGATGTAAAAGAGAGTCTGAAATCTTATCTGGTATGCAGAGCTCCTGAACTTTTAAAAGCCAATTTGAGATGGACAGTACTTACAGGATAGCTGTACTGAGTTCCATTAAAATATCCCCCTGTGATGTTATCCTTGCATCCTTTACAAGCATTCTCTGAAACACATCACCCACCTGCTTACTAGGATGATAGCTGGGAGGGATGATAGCTCAGTGGTAGAGCATCTGCTTGGTAAGCAGAAGGTCCCAGTTTCAATCCCTGGCATCTCCAACTCAAAAGGGTCCAGGCAAATAGGTGTGAAAAACCTCAGCTTGAGACCCTGGAGAGCCGCTGCTAGCCTGAGTAGACAATACTGACTTTGATGGACCGAGGGTCTGATTCAGTATAAGGCAGCTTCATATGTTCATATGTTCTTCATAGGATAGAAAGACTTGGAATCTTGTATCTATGGAAGGAAACTTTGGCTCTGGAAAGCTCACATCCTGAAATCTTGTTTGTCTGTAAAACGCTACTGGACCTGAAGCTGAAGTTTCTGCTATGAAACCTGCAGCTCTACAGACTGATCATTTTGGACTCTGGATGGAGCAGTCTTATGAGCAAGAATTATTAATAATTAATAACTAATTATTATTATTAGTGGTTAAGCATGAAAGCTTTACATGCTATGCATATTTCAAATGTGCCTCCTACAGTCTGCTTTTTTTTTTAGGAGGGGTAGCAGCTGAAGCTGTGAGCCGGGGCCAAGAGCCTCTGCTAGGGTTGCCAATCTCCAGGTGGCACCTGAAGATTCCCCACGATTACGACTGATCCCGAGATGACAGAGGTCAATTCCCCCTGGAGAAAATGGGTGTCACGGAAGGGGGACTCTATGGCATTATACCCTTCTGAGGACCCTCCCCATCCCAGCTCCCCCCACCCCTAAAATCTCCAGGAATTCCCCAACCCTGGTCTCTACCTAAGATAAGCAATTGAAAATCAGTTGGAAGCTGCTCAGACGGCACCACTGAATACCCTGGATAATCTTCCAGTTGCTAGATTACTCTTGGCTGCCTGAGCAACAACGTGGCTAAAGGGAAAGATAGTCCCCTGTGCAGTCACCAGGTCATTACTCACCCATGGGGTGACATCACATCAGGACGCTTTCTTGGCAAACTTTTTGTTACGGGGTGATTTGCCATTGCCTTCCCCAGTCATCTACGCTTTACCCCCAGCAAGCCGGGTACTGGTTTTACCAACCTTGGAAGGATGGAAGGCTGAGTCAACCTCGAGCCGGATACCTGAAACCAGCTTCCACCAGGATCGAACTCAGGTCATGAGCAGAGCTTGAACTGCAGCTTTACCACTCTGCGTCATGGAGCTTCTATGACAACAAGTCAAGTCAAGTCAAGTTAGCCTTTATTGGCATAAAATATATAGATATATATCAGAGCAAATTGGTTTTTTTTTTTAAAAAAAAAGGTAAAATGGAACAATTGCATACATATACATCAGGAAAAGCATAAACATAAACTATTTCTATGAGATCCTCTGGTGTGCCTTTAAAACAGAATAAAGAAACTTAGCCACTTTCTCAGTGACACTAGATGAAGTGTTGTTCAAAAGACTATAGACCTATGGAGGGACGGTGGCTCAGTGGTAGAGCATCTGCTTGGGAAGCAGAAGGTCCCAGGTTCAATCCCTGGCATCTCCAAAAAAGGGTCCAGGCAAATAGGTGTGAAAAACCTCAGCTTGAGACCCTGGAGAGCCGCTGCTAGTCTGAGAAGACAATACTGACTTTGATGGACCAAGGGTCTGATTCAGTATAAGGCAGCTTCACATGTTCACCTCAAGTACATCAGGACAATGCTAACTAAAAGAGGATGTAAATACTTGTGACGAAGATCTGTATACAAATTACAAGAAATAAGAATCTGAGTAACTGACTCCACCCATTTTTGCTTACAGAGGCAGTATCTGACTGAGTAGGCTGTCTTGTTGAATCTGCCATAAAGAACGGCAGAGGGCATGGCGTTGCATCTGGCAAGGGGAAAAGCTCTACGCTTCTGTGGCACCTGCAAGACGGATAGAGATGAGGCCATTTTCCCAGTACTAAGAGAGATCTCAAAACTCAGTGGGGAACAAGTTTTCTTAGCCAGACTGTATAGGTCTTGGCCCTCGATATCTAGCAACCTGTTTTTAATTTGTTGGACTGCGGTGGTGAAGGACGGCATGGACAATAGTTCTAGGGATAAACCCATTGCTTTTATTTTTCTCTCAACATGGCTACCCCTTTGCGATTCCTCAGTGGCAATCCTGAAACGGATCAGTTCTGCTCCCATGGGACCATCTTCCCGTAATCATTGTCCCAAGGAGACTCCACGCCTGGCATGATTTGCCTGGTGAAGGAAATGGAGAGCAGATCTGGAAAAACAGATGGCTCATAACGATATCGTAATACTGAGGAGAACTCAAGTAATGTTTCATTATGGAGTCGTCTGCCCTCCCCTCCTACCCCTTTTTTCCCAAATCGCCTTCAGGTGTTAGTTTAAGAGAGTAAAGAAGAAAGCGAAAGGTAAAAAGGTTTTTAAGATTTCGTAAAAGGGGCGAGATTGGGACAAATCAGGCCCGGTAATCATGCCCTATGAACCTGTCAGTTCATAGTATGCTGACAAGTGTTAGCTGAGGGGTATGACTACCCCACGTACAGCTGCGGACTCTGGCTTCACTTTGATGAACCAACTAGTTGGAATTATGAGCCAAACGAAATGAAAAATTGTTTGCCCTAGTTGAGAACTTCCCAGTGGCTCCCTCAGGAAGACGAATCTTGTATGTTAATGTCTTTTTAAAATAATTTGACAATCAGTTGGAAGCCGCATGTGAGGTCTGAGCTCTGATTTAATAGATCTGAGCGAAGACATCTCATGGCCGAGCTTTTGGGCAGTGATCTTTCTTTTTTTTTTAATTCGTTTTAAGATTCTTTGGTTTTTTGCTCAACTTTCTCTCACGCGTCAGATGCCTCTTAACACATATTTTGTCAGCTGCATTTCCGGATGTAGTTTTTCCCATCTGGAGGAATTTATCGGCTGCTCTAAGAATCAAAATAAAGCTGAGATTTGGAAAAAATTAACAGCAGGGGGATCATCCTCTTCAAACAGAGCCAGAGCACATGAAATTTCACCAGGAAACGCAGCTTCAGACAATATCTCCTGGTACGTCTCTGAATGCTTGCCATCAAAACACTACCTCTTCAAAATGATGTTGTCTAAATTCCACAAACAATGAGCCGTAGACAAACATTTTAAATCCTCCTTGTGCACATTTGAAGAAAAGCTCTTCCGCGGTCCTTTTAAAACACACAAATTAATATTGCTTACTTTTCTGCGGGAAGAACCAAAGGTCCCTGAGACCGTCTTCGAATGGGACAGAGTTTAAATAATAGTGCGTGTTTTTCATTGTACTATGATAAATGCAAAGCTATTAAACAACCTTTTAAAGAGTTGATGTAATTATCTGTAAATAGTCATGGTACCCCAAAAAGGTCAAGTTTGGCTGCCATTAGAGGTTTATGGATATAAAGTGAATTTATGTTTCCATAAAAACAGGGCCCGGCCAAACTAGATTAATTCTACACCAACTTAAAACCAACTGTAGTAATATTTAGACACAATAAAACGATACCAATTAAAGCAATTTTATTATTTTTTTTCTTCCCCCCACTTCTTCTCTGGGTGTCATCTTGATTAATGGCGCACTAAAATTAACCAGAGACCTTACAAACCCGGCTTGGTGCCTGGGAAGAGTCCACCACTTGGCATTATTACCGACAACACGGAGCCGTTAAAGAAAACAGGCTGGCAATAGTATGAATATTTAATTAATAATTAGTCATGTAATTCCTCCTCCGGAATTATTATCCCTCAAACCGGTTTGTGAATTTAATTATTAGGGGAAAGGGGTTTTTTTATTTTATTTTTTTATTTTTTTGTTTCCATGTCCTCCTCATTACTGTCAGGATTGATGTAACATCAACTTCATTAAAAATTAAAGCGAGACTCTTAATTACAAGGCTAGCCCGACTGAAGTCGGAATTAGCCAAGCCAGTGATATGCAAATGAGCGCATTATTTTAAAAAGATGCTTGGAGTGCTTATGCTAATGCCGAGAGTTCACAGTAGCAGACCTTTCCGCTCGCTGTTGCATATTCATTAAATGCACTATGCAAATTTAATGTAGCCGTCTTAGTAATGCGTTGTTAATTTATTCAGATTTATTGAGGATGTCTTTTTTTGTAAAAAAAAAAAAGTGCAAATTTAATTACTCTATCTGCTAGGAAGACATTAGGCGCGCTAGCCGTGGGTTTCGGATGTGTTGATCGGGATAACTACACTTTGACAGAGGAGGCGTCCGAGAAAGGGGGACCCGTTTGGATAACTGGGCTTGAAAGGATATTTGATTTACTTGTGGAACAATCTGAGAAACCACTGAAACGGCACATGCTTCTTCCCAACAGGAAAGAAAGAAAGAAAGAGAGCAGGCGTCGTTGTGTTAACTGAAGAACTTGAGCAGTGTTGAGTCCACAGTCTAATAGACATAATGACCCTACGGAGACCAGTAGAGGAGCTCTATTGGAACCAGATTTTCTTTTCAGGAAGCAAGTTTGCCAACTCCAGCCTGGGAAATTCCTGGAGATTTGGGGGTGGAACATATGAACATATGAAGCTGCCTTCTACTGAATCAGACCCTGGGTCCATCAAACTCAGTATTGTCTTCTCAGACTGGCAGCGGTTCTCCAGGGTCTCAAGCTGAGGTTTTTCACACCTATTTGCCTGGACCCTTTTTAGTTGGAGATGCCGGGAATTTGAGGAAGGCTTTCGCTTGGTATACCACCAAGTTTGTGGTATACCACCAAGTTTGCCCTTCGAAGTGGCCATTTTCTCGAGAGAAACTTATCTCTATAGTTGGGAGATCAGTTAGATTTGTGACTCAGGGGTGTCAAACTTCTTTGTAATGAGAGCCGAATCTGACATAAATGAGACCTTGTCGGGCGGGGCCATGTCGGGCCAGGCCATATGTATACCTATTAAAGATTAGGTAGCAAAGATATAAACTTTATAAAGGACACAGACAAACACAATTAATTTTTTTTAAAAAAACCTTAAACATTAAAACATTAACACTCATTGGCCTTAACGGTGCTTTCTTTGTATCTCTCCCATGGGATCTAGGGACCAGGGCAAAGGAAGCTCTGGCTCTTTCCTTCCTTCCCCAGGGGAACAGGAGGGGGAGGAGCCTCAGCCAATCGAAGGAATAGAGGCTTGACTCAGTAGCTCTGCTGTGCGATTGAGAGAGCCTGGCAAAGCAAGTTCTCCCTCCCTGCTTCCTCCCAAAGGGAAGAGCCTCAGCCAATGGAGAAAACAGAGGTTTTGCTCTGTAGCTCCTGTGCTATTGAGCAAACCTTGCAAAACAAGCTGTTATGCAAAAGGAAGCAAGAGAGAGGGAGAAGGAAGCAGATGACAGCCAGTTGCTCAGGGGCTGATAGGAGCCCCCGGGTCGCATGTATGACACCCCTGGGATAGGACCTTGCAGACCAGCAAGATTTTGCGAGGGGTAAGAGCTTTTGAAAGTCAACACTCCCTTCATCAGATTGGCTGTAATTCCAAGAGAACCCCAGAAGGTTAGCAGGAAGTTTTACTGTTTCTCTGTGATGTTACTTAAAGATCCAGGCTGGGAAAGTCTGCTCTTTCCCCTGTTACAACAACTCTTAGGCAATCTTGGGAGTGGCTGGGGAATTGCCTGTAGCACACTCATGTGAAGCTGCCGTATACTGAATCTGACCCTTGGTCCACCAAAATCAATATTGTCTACTCAGACTGGCAGCTGCTCTCCAGGGTCTCAGGCAGAGGTCTTTCCCATCACCTACTGCCTGGTCTTTTTAAATTGGAGTTGCCAGGAATTGAACCTGGGACCTCCCTGCAGGCCAAGCAGACACTCTGCCACTGAGCTATGGCACATCTCTCTATGAAGCAGCCTCGTACTGAATCAGACTATCCAAGTCAGTATTGTCTCAGCCCTAACCTGGATAGCCCAGCTGCAAGCTCGATGATCCCGTCAGATCTTGGAAGCTAAGCAGGGCTGACCCTGGCAAGGACTTGGAAGGGAGATCTCCAAGGAATACCAGGGCAGGGAGGCAGAGGCAGACAATACAAGCCATCTCTCTGAAACAGCCTAGCCCCACTAGGGGTCACCAGAAGTCACCGTAACTTGACTCTCTGAAGCAACCAGGTTCACCAGGGGAAATTATCTCTGTTGCCAATTTACTCCAGTGGTTAAGTGTGCGGGCTCTAATCTGGGAGAACCAGGTTTGATTCCCCATTCCTCCACATACACCTGCTGTAAGACCATGGGTCAGTCATAACTCTGTCAGAGTTGTTCTCTCAAGAGCAGTTTCTGTCAGAGCTCTCTCAGCCCCAACTACTTCACAGGGTGTCTGTTGTGGGGAGGGGAAGGAAAAGGAGATTGTAAGCCTGGAAGTCAGTTATAATTCCAAGAGACTGCTAAACCCCCACCTGGAGACTGGCAATTCTACATTCTGCAAAGAATGCAGGCCATTCATTCTGAGAAGAAGGAGGAGGAGAAGGAGGAGGAGGAGGAAAAGAAGAAGACTGTAGATTTATACCCCACCCTTCTCTTATACTGCCCAGGCTCGCCATAGCTGTCCTCACAAGGAGCAAACGTCTTTTAATTTCATGGCTACAATCAGAGACCTGCTGACCAAATGCAAAATATAGCAGCCAGGCAATTGTTTGTTGTTTTTCAGTCGCACAGTTGAGTTTGACTCTTTGCGAACCCATGGACAAAGTCACGCCAGGCCCTCCTGTCTTCCACCATCCTCCGAAGTCTGCTCAAATTCATGTTTGTTACATCAGTAACACTGTCCCGCCATCTCACCTTTTGCCGTCTCCTTCTTCTTTTGCCTTCTGTCTTTCCCAGCATCAGGATCTTCTCCAGGGAGTGCTCCCTTCTCATTGGGTGGACAAAGGATTTGAGCTTCAGCTTCAGCATCTGACCTTCCAGGGAACAGTCTGGGTTGATTTCCCTTAGGACCGACTGATTTGATGTTCTTGCAGTCCAAGGGACTCTCAAGAGTCTTCTCCAGCACCACATCTCAAAAGCATCTATTCTTCTGTGCTCGGCCTTCCTTATGGTCCAGCTCTCACAGCCATACATTACTACTGGGAATACCATTGCTTTGACTATACGGACTTTTGTTGGCAGGGTGATGTCTCTACTTTTTATTATACTGCCCAGGTTCACCATAGCTGTCCTCCCAAGGAGCAAACGTCTTTTAATTTCATGGCTACAGTCACCATCTGCAGTGATCTTGGATCCCAGAAATGTGAAGTCTGTCACTACTTCCATGTCTTCCCCTTCTGTTTGCCAAGGTGTGATGGGGCCAGATGCCATGATCTTAGTTTTTTTGATGTTGAGTTTCAAGCCTACTTTTGTGCTCTCCTCTTTCACCCTCAACAAGAGGTTCTTTAGGTCCTCCTCACTTTCTGCCATTAGAGTAGTGTCATCTGCATATCTGAGGTTGTTGATGTTTTTCCCAGCAATCTTAATTCTGACTTGTGTTTCATCCAGGCCAGCATTCCGCATGATGTACTCTGCATATAAATTAAATAAGCAGGGTGACAATATGCATCCTTGTCGAACTCCTTTTCCTATTCTAAACCAATCAGTTGTTCCATATCCCGTTCTGACAGTTGCTTCTTGACGCTTATACAGGTTTTTCAGGAGACATGTGAGGTGGTCTGGTATTCCCATCTCTTTAAGGACTTGCCACAGTTTGTTTTGATCCACACAATCAAAGGCTTTAGCATAATCAATGAAGGAAAAAGTAGACATTTTTCTGATACTCCCACGCTTTCTCCATAATCCATCAAATGTTGGCAATTTGATCTCTAGTTCCTCTACCTCTCCGAAACCCAGCCTGAACTTCTGGTAGTTCCCGATCTACATACTGCTGAAGCCTAGCTTGTAGGATCTTTAATATGACCTTGCTGTCATGTGAAATGAGTGCAATGGTGCGATAGTTTGAACATTCCTTGGCATTACCCTTCTTTAGGATTGGAATATAAACTGATCTTTTCCAGTCCTGTGTTTTCCAAATTTGTTGACATAATGCGTGCATCACTTTAACAGCATCATCTTTTAGGACTTTGAATAGCTCAACTGGCATACCATCATCTCCGCTCGCTTTGTTGTTAGTAATGTTTTCTAAAGCCCATTTGACTTCACACTCCAGGATGTCTGGCTCAAGGCCATTGATTTCACTGTCATGGTTATCCGGGACAGTGAGATCCTTCTTGTATAATTCTTCTGTGTATTCTTGCCACCTCTTCCTGATCTCTTCTGCTTCTGTTGGGTCCCTACCATTTTTGTCATTTTTGTCCTTTATCATGGCCATCTTTGCACGAAACGTTCCCTTGATTTCTCCAATTTTCTTGAAGAGATCTCTTGTCCTTCTCATTCTATTATTTTCCTCTATTGCTTTGCATTGTTCCTTCAGGAAGGCCTTCTTATCTCTCCTTGCTGTTCTCTGCAAATCTGCATTCAGTTGGGTGAATCTTTCCTTTTCACCTTTGCGTTTCGCTTTCCTTCTTTCCTCAGCTATTTGTAAAGCCTCATCAGACAGCCACTTTGCTTTCGCACATTTCTTTTTCTTTGGGATGGTGCTGATTGCTGCCTTCTGTACAATGTCACGAACCTCCATCCATAGTTCTTCAGGCACTCTGTCTATCAACTCTAGTTCCTTAAACCTATTCTTCACCTTCACTGTATATTCATAAGGGATGTGATCAAGGTCAAACCTGAATAATCTAATGGCTTCCCCAGTTTTCTTCAGTTTAAGCCTGAATTTTGTGATGAGTAGCTCATGATCTAAGCCGCAGTCAGCTCCAGGTCTTGTTTTTGCTGACTGTAAGGAGCTTCTTCATCTTTTACTGCAGAGTATATAATCAATCTGATTTCTGTGTTGCCCATCAGGTGATGTCTACGTGTAGAGTTGCCTTTTAGGTTGTTGGAAGAAGGTGTTCACTTATGAACAGCTTGTTCTCTTGACAAAACTCTTAGCCTTTGCCCGGCTTCATTTTGTTCTCCAATGCCAAACTTGTCAGTTGTTCCGGTCACCTTTTGACTTCCTACTTTGGCATTCCAGTCCCCTATGATGAGGAGGACATCTTTTTTTGATGTTAGTTGTAGAAGGTGTTGTAGATCTTCCTAGAACTGGTCCACTTCAGCCTCTTCTGCTTCAGTGGTTGGGGCATAGACTTGGATTCCTATGATATTGAATGTTGCCTTGGATAAGGACCGAGACCATTCTGTCATTTTTGAGATTGTATCCCATTACTGCCTTCCTCACTCTCTTGTTAACTATAAAGGCCACACCATTTCTTCTACGGGACTCTTGGCCACAATAATAGATATAGTGATCCTCTGAGTTAAATTCACCCATTCTCGTCCATTTTAGTTGACTGATTCCCAAGATGTCGATGTTCAGTCTTGCATCTCTTGTTTGACCACATCTAGCTTACCTTGATTCATAGATCTTACATTCCATGTTCCAATGCAGTATTGTTCTTTGCAGCATCGGACTGTTCTTTCACCATCAGACACATCCACAGCTGAGCGTCCTTTCGGCTTTGGCCCAGCCGCTTCACTCTTTCTGTGGTTACTTGAACGCTCTTTCCCAGTAGCATATTGGGCACCTTTTGTTAGGGATGGGATAAAGGAGTCATTATCACCCTAGCGTTGAAGTTCCGCAATGCCTACCCAATGCAGGGATGAAAACTTGCAAATACTTGGGAATACTGTTGGGTTATTTGTTTAATACAGTGGAGTTTTGCCCTCTCAGGGAAGTGCGGCGCCGAGTGCAGTAAATAAATCTCCAAAGAAGTATACCGCAAAAAGCTTACATTTATTCACATAGATCCAGTTTGCAATCAAAAGGAAAGAAAGAAGCCTCATCTAAAGAGGACTTTTCCTATCACAGACGCAGGGCCGGCGCGTGGGAGTAGGTGGGGTAGACAGCTGTCTGGGTCGCCACTAGGGGGCCCCCTTACTCACCATGCCCAGTGCACAGCACAGTACGCTCTTCGGAAGCCTCCAAAAAGTGTAGTGTTTTAGCGGTGTCTGGCCACTTGCAGGTTGTCCACAAACTCCATTAAACTCGTTGCCGGCTCTAACAACGCAACTGGACAAAGTTTCCTATCCTTCCTCTCTCTCGGGGGCTGAGGCCATCAGCCGATGTACGCAGCACACTGGGAGAGGCTGAACGACTGAACATTTACATCTGTTTAATTAAAGAATGGGTCGGAAGCCCTGTTTAATTAAAGGCTAATTTGTCTTTGGGAGGAGACACCACGCTGGGAATTACGAGGCTTTTGCAATTCAGGCCCAAGTGCCGGTACAAGAGGACTCAGCTCTGTGGTCTCTCAGCCTTTAATGGGCAACGATGCGCAGCGTGGAGCTAACGAACGACGGCCGCAGAACTGCAAATGAAGGAATGTTGGCATGATCTCAAAATGAAATCTCAGAGGGGACGCTCGAAGGGGCAGGAAGGACAAAGTCAGGAATTTTTTTGTAGCAAGAACTTTGCATGTTAGGCCACACACCCCTGATGTAGCCAATCCTCCAGGACCTTCCAGTAGTCCTTGTAAGAAGAGCCCTGTAAGCTCTTGGAGGATTGGCTACATCAGGGGGTGTGGCCTAATATGCAAAGGAGTTCCTGCTACAAAAAAAGCCCTGGACAAAGCACTCTGTTTTCACGCAGTGGATGCAAAAGATTTCCAAATCTAGGCAGTTCTATCATCTGTCCTCCCATTGGTGGCTGAAGCACACCATCCATGTTGACTGCCCGAATTTCAGAAAATATTCTGAATTTACGGCATGTCATGGCATTAGCCGGCATGGTCTTCTGCCCTAGGCATTGGCATCAGGTCAAATATTCTGAGAACCAGTTTGGTGTAGTGGTGAAGTGTGTGGACTCTTATCTGGGAGAACGGGGTTTGATTTCCCACTCCTCCACTTGCACCTGCTGGAATGGCCTTGGGTCAGCCAGAGCTCTCTTATCTGGGAGAACCGGGTTTGATTCCCCACTCCTCCACTTGCACCTGCTGGAATGGCCTTGGGTCAGCCAGAGCTCTCTTATCTGGGAGAAGCGGGTTGGATTCCCCACTCCTCCACTTGCACCTGCTGGAATGGCCTTGGGTCAGCCAGAGCTCTCTTATCTGGGAGAAGCGGGTTGGATTCCCCACTCCTCCACTTGCAGCTGCTGGAATGGCCTTGGGTCAGCCAGAGCTCTCTTATCTGGGAGAACCGGGTTTGATTCCCCACTCCTCCACTTGCACCTGCTGGAATGGCCTTGGGTCAGCCAGAGCTCTTTTATCTGGGAGAACCAGGTTTGATTCCCCACTCCTCCACTTGCAGCTGCTGGAATGGCCTTGGGTCAGCCAAAGCTCTCTTATCTGGGAGAACCGGGTTTGATTCCCCACTCCTCCACTTGCAGCTGCTGGAATGGCCTTGGGTCAGCCAGAGCTCTCTTATCTGGGAGAACCGGGTTGGATTCCCCACTCCTCTACTTGCACCTGCTGGAATGGCCTTGGGTCATCCGTAGCTCTCTCGGCGGGGAGGGCGGGATATAAATAAAAATTATTATTATTATTACTTGAAGGAGTGTGATATAGAGGATGATGTGGAATTGTTTTCTGTGGCCCCGGAAAGTAGGACCAGAACCAATGGGTTGAAATTAAATCAAAAGAGTTTCCAGCTCAACATTAGGAAGAACTTCCTGACCGTTAGATCAGTTCCTCAGTGGAACAGGCTTCCTCGGGAGGTGGTGGGCTCTACTTCCTTGGAGGTTTTTAAACAGAGGCTAGATGGCCACCTGACAGCAATGAGGATCCTGTGAATTTAGGGGGAGGTATTTGTGAGTTTCCTGCATTGTGCAGGGGGTTGGACTAGATGACCCTAGAGGTCCCTTCCAACTCTATGATTCTATGACTTGTAACCAAACATGTAGGGCAAGCTCCACCAATGTGGCAGGATCTTCTCTCTCTCACCCTGCTTCCAAAAGTTTCTTCCCCACAAATACCAATTTCTAGCAACAGCTAAAGATTTCCCCCCCACACACACTGTTTCCCTCCCTCCGTTAGTGTGCTAAACCTTACCTGGACGGCCTAGGCTAGCCCAATCTTGTCAGATCTCAGAAGGTAAGCTAGGTCAGCAGTGGTTAGTCCTTGGATAGGAGTAGGGCTCTTTTTGTAGAAAAAGTCCAGTAGGGATTCATTGGCATATTAGGCCACACCCCCTGATGGCACCCTTGTTTTGCACAGGGCTTTTTTGTACCAAAAGGCCAGCAGGAAGTCATTGGCGTGTTAGGCCACACCTCCTGACACCAAGGCAGCCAGAACTGCGTTCCTGTGAGTTCCTGCTCAAAAAAAAACCTGGATAGGAGACCACCAAAGAAGTCCAGGGTAGCTACGCAGAGGCAGGCAATCGCAAGCCACCTTCTCTTGCCTTGATCGAGGTGGCCCAGACTTGCCCATTCTCATCAGATCCTGGAAGTTAAGCAGGGTTGGCTTAGTATTGTTGTTCAAATTTGTAAATCTGAATGTCCTTGGCCAATGAAAGACATACCACTAGAGTCCAGGTGAAGGAGGAAGAAAAGAAAGTTGATTGCTATGAACAGAGCTAGGCCAAAGCCTGCAATACTAAGCTGCTCTACCATCTTTCAAAACGGTTATGATCTTATATACCCTGGATGACCCATTGGCAAGTTACCATATACCCATACGAATTGGCTGCAACATCCAGCATAATGTCATCCCATGAGTCAGTTACACCCTACTGATACATTTTGCCAGGACAAAATGGACAGAATCTATGTTGCAGAAAGAAATTCTACTTCACATGTGCCTTGACCAGATAAATCCAGTTTGGGCAATAAAAGCCCCCTACTTCTATTGCTGCTTAGAAACAGGGCTTTTGTTTTGTAGAAAAAGCCCAGCAGAAACTCCTTTGCATATTAGGCCACACCCCCTGATGCCACCATCGTTTCACACCACCGCTTTTTTTATACAAAAAGCCCAGCAGGAACATATTTGCATTTTAGGCCACACTCCCGATGTCACCTGGAAATCACCTGGAAGTTGGCAACCGCAGCCACCCATCAGCTCTACCTTGACAGGTGAACCTTTTATAAGAACATAAGAGAAGCCGTGTTGGATCAGGCCAATGGCCCATCGAATCCAACACTCGGTGTCACACAACGGCCAAAAAACCAGGTGCCATCAGGAGGTCCATCAGTGGGGCCAGGACACTAGAAGCCCTCCCACTGGGCCCCCCTCAAGCACCAAGAATAAAGAGCATTACTGCCCCAGACAGAGAGTTCCAACAATACACTGTGGCTAATAGCCACAGATGGACCTCTAAGAACATAAGAGAAGCCATGTTGGATCAGAGCAATGGCCCATCCAGTCCAACACTCTGCATCACACAGTGGCCAAGAAAACCAGGTGCCATCAGGAGGGCCATCAGTGGGGCCAGGACACTAGAAGCCCTCCCACTGTTGCCCCTCCCAAGCACCCAGAATACAGAGTATCACTTGCCCCAGACAGAAGAACATAAGAGAAGCCATGTTGGATCAGGCCAATGGCCCATCCAGTCCAACATTCTGTGTCACACAGTGGCCAAAAAACCCAGGTGCCATCAGGTGGTCCATCAGTGGGGCCAGGACACTAGAAGCCCTCCCACTGTGCCCCCCAAGCATCAAGAATACAGAGCATCACTGCCCCAGACAGAGAGTTCCAACAATACCCTGTGGCTAATAGCCACTGATGGACCTCTGCTCCAGATGTTGATCCAATCCCCTCTTGAAGCTGGCTATGCAGCCGCCGCCACCTCCTGTAGCAGTGAATTCCATGTGTTCATCACCTTTTGGGTGAAGGACTTCATCACCTTTTGGATGAAGGAGAGCCAGTTTGGTGTAGTGGTTAAGTGTGCGGACTCTTATCTGAGAGAACCAGGTTTGATTCCCCACTCCTCCACTTGCACCTGCTGGAATGGCCTTAGGTCAGCCATAGCTCTGGCAGAGGTTGTCCTTGAAAGGGCAGCTGCTGTGAGAGCCTTCTCCAGCCTCACCCACCTCACAGGGTGTCTGTTGTGGGGGAGGAAGGTAAAGGAGATTGTGAGCTGCTCTGAGACTCTGAGTGGAGGGCGGGATATAAATCCAATATCTTCTTCTTCTTCTTCTTTTATCCGTTCTAACCCGACTGCTCAACAATTTCATCGATAATTTCCATATTCCTTGTTCCACTTCACTTACTGGACTTGGCTGGGTATACTGATACACAGATTTTTTAAAAATTCTGTTTTTAATCATTGTTGTTATTGACTGTTTAAAAAAAAAAACACCTGACCAGCAGGCCTTTGAGGGTAGGATGGGGGATAGAAGTATTTGAAATAAATAAGGGGGGAAAGCACATTTAAATGATTTAGATCTCAGTCTCTCTCTCTCTTTCTCTGTCTCTCTCTCTCTCTTTCTCTGCATTTTGCATTGACTTACAATAGATTTCCTTCCCCTCTCCCCAACCTTTCTAACACATTGCAATTTTGGCTCTAGGCTGGTACGATAAGATCCTGTCCCGCGGCATCTCTGGAGTCCTTGGTGGGGAGACCTTGGGGTGACTCCTAAGTCTCCCGGTCGGAGGCCTTGATCCAGGAGGGGGTTTGGAGCAGCCGAGGTTAATAATATGGGAGGGAGGGGGGAGGGGGCTTGGGAACCGCTGGAGAGTTTCTGCTCTTGGGCTCCTGGGCTGTGAGGCATTAGAAAGAATCAAATGCAGCTCCATACTCCATCTTTCCCGGAGTCTTAAATGGCTGCCGTTGGGGCATGGGATGTAATCGACTTGGGCTTTAGGACCAGTTTCTCTGAGAAGCCGGCGATGCTCTGAGAGGGCCCTTGACACCGTTCTGAGATAATGCTAGACACATCTGCAGCTACTTGGGACAAAATTGACATTGTCTAGAGAGCCAAGCAATCACCTCCCGCAGCATTACGGAGCATTTACACTTGAGCCGTGCTACCAGACAGTCAATCTTGACCTTTAGAAGTTCAGAGATTAGATTCCTTTGCGGCGAGCCTTGGAGGCCTTGCGGGGAATTTGTTGCCATTCAAAGCAGCTTTCCGGGGTTGCCTGTGGGTTTAATTCCCCGCATCAATCATTTTTTGGAAGGTGCTTTCAAAGCAGAGGGAGTTTGGAAGAGAAATCTGGGATTACTTTTACATTTTATTGTTAGCTGCTGGCAAGGAATGAGAGAGAGAGAGAGAGAGCAGAGAGAGGGGGATGGCTTTGAATACAGCAGGGGTGGGCAACGGTAGCTCTCCAGATGTTTTTTTGCCTACAACTCCCATCAGCCCCAGCCAGCATGGCCAATGGCTGGGGCTGATGGGAGTTGTAGGCAAAAAACATCTGGAGAGCTACCGTTGCCCACCCCTGGAATACAGTGGTATATTTTCAGGGGCTGTGTGCACCGATTCGATAGAAGCTGGGAGTCAGATAGGGTAGCCAACCTCCAGGTGGCAGCTGGAGATGACATTTGATCTCCGGGAGAGACAAGTCAGTCCTGGAGAAAATGACTGCTTTGCAGAGCTGGATTAACAATTGGGCCTGTGGCCCCTACACCTCCTGGGCTGGCTCCCCCTACAGCTTTTCCCTGCTTGCAGGCCTCCCAGCTGGCGTGTTTGGTGCAGTGGTGAAGTGTGCAGACTCTTCTCTGGAGAACCGGGTTGGATTCCCCACTCCTCCACTTGCACTTTCTGGAATGGCCTTGGGTCAGCCAGAGCTCTCTTATCTGGGAGAACCGGGTTGGATTCCCCACTCCTCCACTTGCACCTGCTGGAATGGCCTTGGGTCAGCCAGAGCTCTCTTATCTGGGAGAACCGGGTTGGATTCCCCACTCCTTCACTTGCACCTGCTGGAATGGCCTTGGGTCAGCCAGAGCTCTCTTATCTGGGAGAACCGGGTTGGATTCCCCACTCCTCCACTTGCACCTGCTGGAATGGCCTTGGGTCAGCCAGAGCTCTAAGTGTGCAGACTCTTCTCTGGGAGAACTGGGTTGGATTCCCCACTCCTCCACTTGCAGCTGCTGGAATGGCCTTGGGTCAGCCATTGCTCTAAGTGTGCAGACTCTTCTCTGGGAGAACGAGGTTTGATTCCCAACTCCTCCATTTGCACCTGCTGGAATGGCCTTGGGTCAGCCAGAGTTCTTGCAGGAGTTGTCCTTGAAAGGGCAGCTGTCATGAGAGCTCTCTCAGCCCCACCTGCCTCACAGGGTGTCTGTTCTGGCGGGAAATGATACAGGAGATTGTAAGCCGCTCTGAGACTCTGATTCAGAGAGAAGGGTGGGGTATAAATCTGCAGTCTTCTTCTTAAGTCTTCTTCATGTGCAGCCAGCAATTGAGCTGCTCTTTGCACGAATTGCCTGGTGCGGCTGCTGCTGGCATGGTCGCCAAATTTGCCTCTCTCTGCCTCTCTCTGCAGCTTATTAAAAGGGGCTTTTCAGAAGATGCTTGCAGACTGCAGTGGGGGGCATGGGCAGTGGGGCGGGTGCTCAGACTCTGAGGTAATTTTCAAGGGGCCTCCCAAGATTTCGACTGCCCAGGGGCCTCCACGGGGTTTAATCGAGCACTGCTGCTTTGAACATAAGAAGATAAGAGAAGCCATGTTAGATCAGGCCAATGGCCCATCCAGTCCAACATTCTGTGTCACACAGTGGCCAAATATATATATATATATATATATATACACACACACACACACACACACACACACACACACACACGCTGTGGCTAATAGCCACTGATGGACCTCTGCTCCATATTTTTATCTAACCCCTTCTTGAAGGTGGCTATGCTTGTGGACGCCACCACCTCCTGTGGCAGTGAATTCCACATGTTAATCACCCTTTGGGTGAAGAAGTACCTCCTTTTATCCGTTTTAACCTGTCTGCTCAGCAATTTCATCGAATGCCCATGAGTTCTTGTATTGTGAGAAAGGGAGAAAAGTACTTCTTTCTCTACTTTCTCCATCCCATGCATTATCTTGTAAACTTCTATCATGTCACCCCTCAGTCGACGTTTCTCCAAGCTAAAGAGCCCTAAGCGTTTCAACCTTTCTTCATAGGGAAGGTGTTCCAGCCCTTTAATCATTTTAGTTGCCCTTTTCTGAACTTTCTCCAATGCTATAATATCCTTTTTGAGGTGCGGCGACCAGAACTGCACACAGTACTCCAAATGAGACCGCACCATCGATTTATACAGAGGCATTATGATACTGGCTGATTTGTTTTCAATTCCCTTCCTAATAATTCCCAGCATGGCGTTGGCCTTTTTTATTGCAAACGCACACTGTCTTGACATTTTCAGTGAGTTATCTACCACGACCCCAAAATCTCTCTCTTGGTCAGTCTCTGCCAGTTCACACCCCAAAAACTTGTATTTGTAGCTGGGATTCTTGGCCCCAATGTGCATTACTTTGCACTTGGCCACATTGAACCGCATCTGCCACGTTGACGCCCACTCACCCAGCCTCAACAGATCCCTTTGGAGTTCCTCACAATCCTCTCTGGAAGGCGAATGCTATAGCATCGTACCCTGCCAAGGTCTTTCCCTTCTCCGAATCCCACCCTCCTCAGGCTCCACCCCCCAAATCTCCAGGCTCCTCCCCCAAATCTCCAGGTCTGTCCCAATCTGTCCCTTGCAAGGCTAGATCGATCCAAGCGGGCAGCCGGGTTGGTCTGAAGCAGTAGAACAAAGCAGGAGTCAAGTGGCACCTTTAAGACCAACAATGTTTTATTCAGAACGTAACCTTCCATGCAAGGCTAGAGTAAGAGGGTAAAATGCACCACGCTGCTTGTTTGGAGACAACAAAACGGTGATTTAAAGCAAAGTTTAGGGCTTGAGATTGTCAGGCTATGCTTGCCAGCCTCCAGGCCGTGGCTGGAGATCCGGTATGACAATTGATCTCCAGGTGACAGAGATCGGTTCCCCTGGAGAAAAAGGCAGCTTTGGAAGGCGGACTCTGTGGCATTCTAACCCCTCAGGTCCCTCTCTTCCTCACACTCTGCCCTCCCTGGGCTTCACCCCCAAATCTCCAGGAATTTCCCACCATGGAGTTGGCAACCCAGCCATGTCCAACTGGAAATCCATTTGCAGGCTGGCGAACGGGGCCTATCTGTTTGGCTGGCCTAAGCTGGGGCTGGAAAAGAACGGTTCTCTCCCACTCCATCTCTCTCTGCTCCTAATAGTTTTTCTTGTCTGTAAATTAAGAAAAAAATTCTAAAATTAAACCCAGGATTGGAGCCCGCAGTGTGATATGGTGTGGTGGTGAGAGTGGCAGAGTGGGACTGGGAGGAACTGTGTTCGAATCCTCATTCTGCCGCTATGCTCGGCGGGTGAACTTGTACTAGTCTCTCTCTCTCTTTGTCTCTCTGTCAGTTTGGTGTAGTGGTTAAGTGCGCGGACTCTTATCTGGGAGAACCGGGTTGATTCCCCACTCCTCCACTTGCACCTGCTGGAATGGCCTTGGGTCAGCCAGAGCTCTGGCAGAGGTTGTCCTTGAAAGGGCAGCTGCTGCAAGAGCTCTCTCAGCCCCACCCACCTAACAGGGTGTCTGTTGTGGGGGGGAGGTAAAGGAGATTGTGACCTCTCTGAGATTCAGAGTATAGGGTGGGATATAAATCCAATATCTTCTTCTTCCTCCTCCTCCTCCTCCTCCTCCTCCTCCTCCTCCTCCTCCTCCTCCTCTCTTCTTCTTCTTCTTCTTCTTCTTCTTCTTCTTCTTCTTCTTCTTCTTCTTCTCTCTCTCTCTCTCTCTCTCACACACACACACACACAGAGCGCATAGCCTATATAACAGAAGATGGAAGAACAATCCGTATCATCCAGAGCTCCTTGGAGAGGAAATAGATTGAAAAGGGGCAGCATATGTCTATACTCCGATCTGGTCAGCACAATGCAGGAACTTCACAAATACCTCCCTCCCACACACATACACCCCCAGTGACCCCTGCTAGTGTCTAATGTCCTGGCTCCACTGATGGACCTCCTGATGGCACCTGGGATTTTTTGGCCACTGTGTGACACAGAGTGTTGGGCTGGATAGGCCATTGGCCTGATCCAACATGGCTTCTCTTATGTTCTTACAGGGTCACAGTCGGCTGTGTCTGGATGACTCCTCCACTTGCAGCTGCTGGAATGGCCCTGGGTCAGCCATAGCTCTCACAGAGCTTTTCCTTGAAAGGGCAGCTTTTGGGAGAGCTCTTTCAGCTCCACCCACCTCACAGGGTGTCTTTTGTGGGGGAGGAAGATAAAGGAGATTGTGAGCTGCTCTGAAACTCTGAGATTCAGAGTGGAGGGCAGAATATAAATCCAATGTCATCATCTTCTCCTCCTCCTTTTCCTTCTCCTCCTCCTCCTCCTCCTTCCTCCTTTGTTGCTCTGATTCAAAAGTTTCCTCCCTCTGTTCTTGGGAACCCTAGATGTCAGCTTCAAGTAAGACCGAGGGGGGAGTTTTCCAGCAGGGCAAAATAAATTACATTAGAGCCCAATTCGAGGGCAAGGTGGCTGAAAGAGCAGGGGAGCTGTAGAGCCAGGGGATGTTGGTGCGTCACTGATACCAGCCAATCAGCGCTTGAGTATTTGCAGAGATGCTTTTTGGATGCAGAAGAGCTGGTCCCACTCTTGGAAATACTCAAGTCAAGGATGCTTCTTCAAGGGGAACACTTGCTGCGAGGACATCCGGTCTTTTAAGTGATGCCTTCTCTCCAGACTCTTCACTGTGTCTTGTTCTTGGGGTCTGCGAAGAAATGCATTTTTTTTTCGTTTGGAGGTTTGAAATCAGCAAAACATCCACACTGAGTTTTAAAAGTTTCTCTTCCTCTCTGGGCAGAGAACAGGTTGGGAGGGGGGGGGGAGAGAAGTCAGTTTGATTTCTTTCCAGACTGACCTCAGCCCATCTTCATACAACTCTAATAGGATTAGCCAGAGCTTTTTTTTGTAGCAGGAACTCCTTTGCATATTAGGCCCCACCTCCCCGATGTAGCCAATCCTCCAAGAGCTTACAGGGCTCTTAGTACAGGGACTACTGTAAGCTCTTGGGGAATTGACTACATCAGGGAGGTGAGGCCTAATATGCAAAGGAGTTCCTGCTACAAAAAAGCCCTGGGATTAGCCAATGGCATGATCAGACAACCCCCCCCCCCTTCAAACCAGAAACAGAGACTTGGAGGCGTTAAATACTGGAGAGACTTTGGGAAGGAATTCTTGAAGAATCTCCAGCAAAAGTTTCTGTGACCCAGCCTGACCTGGTTAGTGGGTGGGGAAAAGAAGGGTAGTAAAACACTTAGCAGCAAGGAAGAAGGTCTCTTTCACAGAACTCTTAACTGAGGTCTGTAGGAGAAAGTCATTTAACCATGTGTTGTCCTGGAGAGCTGGAAGAAGCTTCAAGGTAACGGCAACTCTGTAGAGATCTGTAACTTCCTTAACTAAGGAGCCTGTCCTATATTTTATCATCTGATAGGGCATGTATAGAGAGAGGGACAGAGGCACTGCATTTTATCTGTGTCTTCTGAATCCCTTAAGAGCCCCGTGGCAGAGTGGTCAGCTGCAGTACTGCAGTCCTAAGCTCTGCTCACGACCTGAGTTCGATCCCAGCGGAAGCTGGTCCAGGTAGCCGGTAAAAGGAGTCCCCAGCTTGCTGGGGGAAAGCGTAGATGACTGGAGAAGGCAAGGGCAAACCACCCCATAAAAAAGTCTGCTGTGAAAACGCCGTGATGTGACGTCAGCCCAGAGTTGGAAACGACTGGTGCTTGCACAGGGGACTACCTTGACCTTTTTTTAATCTGCACTGTGCTAAAAGGAGGTTTGCAAATAGTTTCTTTGAAGTAAACACTTTAGAACATCTGGTGCTGGTAGTGGTTCTGTGTAGCTCACAGACTTCCACCATTCTTGGACATTCTATTAGCAAAGGAATGCCAGGTAGAAGGCTGGCGGTTGGCCAGTGGCTATTATTCCAGGGGAGTGAAAGGTGGTAAACTGTCCCCATAGTGACCAGGTGCTGGGCAGCAGGAGACGCAGAGGCAAGACCTCAGAGCTTGGAAGGGAAGTGGGGAGCCCTGACCCGCCCAAGGGGCAATTTCGTACAAAAGTCAGGTAGTGGCCGCAGGTTACCGGAGAGAGAGAAAATCCTCTCCAGACAATTGGAAGACCTTGGAGGGCAGGGTGGGACAAGACACACGTTGCCAATGATTCTGGTGCAGCGGCTTCCAAAGATGCATCCTTCAAAGATGCACAAGGCGAAACATTCCAGGGCACGTGCCAACGCGCCCGTTCTGTTCACGCAAGGCCGGGCATCCCTGTCACATTCCATAGGACACAAGAGCGCACCGAACCTTCTCCTCAGAGTTGCATTCCGTGACGTTTGGTGTGCAGAGGCGAAACGCTGAACCTGAGAACATCTCGAGCGTCAGGATCAGCCCCAAATATTATAAGCAATTTAAAAACCACCTTGGCGTATGAGCTTGTTCAATGCTCTGCACGTTCATTTGCATTGTATGTATAAAAGCTTGGTTTTAATTAAACCCTTTTGGTTAATATTGTGATTGGAATTGTCAGCTGAATATATCATCTGCCTAATTAGAGGATGGGTTGTGGGTTTTTTTGGAGGGGAGAGAGGTGCTCTCTTTCTCTCTCTCTCTCTCTCTTTTGTTCCTGCCTACTGTTTTCTGGAAAACTCCATTTTTAACACGGAGTTTCAAAACCGACTTGTGTCTCTCCAACAGCAGATTTGCAATTCAAGTGTGCAAAAAGCCCCGGCAATTCTTTTCTCTCCCCCCCACCCCACCCCACCGCTCCTGCTAATCTCTTTGCATTTCCCTCTTCGCCCCGTGAGCTTAGTGTTCTTTGGTGGAGCACGTTGTTTTCCGGGTTTGGCGAGCGCATCTTTAATCACACCTCTGCTACTTTCCTCACTCGCTTTGGCTCTCCAGGCCAACTTGGGAGGGCCTCTTTAGCTGCGGCTCTCTTGCGGCGACACATCCGGACTCACACTACCAGTAATACCGTTGTCATGTTGTAACTTGGGGGGGGGGAGGGTTTGGGGGTTGATGCATCTTCATCTGTGCCACCTCTGTCGAAAAAGGCAGACTCTTAAGTGACAAGCTCAGAAGCTGAGATGGTGGGGGGTGGGAATTCATTTTGCATGCATTCGATTGCAACGATTTTAAAAGATGCAAAATTCAGGGTAGCAAACTAGCAATCCTCCAGGTACCTCCTGCCCACTCCCCACCCCCCAGGCAGTGGAGTTTAAAAGGCAGGTTCTCTCCATCATCGAAATGGTCCCGACGGGAAGCAAGTAGGATCCAAAAGAGTTTAGGCAACACTTTTTGTTGGCCTACAGGAGGATGAAAGCAGGCCCAAGAAAGACAGCTTGAGTGCGGCCGAACCCAGGCTCAATTACACACCGCCTAACACGGCTGATGGTGGGAACGTCTAATATTGCTTGTTTTCCTTCACTGGTGTCAGACTCTCTGGCAGAAGAGCCAATGAAGGTCCAGTTCTACCTACAGCATAGCAAGGAGATTACCACCAGGGCTGTTATGAACTCGAGGTAATCCAAAGCAATTCTGCTGAGCCGATTCTTCTCCCCTGAACAGTCTAGGGACAGGAAAAAAGCCTTCTGAGATGTTTGCCAAAACACAGCCCAGATAGCCCTTCTCCAGTTACCGTTTACAGGCTGGCGTGTTTTATACAGCATTACTCCAGTCTAAGACTGCTGGCGCAGAGTGGTAAAGCTGCAGTACTGCAGTCCTAAGCTCTGCTCATGACCTGAGTTCGATCCCTGCAGAAGCTGGTTCAGGTAGCCGGCTCAAGGTTGACTCAGCCTTCCATCCTTCCGAGGTCGGTCAAATGAGTCCCCAGTTTGCTGGGGGGGAAGTGTAGATGACTGGGGAAGGCAATGGCAAACCACCCCGTCAAAAGTGTGCCATGAAAACGTTGTGAAAGCAACGTCACCCCAGAGTGGGAAACGACTGGTGCTTGCACAGGGGACTACCTTTACCTTTTTAAGCCCACATAGCGCAAGGCTTTTTTTGTAGCAGGAACTCATTTGCATATTACGCCACATGCCCCAATGTAGCCAATCCTCCAAGAGCTTACAGGGTTCTTCTTACAGGGCCAAATGTGAGCTCCAGGAGGATTGGCTACATCAGGGGTGTGTGGCCTAATATGCAAAGGAGTTCCTGCTACAAAGAAAGCCATGCAAATAGCACTATAAAACTCTTCCCCCCCCCCCATTATTTTTGTGTTTGTAATTGTGAGGTTGCAGGTTTTGATCTTTGTTCTTGGGATGCGATTCACCTGGAATCTTTATTGTTTGTAGGGTTGCCAGCCTCCAGGTGGGGCCTGGAGATCTCATGCTTTTACAACCGATCTCCAGCTGGCAGAGATCAACTCACTTGGAGAAAATGTCTGCTTGGAAGGGTGGGCTCTGGGGCATTGTGCCATGCTAAGGCCCCTCCCTCCCCCAAACCACACCCTTTCCCGGATCCACCCCCAAATTCTTCAGGTATTTTCCAAAACAGACCTGGCAACCCTAATTGTTAATATTCTGGTAGAAGCTATGGTCTTTTGGTCACATTATGAGAAGAAAGGAGTCAGGGAACGGTGGCTCAGTGGTAGAGCATCTGCTTGGTAAGCAGAAGGTCCCAGGTTCAATCCCCGGCATCTCCAACTCAAAAGGGTCCAGGCAAATAGCCTTGAAAAACTTCAGCTTGAGACCCTGGAGAGTTGCTGCCAGTCTGAGTAGACAAGACTGACTTTGATGGACCGAGGGTCTGATTCAGTAGAAGACAGCTTCATAAGTGTTAGGGAGGGACGGTGGCTCAGGGGTAGAGCCTCTGCTCGGTAAGCAGAAGGTCCCAGGTTCATTCCCCGGCATCTCCGACTAAAAAGGGTCCAGGCAAATAGCCGTGAAAAACCTCAGCTTGAGGCCCTGGAGAGCCGCTGCCCGTCTGAGTAGACGATACTGACTTTGATGGACTGAGAGTCTGATTCAGTAGAAGGCAGCTTCATATATATGTTCAGAGGTGGAGGAGGAGGATTTATACTATACCCTACACTCAGAGTCTCAGAGCTGGTTACGATCTCCTTTTCCTCGTCTCCCCACAACAGACATCCTGTGAGGTAGGTGGGGCTGAGAGAGCTCTGAGAGAACTGTGACTGACCAAGTTCACCCAACTGGCTACATGTGACGGAGGAGTGGGAGAATCAAACCCTCTTCTCCAGATGAGCGTTCGCAGTCTTCTTCACCACTACACCAAACTGGCATGAGATGGACAGACTTGGTCAAGAAAGCCGTGGCTCTTGGTTTGCAAGATCTGAGCAAACCTGTCAACAACAGAACATTTGGGAGGATATGAATTCAGAGGGTGGCCATAACTTGGAAGCAACTTTATGGTCCTTAAAACATAGAGAGATCTAAGAAGAAGAATGTAGATTTATACCCCTCCCTTCTCTCTGAATCAGAGTCTCGGAGTGGCTTACAATCTCCTTTACCTTCCTCCCCCATAACAGACACCCTGTGAGGTGGGTGGGGCTGAAAGCGCTCTCCCAGAAGCTGCCCTTTCAAGGACAACCTCTGCCAGAGCTCTGGCTGACCCAAGGCCATTCCAGCAGTCGCAAGTGGAGGAGTGGGGAATCAAACCTGGTTCTCCCAGATAAGAGCCCGCACACTTAACTACTACACCAAACTGGCTCTATCCTGAGTTTTTCAACAGTAACTTCAATTGTTCAATTCAACTTCAACAGTAGCCCTTCAATTGTTTTTGAGATTAAATGCTTCTGGGTGTTTATTTCTTTGTTGTCCACAGCCATCTCAGTGTTTCGGTGTCTGTGTTTTAGGGTACATCTGTGAGCTGCCTTGAGACTCATGCAGTATAAAGGAAGAACCTTTCTGAATAAAGCAATTTTTTTTGTGGTCTTCAAATTATGATTATACGATAGGAGAGCCAGCACGAACAGCCTGTGTTTTAACCCTCATTCACAGATAAATTGCACCAGGCCAGTCGGTCTTCTTCTTCTTCCTGGCCTACCTTGTAGGTGAATTGTGAAGATAAGGTGAAGGAAGGGAGAGAGAGCCCTGGTACGGAGGTCGGAGCTCTTTGGAAGACAGGGGGGATATCCCCCATTTTCTGACAGTAGAACCCTCAACGAAGTAGCTCCTTTTGTCACAATGGATTGTAAAGCTGGATAGTGATGTGATAAAACATATAAATCCGAGTCAGAGGGAACGTATCTGCGAGACTCTGGTGCACTCGCAAAAAAAGAAGGAAAGAAAGAAATCATCTTGGAGTTTAATTGCCAGGTAAATTTAGTAGACCCAGAGCTTCTCTGCTGTTAGTACAGCTAATAAGATGTTATGAATTACCACCCGGGATCTCTGCCAATTTAACCGTAATAAAGCAATAAGGAAATATATGCCGATTGTCGGCAAGATTTGCGGAGACTTTTATGAGATTTTTTCCCCCCTCCAAAATGGGTCAAGAAACTCATTTAGGTCTTATTTGGAAATCCATCTCATTCCAAGGATTTTTTTTTTTTAACCGTATGAAAACTCTCATTGAATCTGACCATCCACATTAGCAAGTTAAAAGCTTGCATCCCTATTCGTATGCGAGAGAAACATGCAATTGGGTCTGCTCAGTTTCGGAGAGAAGCGATCTTTTACAAGCAAAAAAACCTATCACCGCTTGTGGCTTTTACAACAAGGCAAAGTGTACCCCACTGCAATAGATATACTATATATTACAGGGGTGTCAAACATGCGGCCTGGGGACTGAATCAGGCCCTCGGAAGGCTCCTATCAGGCCCCCAAGTAACTGGCTGTCATCTGTTTCCTTCTCCCTCTCTCTTGCTTCCTTCTGCATCACAGCTTGCTTTGCCAAGCTTGCTCAATCACACAGCAGGGCTACAGAGCAAAACCTCTATTTCCTCCACTGGCTGAGACTCCTCCTTTGGGGAGGAAGGGAGGGAGCTTGCTTTGCCAGGCTCTATCAATCACACAGCAGAGCTGCTGAGCCAAGCCTCTCTTCCTTCTACTGGCTGAGGCTACCCTCCCCTCCTGTTCCCTTGGGGAGGGAGGTAAAGAGCCAGAGCTTCCTTTGCCCAGTTCCCTGGATCCCATGGGAGAAATACAAACAAAGCACCTTCAAGACCAACGAGTGCTAATGTTTAAAGCATGTTTTATTTTAAACGTTTTTTTTTTTAAATCTTTAATTGTGTTGGTCTGTGTCCTTTATAAAGTTTATATCTCTGCTACTTAATCTGAAATAGGTACACACGTGGCCCGGCCTGACATGGCTCGGCTCAACAAGGCCTCATTTATGTCAGATCCGGCTCTCATAACCAATGAGTTCGACACCCCTGCTATAGGTCATTGCAAGACATTGCGTGTGTGCGCGCCCACCTGTGCCTGGAAGTCATGGCAACGTCTGGGGACCCCTACAAGGGCATGGAGGACGTTCAGAGGAGTGGCCTTGATACAACCTGCCCCAGCCTCCCGGCTCAGGTATTCCAAGGAGGTCTCCCATCCAAGCGCTTTCCAGAGTTGACCCTGCTTAGCTTCCGGTATCCGACAAGATATAGGAGTAATGGCATATCTTTAAGAAACAAAGTGCTGCCCCAGTGCATTGGTTGGTCACTGTAGGAAATGGGATGTTGAAATAGCTCTTTGGCCTTACCCAGTTGGGTTTTTTATGATCAGGGGAACAGGAGATATGTGGAGGAATTAACAGGCAAAACGGAACAGCTCAATTTGAGTCCAGGAACACCTTAAAGATAAAGACCTCGAACACCTTAAAGATAAAGACCTCTGAATTAGACCACAGAGAATTAGCTTAAGGACGTGCGCTGTTAAGTCCGATTGATTTCAGCTTATAACGGGTGTGTAACTCCTAACAGAAGACGGTGTATATATTCTTGCAACCACTGTTAATACGTTTTATCCTGTTGACCCCTGATTGATTGAGTGACTGACAGGTGTATAACTCTGTTGTATTGATCAGTGGGGCTTGAAGCATTTGACTTTGGTTTGATCGTGCCTTTGGCTTAAAAAAAAAAATGTTTTAAAGCAGCAGTCTCCAACCTTTTTAGCACCAGGGAGCAGTTTCACGGAAGACGATTTTTCTATGGACCAGGGGGAAGGGGATGGTTTCAGGATGATACCATTGTGCATTTTATTTCTGTTATTACATTGCAATATATAATGAAATAATTATACAAGTCACGGCCCGGTTGCTAACAGGCCATGGCCCGGTACCCGTCCATGACCTGGGGGTTGGGGATCTCTGTTTTAAAGGATGGTGGCTCAGTGGTTTATGAGCCAGAGGTCCTGGGTTCAGATCCTATCATCTGCAGTTTCATGGATCTCAAACAGCAGGGGTTGGGGAAAAGAATTGTCTCTGGAAAGACTCCCCACCAATCAAAGGAGACGTTACTGGCTTATACGGCCCAATAGGCTGACCGATGAGATCCGGCTTGATCCAGGTCAGTGGGATTCCCTTCTTAGCACCAACGAAACCAGAGACTTTCCAAAACGAGGCAAGTCAGGGATTTTGACTGTTTCAACGCAGAAGCTCTGAGATGTCCGCGCGAGCACGCTCGCTGTATTAATCGGCACCCCGACTCTTCCAGATGATACGAAATGCAGTGGTTCACATCTGCCCGGCCAGCTGTCGGGTACTTCAGCTGACAACTCCCCTCTTGATGTATGGGGAGCAACGACTGTGCAATTTGCCGAGCTGACGGAATAAGACCAGCCAGCATATGTAACTGGTGCGCGAGGAACATTAATGTGAAAAATGAGGAATTTCCAGTTAAACTCGAGTTTTTTAATTACTTAATCTTTCCAAGAAACCCAGGGGGCACCTCTGGACAGAGAGGCTTTGCCAAGGGAAACTTTGTGTTCTTTTTTAAATTGTTTAACCAAAGCAAACTCACTCATAGGGTCCATTGGTCCCGTGTGCGGCTGTGCGGTTCCTTTGTCGGACCCTTTCCTTCTGTCCAGTTCTCCTTGATTTACACCATTGGATGACTACAGAATTATCTCAATTGTCTCCATTAATTACTCACAGCATTCTAGAATTAAGGATCATCAATCTCAAATTTTAATATATCACCTCTGTTTTTGCCGCAGAACAGAACCCAAACATATAGTTACCATATAAACAAAGCTCTTTATTCCTGTTTAACCCCTGTATCTGTTAAACATCTTTAACAGATTGGTGTAGTGGTTAAGCGCGCAAACTCTTATCTGGGAGAAGCGGGTTTGATTCCCCACTCCTCCACTTGCAGCTGCTGGAATGGCCTTGGGTCAGCCATAGCTCTCACAGAGTTGTCTTTGAAAGGGCAGCTTCTGGGAGAGCTCTCTCAGACCAACCCACCTCACAGGGTGTCTGTTGTGGGGGGAGAAGATATAGGAGATTGTGAACACTCTGAGACTCTGAGATTCAGAGTATATGGCAGGATATAAATCCAATATCTTCTAAATCCAGTTATGCTATGCAACAATTTACTGTTCACCCTCTACCTATATGGCAATTCCCAGTTTTGTTTCTGTCTCTGTTTTGCCTCTAATTGGCCCTTCCTGGCAACTAAACCCCTCCCCCTTTCTATACGTAATTGTTGAGTTAATTCTGTTTTACTGTATCTGAAGACGTGTGCATGCACATGAAAGATTATATCAGGGGCAGCCAAACTGTGGCTCCGGAACCACATGCGGCTCTTTCATACGTATTATGTGGCTCTCAAAGACCCCACTGCCCCGTCAGCCAGCTTGGAGAAGGCATTTGTCTCTTTAAATTACCTCTCCAAGCATTTAATAATGCATTTAAATTTAAAGTTGCTTTCATTCCACCTCTCCCTTTGTCTTCCCTCTCACCACTCTATTTGCTTTCTTTCCTGTCTTGCAGCTCTCAAAACATCTGACATTATGTCTTGCGGCTCTCAAACATCTGACATTTACTCTACGTGGCTCTTACGTTAAGCAAGTTTAGCCACTCCTGGCTTATACCTTGAATAAAAATTTGTTGGTCTTAAAGGTGCCAACGGACTAAAACTTTGTCCTGCAGAATTATCAGTTAGAATAACGAAGATGTTTTTACCAGATTAAAAGGATCACAAGCTTAGTTGTATGGCTATCGTCTTCATTATTCATTATACGGTATGCTAATTTAACCGCCCACCCTCTAGATGTATGATTGTTCTTTATATTTTCATTTTATTGTACCCGAAGAAGCACGTGTGCATACAAAAAACTCAGACCTCGAATAAAACTTGGATGGTCTTAAAACGGCTGCTGGACTCTAGCCTCTCTTTTATATCTCCAAGAAACAGAGTAGGAGGAAAGTAGCGGGAAGTGTAGATGACTGGGGAAGGCAATGGCAAACCACCCCATAAAAAGTCTGCCGTGAAAACGTTGTGATGTGACATCAGAGTCGGAAACCACCGGTGCTTGCACAGGGGACTACCTTTACCTTTTGGGATTCTAGCCTATCTTTTATATCCCTGAAGCAGGAGTCCAGTGGAACTTTTAAGACCAACAAAGTTTGATTCAGAATGTCAGCTTTCGTATGCAGGCAGACTTCATCAGACCACGGAATGGGGTAAAGCGAGCAGAGCTACATATAGCTGGTGGGCAGTGGTTAAGCATGCAAAGTGGTACAAAGTTAGAATCCAGTGGCAACTTCTCTAGCTTTGTACCACTTTGCATTCTTAACCACTGCCCACCAGCTCTATGTAGCTCTGCTCACTGTACCCCATTCCGTGGTCTGATGAAGTCTGCCTGCATACGAAAGCTTCCATTCTGAATCAAACTTTGTTGGTCTTAAAGGTCCCACTGGACTCCTACTTTGTTCTACTGCTTCAGACCAACAGGACTGACCACCTGGATCTTTTTATATCCACACTTTTATATCCAACATTTCCAACTAGAATGATTCAAGGGCTGGAACACTTTCCCTATGAAGAAAGGTTAAAACTCTTGGGGCTCTTTAGCTCGGAGAAACGTCGACTGAAGGGCGACATGATAGAGGTTTAGAAAAGTATGCGTGGAATAGAGAAGGTGGAGAAAGAAGTACTTTTCTCCCTTTCTCACAATACGAGAACTCGTGGACGTGCAATGAAATTGCCGAGCAGTCAGGTTAGAACGGATAAAAGGAAGTCCTTCTTCACCCAAAGGGTGATTAACATGTGGAATTCACTGCCGCAGGAGGTGGTGGCAGCTACAAGCATAGCCAGCTTCAAGAGGGAATGGATAAGTATATGGAGCAGAAGTCCATCAGTGGCTACTAGTTACAGCATATTGTTGGAACTCTTTGTCTGGGGCAGTGATGCTCCATATTCTTGGTGCTTGGCAGGCACAGTGGGAGGGCTTCAAGACCCATTGATGGACCTCCTGATGGAGCCTGGTTTTTTTGGCCACTGTGTGACACAGAGTGTTGGACTGGAGGGGCCACTGGCCTGATCCAACATGGCTGCTCTTATGTTCTTATGTGACACAGAGTGTTGGCCTGGATGGGCCATTGGCCTGATCCAACATGGCTGCTCTTATGTTCTTATGTTCACCTTCTCAACCATTTGCAAAGTAACAAACTACGCCCTCTAACCAAGTGCCGAAGACCGTGCCGCTGATGAGCAGGGAGCCAGCGCCGAAGAAGACATAATTGCCTCTTTAAGAACATAAAAACTCACTGGGCCAGAAGCTCTGCAGAGTCTCTGGAATCATTATCTGCTAATGACCGGCAGTTTCCAAAGGGAGGGCAGGAGGGAGGATGCCACCGTCCCAATTATTTAAGTACCCGGAGCAGTATCTTTCCCCAACTCCATGTGGTGCTGACTTTAAAAGAAAAGAGAGAGAGAGAGAGTGAGAGAGAGAAAACCCACTCCAGCCTTCTGCATGGCGATGATTGTTTTATGTTCTTGTGTTTTTATGTAATTTTACATTTAGGAAACTAAAGACAAATTAGAGGCGGGGAGGGGAGGGAGATCATTTCTGTTTCCAAGTGTTGTCCTGTCGGAAGAGCATCAGGCGGGCTTGCCCCATTTTTATTCGTCCTCATAAAGTCAGCCGAGCGCATAAAAAAGTTAACATCCTCTCTCCCGTCTGGGAAGGGAGCCAGCAGAATTTCATCTTCCGCCGCTCTGAGCTCTAGTGGTTGTTTCTGAAGAACGGGTCAGGGTGGAGCAGACGACCCAGAAATGTGCCAGGCCTCGAGGCCCGAGTTCAAATTTAAAATGCTGTCTGGTTGTATTTGAATACCCCCCGCCTCCCTTTTGAAAGCTGAACCCAGGAAACTTTGTTTTTTTCCTCCCCAATTCATCTTTCATTTATCTTTCTCTTCTACCTGCAAGACCACCTCTCCCAGTGTGACCCCACCTCACCTCCTTAGATCATCAGCACTAGGCCCTCTACAGATGCCCGGCCCATGAACTGCCCTCTTGTCAACCACCAAGGTAAGGGCATTTTCAGTGGTGGCCCCTTCGCTCTGGAATCAGCTCCCCAGGGAAGTTGCTGTCCTTGCAACTTTGTTTCATCCAGCCTTTACTTAACGTTATGAACTGGGGAGCAGGCTGGTAGTTTTAATTATGCCATTGGAGAGCGAACGTGGTGTAGTGGTTAAGAGTGGGGGGGGGGGGGCTCTAATATGGAGAACGAGGTTTCATCCCCCCCTCCTCCCCACAAAGCCAGCTAGGTGACCTTGGTCCAGTCACAGTTCTCTCCAAACTCTCTCAGCCCCACCTGCCTCACAAGGTGCCTGTTGTGGGGAGAGGAAGAGAAAGAGTTTGTAAGCCACTCTGAGACTCCTTAGGGCAGAAAAAAGCGGGGTATAAAACCCATCTCATCGTCATTGATGTTTGAATTGGTTTTATTGTTCTGTTTGTTGTATTTATTTATATTTGTATTGTGTTGGTATTTGTTCCAGACAGTTTGGTGTAGTGGTTAAGCGTGCGGACTCTTATCGGGGAGAACCGGGTTTGATTCCCCCCCTCCTCCACTTGCAGCTGCTGGAATGGCCTTGGGTCAGCCATAGCTCTGGCAGGAGTTGTCCTTGAAAGCGAAGCTTCTGGGAGGGCTCTCTCAGCCCCACCCATCTCACAGGGCATCTATTGTGGGGGAGGAAAGGAGATTATGAGCCACTCTGAGACTCTGAGATCCAGAGTGAAGGGTAGGGTATAAATCCAATATCTTCTTCCTCCTCCTCCTCCTCCTCTTCCTCTTCCTCTTCTTCTTCTTCTTCTTCTTCTTCTTCTTCTTCTTCTTCTTCTTCTTCTTCTTCTATTTTTAAATGTCATAAGCTGAAGGAGAAGGCCTCTGCAAGAGCCAAAGTAGAGAGCCAGAATGAAAGAGAGCAAATCCAACTTGGACAGCCATATAATGCTTGCCTCTGCAAATTGTGCTTTGACATTTACATCATAAGAATTACACAGTGTAAGACCGGTATTTTTAACTTGTGGAAGGGGACAAGCACAAATGTTTCTCTCTGCTGCTCTGCGTTATCAGCTTACCTCTGCACAAAATAGTGTCTGCATAAGTGCAAAAATGGGGAAACCGCAAGACAGAAACAGCAGCAGCACTCCACTTAATGTCATAACTTGCCCCCTCTGAAAATTAAGTTATGTACTTTAGGGTATATAAGATGAAAGCAGCCCCGTGGCGCAGAGTGGTAAAGCTGCAGTACTGCAGTCCAAGCTCTTTGCTCATGATCTGAGTTTGATCCCAGCGGAAGCTGGGTTCAGGTAGCTGGCTCAAGGTTAACTCAGCCTTCTATGCTTCCAAGGTCGGTAAAACGAGTCCCCAGCTTGCTGGGGACAAGTGTAGATGATTGGGGAAGGCAATGGCAAACCACCCCGTAAAAAGTCTGCCGTGAAAATGTTGTGATGCTACGTCACTCCAGAGTCAACTGGTGCTTGCACAGGGCAACTACCTTGATGTTTATATAAGATGGTCCTATGCTTTGTTCAGAGAGACCCTCTTCTAATCCTTGGATGGCTGGGGTCTCTTCTTGCGATTGCAGAAAAACCTTTTTTTCTCCTTTGTGTTTTACAAGCTGCCTTTGTGAAACTTTGTGGTCGACACCCAGTCTCTGAACCAGGAGGCCGAATTTCCCCAACAAAGCTGTTCTGAGTCCTCCGTCGTGCAAAGGCTCCAGGTACAAATTAAATAAACAAATAAGAAAAACCGTGCAGCCTGTTTCTGCCTGTGAATGTCTTGCAGTGCTTCTCTGTGTGTGCCTCTCTCTCGGCTTGGCTTCGCGAACGAAGATTTAAGAAGGGTGCAATAGTCCACGTTTGCTGCAGGCTCGCTGGTGGCTGACAAGACCAATGTGGGACAGGCAGGTCCGGCCACAGCGGCTGCAGGGAAAAGTCTGATTTAGGGTTGGTCCTGTAGCAGTGCGATTCTTCCTCAATCTCCTTTTGTCCTCAAGACCAGCTATGCGTGTGTTCTCAAAGGAAGAGACAGCCTGGTGGATGGTGTGCCTCCATGCTTTGTGATCTGAGGCTAGGTCAGACCACTGGTGATGGTTGATGTGACAGGTGCTAAGGGATTTCTTCAAGGAGTCCTTGTACCTCTTCTTTGGTGCCCCTCTATTTCGATGGCCGGTGGAGAGTTCGCCATACAGGGCAATCTTGGGAAGGCGGTGGTTTTCCATCCTAGAAATATGCCCTGCCCAGCGCAGCTGCGTCTTCAACAGCAGTGCCTCGATGCTGGTAACCTCTGCCCGCTTGAGGACTTCAGTGTTGGTCACAAAGTCACTCCAGTGGATGTTGAGGATGGTGCGAAGGCAGCGCTGATGAAAGCGCTCAAGGAGTCGCAGGTGATGACGGTATAAAACCCACGATTCGGAGCCATAGATGAGGGTTGTCATCACAACCGCTTTGTAAACATTGATCTTTGTGCCTTTTTTCAGATGCTTGTTGCTCCACACTCTTTTGTGCAGTCGGCCAAATGCACGGTTTGCCTTTGCCAGCCTGTTGTCAATCTCCTTGTCGATCTTGGCATCTGAGGAGATGATGCACCCCAGGTAGCTGAACTGCTGGACTGTCTTCAGAACTGATTCACCCACAGTGATGCAGGGAGGGTGATAATCTTCCTGGGGTGCAGGCTGGTGGAGAACTTCTGTCTTCTTCAGACTAACTTCTAGGCCGAATAGCTTGGCAGCCTCTGCAAAGCAGGACGTCATATGCTGCAGAGCTGATACCGAGTGGGAGACGAGTGCAGCATCATCAGCAAACAGTAGCTCTCGGATGAGTTTTTCCATTATCTTGGAGTGTGCCTTTAGTCGCCTCAGGTTGAACAGGCTGCCATCGGTGCGATAGCGGATGTAGACACCATCGTCCTCATCTAGATCTACTGCGGCTCTTTGAAGCATCATGCTAAAGAAGATCGTAAAGAGAGTTGGCGCGAGAATGCAGCCTTGCTTTACACCTGTGCCTATTGGGAAGGGCTCCGAGAGGTCGTTGCAGTGTCTGACTTGGCCTCGCTGGTCTTCGTGTAGCTGGATGATCATGCTGAGGAACCTTGGGGGACATCCTAAACGTTCCAAGATTTGCCACAGGCCTTTCCTGCTAACGGTATCGAAAGCTTTGGTAAGGTCGACAAAAGTCACATACAGACCCTTGTTCTGTTCCCTGCATTTCTCTTGGAGCTGCCTGAGAACAAATACCATGTCGGTGGTGCTCCTGTTAGCTCTGAAGCCACACTGGCTCTCTGGGAGGAGTTCTTCTGCAATGGTGGGCACCAGTCTGTTCAGGAGTATTCTGGCAAGGATTTTGCCTGCGATGGAGAGCAGGGTTATCCCCCGGTAGTTGGAGCAGTCTGACTTTTCCCCTTTGTTCTTGTATAGGGTGATGATGATTGCATCGCGAAAGTCCTGTGGTAATTTGCCTTGTTCCCAGCAGGTGACAAGTACTTTGTGAAGTGAGCTATGTAGTACTGTGCCCCCATGCTTCCAGATCTCTGGTGGAATTCCATCAACTCCTGCTGCCTTGCCACTTTTCAGTTGCTTGATGGCTTTAACAGTCTCTTCTAGGGTGGGGATCTCATCCAACTCTGTTTTCACCGGTTGAAGTGGGGTGAGGTGGATTGCTGAATCTTGAACTACGCGGTTGGCACTGAAGAGAACCTGAAAATACTCCGACCACCGGTTCAGTATGGATGCCTTGTCTGTGAGGAGCACTTGGCCGTCTGCACTATGCAAGGGACTCTGAGCCTGATATGATGGACCATATACTGCCTTCAGGGCTTCGTAGAACCCTCTTAAATCACCAGTGTCTGCACACAGCTGGGTTCTCTCTGCAAGCTTGGTCCACCACTCGTTCTGAATGTCTCGAAGCTTGCGCTGGAGGTTGCTACATGCAGCGCGAAAGGTTGCTTTTTTCCCAGGACAGGAGGGCTGAGCAAGATGTGCTTGGTAGGCAGATCTCTTTTTTGCCAGTAATTCTTGGATCTCTTGATTGTTCTCATCAAACCAGTCCTTGTTCTTCCTTGTGGAGAACCCGAGGACTTCTTCAGAGATCTGCAGGACGGTAGTTTTTAGGTGTTCCCAGAGTGCTTCTGGAGAAGGGTCTGTGGGGCAACTGAGGTCCTCAATTCTTGACTGGAGTTTTGCCTGGAAGGCAGCTTTAACTTCTGCTGACTGGAGGCTGCCAACCTGAAACTTCCTCCGAGGGATACCTCCTCTCCTGGGTGTGGGTTTAAAGTGAAGACGGAGATTGCAGCGTACAAGACGATGATCCGTATGACATTCTGCGCTGGGCATTACTCGGGTGTGTAAGACATCTCGAAGGTCTCTCTGGCGCACCAGAATGTAGTCGATAAGGTGCCAATGCTTGGACCGTGGGTGCATCCAGGTTGTCTTCAGACTGTTCTTCTGCTGGAAGATAGTGTTGGTGATGGTGAGCTGGTGCTCCATGCAGAATTCTAGCAGGAGGCGCCCGTTGTCATTGCAGTTGCCAATGCCGTGTTTGCCAAGTACTCCTTTCCAGGCTTCCGAGTCTTTACCTACTCTGGCATTGAAGTCGCCAAGGATGATCACCTTGTCCTCTGTAGGGGTCTTCCGTACGAGGTTGCGTAGATCAGCATAGAACTTTTTCTTTTCTGCAGGATCTGCTTGAAGGGTTGGGGCATACACACTGAAGAGTGTTGCATGCTGCTTGTTTTGAAGTGGGAGGCGCATGGACATGATGCGATCTGAGTGACCTGTTGGAAGGTTTTCGAGTTTGGAGGCAATGGAGTTCCTGACCATGAAGCCAATGCCAGAAAGGCGGCTCTCAGCCTTTGACTTACCCGACCAGTAGAGGGTATAGCCAGCACCGTGTTCTTGAAGACTACCTTCCTCAGGGAAACGGACCTCACTGAGAGCTGCTATGTCGATATTCAACCTGAGAAGTTCGTGGGCAACTAGAGCAGAGCGTCGTTCAGGGCGACCACTGCCTACTGTGTCAAGCATGGTTCTGATGTTCCAACACGCAAGCTTTAGTCTTTGCACACTTTGTGAGGCAGGTGCATGCCTTTTCTTTGTTGTTATTTTTCGACCGCAAGTAAGGATGCCCGTTGACCGCGGCTAGCCAACTGGGGTGGGGGAGACGAGCTTTGTTTAGGCCACCTTTTCTAGGCCCCTCTCCGTGTGGAGCAAGCAGTGCTGTCCCTAGATAAGGCTGCTTGGTCGTTCAGGGTGCTGCCGAAAGATGCTTTCGTCTCCGGGTTAGCATCAGGCGACCAATATCCTGAACCGCCTACATGCAGGATCGGGACTGCGGCTTCCAGTGGCACCTTCCACCTGCCGTTTCGCCCCTTGCCTATCGCTGCAGGACCTGATGCGTTGTGAGGTTGTGTGTGTGGATATGCCCTTCAGGCCTGCGCAGAGGAATTTTTTAGGTGAAGCGCAGTGTGCGCGGTACTGGCTCCACCCTTTCACCTGGGGGTCATCTGCCATGGCCCAGTAAGCCGGGACGCCGGCAGTGAGTCCTCCAGGTGGTAGGTGTTACATTAACGAGCTCTATCTGCCCGGGTTTGATGTTAGAGTTTTCCTTCTCTTAGGCTGACGAAGTTGGTGGGCCCAGCCTGCCCATCCGGTTATACCGCCGGACAATTCGGTCGCACCATGACGTAGCAAACTCTGTGAAAACGGGGGGGACCAGCGAGAAGGTGTTGCTACGGATGCAGTAATGCAGGAGAGGCCATTGCAGTGACCATCTGCCAGGCATAGCCAGACAGTGACCACGCGGCGTTCACTACACCGGGAGAGGAGAGGCTATGTATTGCGCATGCACTTTCCCTGGGGAGGTAGGATTCCCAGAGGGAAGTATGTAAAAGTGCCAGAAAGTATGTAAAAGTGCCAGAAGTGCCAGAAAAGTGCCAGAAGTATGTAAAAAGACTATCCTTGGCCACTAGAGAAATGACAAAGGGCCCTTGCAAAATCAAAATAGAAACCAAAATAGGGGGCCATATTAGCTGATTGCTGCTTACCAACAACACCCTGAAAGACAGCGGCCCATCAGAGATTTGATGGATGGTCTGTTTCAGGAGACCTACTGGGTGATCTTGCATGCAATCAGAATATTGGTCCAGCAAGCTCTGTGCTGCCTCCTCCAAGGGCGTGTCCAAGGCCTCTGGCAAAGAAAGGTGTGGCCTGAGATCTTTCCACTGGAGATGCTGTGGAATGGAACCTGCGACCTTCTGCATTCAGAGCAGATGAACACATGAAATTGCCACATAACGGAGCAGATCCTTGGTCCAGCAGAACCAGCCTTATCTGCCCAGACAGTCAGAAGCTGTTCTGGGTCTCAGGCAGAGAGAGGACGTTCCCATCACCTACAACCTGGTTTTTTGAGCTGGAGATGCTGTGGGTTGAACCAGGGACCTTCTGCATGCAAAGACGAACACATGGACTGTCTTCTACTCAGCGGTGGAATTCTAGCAGGAGCTCCTTTGCATATTAGGCCATACACCCCTGATATAGCCAATCCTCCAGGAGCTTACAAGGCCTAATATGCAAAGGAGCTCCTGCTAGAATTCCACCCCTGCTTCTACTGAATTGGACCATTTGTCCATCAAGGTCAATATTGTCTACTCAGACTGGCAGCCGCTTTCCAGAGACTCAGGCCAAGAGGTCTTTCCAGTCACCTACAACCTCATCCTTTTGACTGGAGATGCTGGGGATTGAACCTGGGACATTCTGCATGCAGAGCAAATGCTCTACCACAACCCTTCCCCTATAATGTATGAGCATGTGAAACTGCCTTGTACTAAATCAGACTCTTGGTCAATCAAGGTCAATACAGTCTATTCAGACAGCAGCTCTCCAGAGTCTCAAGCTGCGGTCTTTCTCATCACTGGCTACCTGATCCTTTCAGCTGGAGATGGCGGGGATTGAACCTGGGACCTTCTGCTTGCAAAGAAGATGCTCTACCACTGAGCCAAGATCCTTCTCTTGTTTGGAGTGTTGTGAGAACAGAGTATGACTACAGGGTTATGGTGCCCACCGGTGAATTCACCTGGAGCTCTTGCCTGAGGGAGAAAATCCAAACCATTTCCCACCAATTAAAACAGGGAACAATCCACGAGGGCTTCCCCCATTGCAGAAGAAGAGATGATGATGATGATGATCGTGATATTGGATTTATATCTCGCCCTCCACTCCAAATCTCAGAGTCTCAGAGTGGCTTAAAATCTCCTTTATCTTCTCCCCTCACAACAGACACCCTGTGAGGTGGGTGGGGCAGAGAGAGCTCTCTTAGAAGCTGCTCTTTCAAGGACAACTCCTACAAGAGCTATGGCTGCCCCAAGGCCATTCCAGCAGCTGCAAGCGGAGGAGTGGGGAATCCAACCTGGTTCTCCCAGATAAGAGTCTGCACACTTAGAGCTATGGCTGACCCAAGGCCATTCCAGCAGGTGCAAGTGGAGGAGTGGGGAATCCAACCCAGTTCTCCCAGATAAGAGAGCTCTGGCTGACCCAAGGCCATTCCAGCAGCTGTAAGTGGAGGAGTGGGGAATCAAACCCGGTTCTCCCAGATAAGAGAGCTCTGGCTGACCCAAGGCCATTCCAGCAGCTGCAAGCGGAGGAGTGGGGAATCCAACCTGGTTCTCCCAGATAAGAGTCTGCACACTTAGAGCTATGGCTGACCCAAGGCCATTCCAGCAGGTGCAAGTGGAGGAGTGGGGAATCAAAGCCGGTTCTCCCAGATAAGAGTCTTCACGCTTAGAGCTATGGCTGACCTAAGGCCATTCCAGCAGGTGCAAGCGGAGGAGTGGGGAATCCAACCTGGTTCTCCCAGATAAGAGTCTGCACACTTAGAGCTATGGCTGACCCAAGGCCATTCCAGCAGGTGCAAGTGGAGGAGTGCGGAATCCAACCTGGTTCTTCCAGATAACAGTCTGCACACGTAGAGCTAAGGTTGACCCAAGGCCATTCCAGCAGCTGCAAGTGGAGGAGTGAGGAATCAAACCCGGTTCTCCCAGATAAGAGTCTGTATACTTAACCACTACTACACCATACAGGCATTGCTATGGATTGTGCCCCGTATCTGTGTGCCTCCCATTGTGCATTGTGGAACAGCACCCCCAAAATAAGCCTCCTGAAAAAAAACCCTCATTTGGCTGGATGGTTGAGATGGTTTTCTGCTATCAGGGAATATCAGGAGAGAGAAAAACTGGAAAGAGCCTTCTCGCCTCAGTTTTGTGAAGCGTCAGCGAGAATCAAAGTGGCCGACTTTGCACCTGAAGGAGCATCACTAATCACAGACTCCTCTCTCTCTCTCTCTCCCCCTCCCCAATCCAAATGAATAATTAGCTGGAATAATTGCCAGCCTTAAGATGAATTCACACCGTGTTGTGCCTGCGATGATCTCGAGGATAACAGGTGTGGGGAGTGCCCAGAAGGGACAAAGATTAAAGATGATTTCATTAGCTCGATTCCTCCAGGCGGGAAAGTCTCAGGTTTATATCTTGTCATGCACAGAGAGGTCTAAACTGAAAGCCTCTTCCCCTCCCCGGCTTGGCAGTTTGCAAAGCTGAGCTTGACAGACAGGGAGCGCGGCCTAATCCGGGGGACGGGATGCGTCCTTGAGAATCCCAGAGTCGCTTTCTTCCCCACATCTCCCTGTGAGTCAGGGACCCTCGAACAAAAGCATGAAAATCAAAATAAGGCAGTGGGGAAGGAGGGCGGGGAGAGGTAGCAGCAACAAGTATCTCCCGGAGGTTCCGGATTAATTAGGAAGGAGTTATTTGAACAGGTAACTTCGCCGCAAGACCCACAGAGGGGAGGCAGGGCAGGCTTCAACGTTCCAATATTTGCTAAGAAATAATCAGAGGCATTTTAATAGGGAAGTATCACAGGCTAGCGTGATCCCGTCGGTTCTCCGAAGCTAAGCAGAGTCAGCCGTGGTTAGTGCTTGGATGGGAGACCACCAAGGAAGTCCAGGGTTGCTAGGCAGAGGCAGGCAATGGCAAAGCACCTCTGAATGTCTCTTGCCTTGTCCCAGATGGCCCAGACTAGCCTGATCTTGTCAGATCTCAGAAGCTAAGCCCTGGTTAGCACTAGGATGGGAGACCACCAAAGAACTCCAGGGTTGCTCTGCAGAGGCAGGCAATGGCAAGCCACCTCTGTTCAGCTCTTGCCTTGACCTGGATGGCCCAGACTAGCCTGATCTCATCGGATCTCGGAAACTAAGCAGAGTCAGCCCTGGTGAGTATGTGGATGGGAGACCACCATGGAAGTCCAGGGTTGCTACGCAGAGGCAGGCAACGGCAAACCACCTCTGTTCAGCTCTTGCCTTGACCTGGATGGCCCAGACTAGCCTGATCTCATCAGATCTCGGAAACTAAGCAGGGTCAGCCTGGTGAGTACGTGGATGGGAGACCACCAAAGAACTCCAGGGTTGCTCTGCAGAGGCGGGCAATGGCAAACCGCCTCTGTTCAGCTCTTGCCTTGACCTGGATGGCCAGACTAGCCTGATCTTGTCAGATCTCGGAAACTAAGCCCTGGTTAGCACTAGGATGGGAGACCACCAAAGAACTCCAGGGTTGCTCTGCAGAGGCAGGCAATGGCAAACCACCTCCGTTCAGCTCTTGCCTTGACCTGGATGGCCCAGGCTAGCCCGATCTCATCACATCTCAGAAGCTAAGCAGAGTCAGCCCTGGTTAACACTTGAATGGGAGACCAACCAAGGAAGTCCAGGGATGCTATGCAGAGGCGGGCAACGGCAAACAACTTCTGTTCATCTGCCCTGTTCTGAATGGCCCTGGCAAGCCCCATCTCATCACATTTTGGAAGGCAAGCAGGGTTAGTCCTTCGATGGGAGACCACCAAGGAAGTCCAGGGTTGCTATGCAGAGGCAGGCAACAGCAAATGACTTCTGTTCATCTGCCCTGACCTGGATGGCCCAGGCTAGTCTGATCTCATGAGATCTTGGAAGCTAAGCAGGGTCGGCCCCGGTTAGACCTTCGATGAGAGACCACCAAGGAAGTCCAGGGTTGCTACGCAGAGGCAGGCGACTGCAAACCACCTCTGACAATATCTCGCCTTGATTTCAATGGCGCAGGCTATCCCAATCTCATCTCAGGAGCTAAGCAAGGTCAACATGAGAAGCAGAGGTGGTTGGCCATTGCCTTCCTCTGCAGAGCCTTCCTTGGTGGTCTCCCTTCCAAGAGTTATGGTGACCCCAGCAAGGGGCTTTCAAAGCATGCGAGAAGCTGAGATCGTTGGCCATTGCCTTCCAATGCAGAGCCTTCCTTGGTGGTCTCCCTTCCAAGATTTATGGTGACCCCAGCAAGGGGCTTTCAAAGCATGTGAGAAGCTGAGGTGGTTGGCCATTGCCTTCCAATGCAGAGCCTTCCTTGGTGGTCTCCCTTCTAAGTACTGATCCTGCTTAGCTTCTGAGATCTGATGAGATCAGGCTATACTGTGCCACATTCTCTCCCGAACACTGTTTATTAACAATATTTATGGATAATAATGATTACAGTAAATGTAAAGGTAGTCCGCTGTGCAAGTACCAGGTTGTTACCGATCCATAGGGCGACATCACATCGTGACATTTTCACGGCAGACTTTTTACGGGGTGGTTTGCCATTGCCTTCTCCGGCCATCTACACTTTACCCCCAACAAGCTGAGGGCTCCTTTTACTGACTTCAGAAGGATGGAAGGCTGAGTCAAGCTTGAGCCAGCTACCTGAACCCAGCTTCCACCGGGATCGAACTCAGGTTTTGAGCAGAGCTTGGACTGCAGTACTGCAGCTTGACCACTCTGCACACAGTAGTAAGTCACAAATAAAGAAGTTAATTAACTATGAAGGAAGTGCCAATGATAATAATAACCTGCAGTGTTCTGAAGTAGACAGATTAGGATCCATGAGCATATAGGCAGTCACATCACATCGAAGTGGAAATATTTAAAATTCTCTAGGTTTGACTACTGTGCTTCAAAGGCCTGTTTAGATTTTCCAGTGAATTCAGAAAATGGGTAACCATATGAACATATGAAGCTGCCTTCTACTGAATCAGACCCTCAGTTCATCAAAGTCAGTATTGTCTACTCAGACTGCCAGCGGCTCTCCAGGGTCTCAAGCGGAGGTTTTTCACGCCTACTTGCCTGGACCCTTTTGAGTTGGAGATGCCGGGGATTAAATCTGGGACCTTCTGCTTATCAAGCAGATGCTCTACCACTGAGCCACCGTCCCTCGCTAACACTTCTGAAGCTGCCTTCTACTGAATCAGACCCTCAGTCCATCAAAGTCAGTCTTGTCTACTCAAACTAGCAGCGGCTCTCCAGGGTCTCAAGCGGAGGTTTTTCACGCCTACTTGCCTGGACCCTTTTGAGTTGGAGATGCCGGGGATTGAACCTGGGACCTCCTGCTTACCAAGCAGATGCTCTGCCACTGAGCCACTGTCCCTCCCTCAGGGAACCATTTATTTGTGAAATTATGCGTGCTTAGATTTTTCCAGTGCATTCAGAAAATGGGTAACCATGTATTTGTGAAATTATGTACGCAAAACGGATTCTCAGTCGTTTTGAGGTGGGAGGAGATTTTGTCCACAATCAAGAAATATTGCGCCTTCAGATGCCGTTTCTTTTAAACTGTAGGGTTTTTTAAAAAAATCTCCCAAAACTGCCACCAGAAATTTAATACCCACCACAACCAATACCCACCAAAAGCAATGAGCTCCTATCTGCCCTGGGTCTTAACGATCGCCACCACATGTAGGGGAAAACAAGGGTATCCAGCTGTCTGGAGTAGGGAAATACCTAGAGATTTTGGGAGTGGTATCTGGAGAGGGCAGGGTTGGGGTGGGAAGGGCCTCATCGGGACACAATGCCATCAAGTGCCCTCTGGGGGCAGATCTCTGCCAGCTAGAGATCAAGTGCAAATGTGGGCCCCATCTGGAAGTTGGCAACCCTAGGGAAACTGCCAACTTCTCCCTAAATGCTTGGAGAAATAGCCTGTATGGCCAGTGCCGGATTAAACCCTGTGGAGGCCCCTAGACAGTCAACATCTTGGGGGGGGGGCTCTTGCAAATTATCTCAGAGTCTGAGCGCCTGCCACACTGCCCATCACCCCTGCTGAACCCTGCAGGCACCTTCTTTTCCTGAGGTGCAGGGAAGAGGCAGAGAGAGGCAAACTTGGCGACAATGCCAGCAGCTGCAATACCAGGCAAACTGGGCAAAGAGCGACTTAGTTTCTGGCTGCATGTGCAAGGTGCAAGGGGGGGGGCAAACAGGGGGGAGGGGAGCCAGCCCAGGGCCCCTAAAGGCATGGGGGCCCATAGACCAGTGGCTACTTGGCCTAATTGTTCATTCGGCTCGGCGTATGGCCTGGCTTAGACTTCTGTTCAAAGCGTTCCATGTCCCTCAGTGACTGAGTAACCCACTATGGAGTAACACCCGGGTTCCATCCTTGTAGAAAAGAATATTCTTGGGATGAGAGAGACAACAAAAAAAGACAAATAAACTCCTTTTGGAAGTACTAGATGGGAAGATGAAGGAAGCATATGTGGCTTTGTTCAGAGACTCTCTCAACAGTCTGCTTCTTTAATTGGGGATTCGGGCAGGGGCTCCAATTGGCTCCCGCTTCATCCAAACCAGCCTGTGCGTCCCTGAACGCGTTCCCCGACGCAGTTTCGTGTATTGCGACTTCTGGTCTGCTTTTGAAGATGCGCTCCCCCCCCACGCCATGATTAGAGCAAGAGCGAAAAAGAGTGAAGGGAAAGCTACATAATTAATACGGATCATATTCAGCCTCGGTTCGTCATTAAGTATGGATATTGCAACGCGTTTGGTGGGAAATAGAGTTTGGGGAATGGAACGAAAAGGGCAATGTGAGTTCCTAAAAAGCTTGGGGAGCCACAAGTGGAGGAAAGAGCGGGAAGCTTTCTCTTGATCAGCCAAAGTTTGGCGACTTCGCAACTGCACAGCCTGTGACTCCTCTCCTGGTCAAATACAGTCCACCAACCAGGTCTTCTGGCTTGCCTGGGGCTTCACGCTCGCTCACTCACTCCCTGACACCTCCACCAATCAGGTTTTTACAGACTCAGAAAACAAAGATGTCTCTCGAACACAGGTCTGCCACGTGGCGCCCAACACCTGTCCTGATGCCCATCGAGTGCTTTAGGAAAGTGGACCGGACCGGGTTGGGCTAGGGTTGCGAGGTCCAACTCAAGAAATATCTGGAGACTTTGGGGGTGGAGCCAGGAGACTTTGGGGGTGGAGCCTGGAGCAAAGTTGTGACAAGCATGACAGAACTCCAAAGGGAGTTCTGGCCATCACATTTAAAGGGGCTGTGCTCCTTTCAAATGCCTTCCCTCCATTTGGAAATAATGACGGATAGGGGCACCTTCTTTGGGGGGCTCATTGAATTGGACCCCCTGGTCCAATCTTTTTGGAACTTGGGTGGTGTTTTGAGGAGAGGCACCAGATACTATGTGGAAAATTTGGTGCCTATATCTAAAAAAAAACCCCAGCCCTCCCAGCAGTGTTCCCTCTAAGCTGAGTTAGCCTAAGCTAGCTCACAGATTTTTAGCCTCCAGTTCACACATTTTTGTATTAGCTCAGGAAAAATGGCCCCAGAGCTCAATAATTTATGCAGTAGCTCACAACTTTAATGCCAGTAGCTCACTAAGTAGAATTTTTGCTCACAAAACTCTGAAGATTAGAGGGAACATTTGTGTTTAATAGTTGTTTGATTTTTGTTAGATCCGTTTTACCCTTTCAATACGTGTGAGGGCAAGGAACAGCTGAAGAGGTTGTAAACGTTTAAATAAAGAAGTGCGTCAAGGCCTTTCAAGTTCTGGTCTTGCAGGCTAGAAATATGAAAGATTCCTTCGTGCCATTTCACCCAGAGAGGCCGCAATGAACTTCCTTCAGTCGTTTGCAGTGCACAGGTGGATTGTGGGCACCCGGCGACATGCTGAGCTTGCTATTTGGTGCGTCTAACAACGAGAGAGGGTTTGGCTCATCCCGAAGAGCGAGGGAGACGGGATTCGAGATTTCGCTCCGGGGCACCGTTCCTCCACAAGCGCATCGGATTATGCAAGGGCATGGTGCATTCATCCATCAATTATACATAAAGGAGAAAATGCAAGAGTTTTGACTTATTAGGAGCCGCTTGTGAACAGTTGCCTATGTAAAGAATTATTAATGCTTTGCGCAGTACATTTTTTCCCCCCTGCTAGGCAGAGTTCTGTCAGGGCGTGGTGCAAATTTTCAGGAGTAGGAAGTTGAAGGAAACGTTCTGCAGCCACTCTGTTTTTAATAGAATATGTCATTTCAGAGGGCAGGCATGCTAGTTTGCGGTAGAACAGCCAGGTTTGAGTCCAGTAACATGTTAGAGGTCAGCAAGGTTTGGACGGCATGAGCTTTCGAGAGTCAAACACTCCCTTAATCAGATATAAGTAGGATGTGCCTTACCTGGACTTTTTTTTTTTATTAAAAACAGGAATCCTTTGCATATTAGGCTACACCCACCTGATGTAGCCAATCCTCCAAGAGCTTACAGTAGGCCCCGTAAGAAAAGCCCTGTAAGCTTTTGGAGGATTCGCTACATCAAGGGGGTGTAGCCTAATTTGCAAAGGAGTTCCTGCTGCAAAAAAAGGCCCTGCCAGTTAAACTCTCTCAGCCTAACCTACCTCACAGGGATGTTGCTAGTATAAAAAAATGGAGGAATGGAGAATGACGTCGGCTGTTTTGGGTCCTCATTCAGGAGAAAGGCAGGATGTAAATAAAGTTGTTGTTGTTAGCATCAGCTGGCACGTTAAAGAACAGCACAGCAGGGAAGAATTCCTGTGAGGCAGGAAAATTCCTCCAGCAGGGGCCACCACATATAAGACTCTGCCTCTTTTGTCTTCAGAGGATGAGGTCTAGAGAGGTGGTATTCGTGGCTTCGAAGGACTAGAGAAGACAGATTCTGGGGTACAGCAGCACTAGGGTTGCCAAGTCCAATTCAAGAAATATCTGGGGACTTTGGGGGTGGAGCCAGGAGACTTTGGGGGTGGAGCCAGGAGACATTAGGGGTGGAGCCAAGATCAAGGCTGTGACAAGCATAATTGAACTCCAAAGGGAGTTCTGGTCATCACATTTAAAGGGACGGCACACCTTTTCAATGTCTTCCTTCCATAGGAAATAATGAAGGATATGGGCACCTTCTTTTGGGGCTCACAGAATTGGACCCCCTGGTCCAATCTTTTTGAAACTTGGGGGGGTATTTTGGGGAGAGGCACTAGATGCTATTCTGAAAATTTGGTTCCTCTACCCCAAAAAACAGCCCCCCCCCCCCGAGCCCTGGATACCTGCAGATCAATTCTCCATGATTTTCTATGGGAATAAATCTCCATAGGGAATAATAGAGTTCCCAGCAGACATTTCCCTCCCCTCCCCCTGCTTTCTGACGACCCTGAAGCGGGGGGAGGGTCTCCAAACCGGGGGATCCCCTGCCTCCACTTGGGGATTGGCAACCCTAAGCAGCACAAATCTTGGGATCCCTGTGTTCAAAATCTGTCTCTTCAGTTTCCTCTTCTTCCATCAGCTTCATTTCTCTCAGCCCCGGTGTTCCAGGAACAAAGCCCTCAGTAAGGTTAGATGGTCCGGGGCCTGTCTATCTGTGGGACCGCCTTTCTCCACATGTTCCCCAGAGAGCACTGTTCAAAGACAAAAAATCTATTGTCCATCCCTGGACCAAAGGAGGCTAGGTTGCGTTCGACGTGAGCTAGGGCCTTCTCGGTGGCAGCACCAGAATTGTGGAATGCTCTCCCGGAGGCCATAAGAGCCCTGCGGGACCTTTCCACTTTCCGCAGGGCCTGTAAGACCGAATTGTTCTGACAGGCCTTTGATATCTAACCGGGAGAGAACTGCCACCCGACATCATATAGAGTACTAGGCGATCACCGTCAGAAAAGAAGAACTGCTTATATTGTAGTGACACAGCACCATGAAATGGTTTTAAAATCTTAAACTGTAATTATGTTTTATTGGCTTTTATTGGTTTTAACTTGTGAATATGAATGTTGTCAGCCGCCCTGAGTCCGGGATAGGAATTTAAAGTAATAAATAAATATAAATAAATAATAGATTCTTCATGTTGGGTTTTGGCATCTTCTGACTAGGTGTCCCTAGAACCCAAATCTTTGGTGAATATTTCCACTTCCTTTTTACCTGAGGCATCCCTGACTGAGCAAAACGAACCTCTGACATATGCACAGATCTGAGGCTCCGAGTTCAAGTCGTGACATCTAAAAGTTTGCGGTATTGACCTGAACCAAGGTTTCTCTCGCTTCAATGCGGATGAAGTTTTTTGTCTTATATATATATATATATATATATATATATATATATATATATATATATATATATATATATATATATATATATATTTTAAAACCTACCGTTAGGACGAGCTCTGATTTCTTGTCTCTTCGTTAGGTAACGAGCGACTCCCATGAGATATTTATAGGGCTCGGCTACAACGGTTGTTTTCAAATGAAATTTCAAGTGTCAATAGATGCAAAACTAATATTTACTTTTTTCCTCCTTTGATGGTTACCCACCCCCCCCACACACACACCCTTCCCCGCTGAATGTCTGCATTGAGAATCCTGTACGCCTCGGGGTGTTTGTTCTTCTTGGAAATCTCTTACATCTCACTAACATGCTACCTTAATTCTTTCTGCATTTGTGTTGCTAAGATAAGTCAACAGTGAACAGTAATCCATTTGCTGCGGCCTGTTCGCATCAAAGCCCCACGGAAGGCTGAGGGACTGCCTCTCGAGGAGAAGGGGTGAAACTTTGGCCTGTCCACCAACTGTAATCTTGCCAGGGAAAAACATTACCCTCCCGTTTTGGCACCACTCCTGTCTATCCCAAAAAGGAAACTATGACAAGACTATAAAAGAAACCAGGGCTTTTGGGGTAGGAAAAGCCCAGCAGAACTCATTTGCATATTAGGCCACACCCCCTGACATCGCCATTGGTTTCACCCAGGGCTTTTTTTTTGTAGAAAAAGTCCAGCAGGAACTCATTTGTATCTTAAGCCACACCCCCTGGTGCCAAGCCAGGCATGACTGCGTTCTTGTGCATTCCTGCTCAAAAAAAGCCCTAAAAGAAACCATAGATTAGATATTCCCAGTGCAGCGGGCATCTGCCAGTTCCTTTCTTTATGCCCACCGAGTGGCTTCAGGGAGATGAAAAAGAAGAAGAATTGCAGATTTATACCCTGCCCGTCTCTCTGAATCAGAGACTCAGAGCGGCTCACAATCTCATTTATCTCCTTCCCCCACAACAGACACCCTGTGAGGTGGGTGGGGCTGAGAGGGCTCTCCCAGCAGCTGCCCTTTCAAGGACAACCTCTGCCAGAGCTCTGGCTGACCCAAAGGCATTCCAGCAGGTGCAAGTGGAGGAGTGGGGAATCCAACCCAGTTCTCCCAGATGAGAGTCCGCACACTTAACCACTACACCAAACTGACTCTCTAGACTGCATTCCTGTGTGTTCCTGCTCAAAAAAAGCCCTGAAAAAAACCAAAAATTGGATATCCCCAATTGCAGTACCCGTTGGCACCTGCCAATTCCTTTCTTTATGCCCACAGAGTGGCTTCAGGAAGTACGTAGGGCCAGGTAGGGCTTGTCCTGTGGCGGGTAACTGCTGCTAAAATCACGTTTTTAAAAATCTGCAAAGCCAATCAAATCTTCAGTGGCCAACCAGAAGCCTTATTGGGCAAAAGGCTGACCTGGCCCCACCCATTTTCTAGAAAAACACTGGATGGGCACCGGGAAAGGTGCCAGAGGGCACTGTGGTGCCCACCAGACCCCAGCTTTAGTGCATTGCCAAGTTTTCCTTTCTTGCTCTTTCCTCAGAGCCAGTCTGGTGTAGCGGTTAAGTGTGCAGACTCTTATCTGGGAGAACCGGGCTGGATTCCCCACTCCTCCACTTGCACCTGCTGGAATGGCCTTGGGTCAGCCAGAGCTCTCTTATCTGGGAAAACCGGGTTGGATTCCCCACTCCTCCACTTGCACCTGCTGGAATGGCCTTGGGTCAGCCAGAGCTCTCTTATCTGGGAGAACCGGGTTTGATTCCCCACTCCTCCACTTGCAGCTGCTGGAATGGCCTTGGGTCAGCCATGAGTCTCTTATCTGGGAGAACTGGGTTGGATTCCCCACTCCTCCACTTGCAGCTGCTGGAATGGCCTTGGGTCAGCCAGAGCTCTCTTATCTGGGAGAACTGGGTTTGATTCCCCACTCCTCGACTTGCACCTGCTGGAATGGCCTTGGGTCAGCCAGAGCTCTCTTATCTGGGAGAACCGGGTTGGATTCCCCCCTCCTCCACTTGCAGCTTCTGGAATGGCCTTGGGTCAGCCAGAGCTCTCTTATCTGGGAGAACCGGGTTGGATTCCCCCCTCCTCCACTTGCAGCTGCTGGAATGGCCTTGGGTCAGCCATAGCTCTCTTATCTGGGAGAACCGGGTTGGATTCCCCCCTCCTCCACTTGCAGCTGCTGGAATGGCCTTGGGTCAGCCAGAGCTCTCTTATCTGGGAGAACCGGGTTGGATTCCCCCCTCCTCCACTTGCAGCTGCTGGAATGGCCTTGGGTCAGCCAGAGCTCTCTTATCTGGGAGAACCGGGTTTGATTCCCCACTCCTCCACTTGCAGCTGCTGGAATGGCCTTGGGTCAGCCAGAGCTCTCTTATCTGGGAGAACCGGGTTGGATTCCCCACTCCTCCACTTGCAGCTGCTGGAATGGCCTTGGGTCAGCCAGAGCTCTCTTATCTGGAAGAACTGGGTTGGATTCCCCCCTCCTCCACTTGCAGCTGCTGGAATGGCCTTGGGTCAGCCAGAGCTCTCTTATCTGGGAGAACTGGGTTTGATTCCCCACTCCTCGACTTGCAGCTGCTGGAATGGCCTTGGGTCAGCCAGAGCTCTCTTATCTGGGAGAACCGGGTTTGATTCCCCACTCCTCCACTTGCAGCTGCTGGAATGGCCTTGGGTCAGCCAGAGCTCTCTTATCTGGGAGAACCGGGTTGGATTCCCCACTTCTCCACTTGCAGCTGCTGGAATGGCCTTGGGTCAGCCAGAGCTCTCTTATCTGGGAGAACTGGGTTTGATTCCCCACTCCTTGACTTGCAGCTGCTGGAATGGCCTTGGGTCAGCCAGAGCTCTCTTATCTGGGAGAACCGGGTTTGATTCCCCACTCCTCCACTTGCAGCTGCTGGAATGGCCTTGGGTCAGCCAGAGCTCTCTTATCTGGGAGAACCGAGTTTGATTCCCCACTCCTCCTCTTGCACCTGCTAGCATGGCCTTGGGTCAGCCAGAGCTTTCTTATCTGGGAGAACCAGGTTTGATTCCCCACTCCTCCACTTGCACCTGCTAGCATGGCCTTGGGTCAGCCAGAGCTCTCTTATCTGGGAGAACCGGGTTTGATTCCTCTCTCCTCCACTTGCAGCTGCTGGAATGGCCTTTGGAAATCGGTCTTGATTGCCTTAGAGGTGCCAGTGGACTCAAACTTCGTTCTGTTGCTTCAGATCAACGCGGCTCCCCCCTGAAAGAATTCTCTTGTTCCTGATTCATTCTTGATGCACAAAATGAGACTTCTCTCCTGTCCCCAGATGGGTAACAACCAGGGTTCCCTCTAAGCTGAGTTAGGGTGAGCTAGCTCACAGTTTTTAAACCTCACAAATTTTTGTCTCAGCTCAGGAAAAATGGCTCCAGAGCAATCTAATTCATGCAGGAGCTCGCAACTTTAATGCCAGGAGCTCACAAAGTAGAATTTTTGCTCACAAGACTCCACAGCTTAGAGCAGGGGTGTCGAACTAATTTGTTATAAGGGATGGATCTGACATAAACGAGACCTTGCTATTTAAGATTATGTAGCAGAGATATAAACTTTATAAAGGACACAAACACAATTTAAAATTAAAAAAATAAAAATAAAACATGTTTAAAGCGTTAGCACTTATTAGTCATAAAGGTGCTTTCTTTGTATCTCTCCTTTATATCTTCCTTTGTCCAGGGAACTGAGCAAAGGAAGCTCTGGCTCTTTCCTTCCCTCTCCAGGGGGCAGGAAGGGGAGGAACCTCAGCCAATAGAAGGAAGAGAGGCTTGGCTCAGTAGCTCTGCTGTGCGATTGAGAGACCTTGGCAAAGAAAGCTATTCCTCCCCCCCTTTCTCCCCAAGGGAAGAGCCTCAGCCAATGGAGAAAATAGTGGCTTTGCTCTGTAGCTCCTGTGCAATTGAGCAAGCTTTGCAAAGCAAACTGTGATGCAGAAGGAAGCAAGAGAGAGGGAGAAGAAAGCAGATGACAGCCAGTTGCTTGAGGGCCTGATAGGAGCCCCCAAGGGCCTGATGTGGCCCCCTGGGCTGCATGTTTGACACCCTTGGCTTAGAGGGAGTATTGGTACGAACATATGCCATGCCAATACAGTCATAAAAAGCCCCTTTTTGTCACCGGTTGGTTAGAGTGCTGTTGGAAGAGCTGTACAGAAGAGAGGGGAAAGAGCCTTTCTTTATTTCAAACATAATTAGCCATTTAAATGTCTTGGGTCAATTTATTAACGCTTTATTCATCGGGGTGTAACTTTTATGAGGCTTTATTGCAATCGGAAATTATATTCTACACAAATACAATAGAGATTTAAATGTTCTGGAGAAATGTGCTGATTCTCTCCCTTGCTTTATGGCCCTGCTTCGTAATGAACCTTGACCGGCCCAAGATCTGAGAAGTGTAAAATATGTCGACTCGCCGCCCTGTTTTTGTTCCTTTTTTTAATGACTGATAATCCGTGTCGATTTTAGTGCGATCGCCACAATCCAGTACTGTTTTCCCTGCTGTAAATGGGATTGTAACAGGGACCTATTAAGCGCGCCGGCATAATAAAATTAGTCTGGGCAGCTCTCCGATATTGTTTCCACGCCTTTGGGTTTCCATTTAGGATATCAAAACTGGTTAGACTGCGGCAGGTTTGGATGCGCTCTCTCCGGAGAAGCCACCCTCGGACGTTTGTTCCTCCTGTGTTAGAAAATTGATCTTGTGTGCATAGAGAGAGAGAGAGAGAGAGCTATTTGTGGTTGCCAGAGCTATGGCAAACTGGCTCGCCTGACTGAGTTTGGCCGGAATTGGGAGCTTTTAAGAATAAGACGTGCATAATTGTCATCGGGTGAGAAGAAAACGTGTTCCTGGAGCAAGCCAAGTGGACGGGTCACTCAGCGCAGCGATGCAAACTAGTATTATCTCACCCACTGCTTCCTGCTAAAAGCTGGCAAAAGATGACTGGTGGACCGAGTTATCGTTGCTGGTGATGGGTCTGAGCTAGGCCTCTGTCAGAGTTTCTAGAGCAGAGTTCTCCAAGAAGATCGAAGAGAAAACCTGACAAATGAAGAAGAAAAAGAAGAAGATGATGATATTGGATTTATACCTGCCCTATACTCTGAATCTCAAAATCTCAGAGAGGTCACAATCTTCTTTATCTTCTTCCCTCACATCAGACACCCTGTGAGGTGGGTGGGGCTGAGAGAGCTCTCCCAGCAGCTGCCCTTTCAAGGACAACTCCTATGAGAGCTATCGTTGACCCAAAGCCATTCCAGCAGCTGCAAGTGGAGGAGTGGGGAATCAAACCCGGTTCTCCCAGATAAGAGTCTGCTCAGTTAACCACGACACCAAACTGGCTCTCAGATCAGAGCCACAGACCAGAGTGGGATATAAAAGACATTAAAAGTTGTCAGAAGGCAGAACGTGTCACCATCTGATGCTTACAGGCCTGCCGAAACTGGGCAGAAGTAGACGAGATTCTCCAGAAAAACCTTGGGCTGGCTGGCTTACCAGGAAGACCATCGAAGATTCTGAGCTGTGGTTAGTCACCCTCTTGCCAAAAAATGTGCCATTCGGACACTAATTTACAGCATCTCCCCCCCACCCCAAGCAGCTGGGTTTTTCCATTGTGCTGCCTGCCTGCTTACCAGATGCAGGCATTCATAGGCACCCCAGAATTGCAGCGGTCTATTGTTCTGGGGGCTGAAGGTGGAGAGAAAGCCTTGCTCTACTAAGCTAACTTTGTCATGATCTAGATAAAATGTGAGATTCCCTCACCTTTTTTTTTTTTAACCCTTTAAGGAAAGTGTCAGCTCATTTTCCGAGGTCAGTCATGTCTGGTCTGCAGTCCCCGAACCAGGAGCCCCTTAGAGACCAATAAGATTTGGGGAGCTTTTGAGATTCAAAGATCCCTTCATCGGACAGTCTTCTAAGATAGTTTCAGATGACTGGTCTACAGTAGGAGAGCTCAATTTGAGTCCAGGAGCGTCTTGTGGGTGTGTAAACTATCACCAAGTTGCAGCCAACTTAGGGCAATCCCAGCAAGGGGATTTCAAGGCGAGCGAGAAGCATAGGTGGTTGGCCAGTGTCTTCCTCTGCAGAGCCTTCCTTGGTGGTCTTCCATTCAAGTGCAAACTCTGCTTAGCTTCCAACTTATGGCAAACCCAGCAAGGGGCTTTCAAGGCAAGGGAGAAGGGGAGGTGGTTGGCTATTGCCTTCCTCTGCGGAGCCTTCCTTGGTGGTCTCCCTTCCATGTACTGGCCCTGCTTAGCTTTCAACATGGAGAACCCAGCAAGGGGCTTTCAAGGCCAGCGAGAAACAGAGGTGGTTGACCATTGTCTTCCTCTGCAGAGCCTGCCTTGGTGGTCTCCCTTCCATGTACTGATCCTGCTTTAGCTTCTCATCAGATCTCAGAAACTATGCAGGGTCAGCCCTGGTTAGTACTTGGAGAGGTGACTTCAGGGGAAAGCAAATGACCAACCACCCCTGCCTCTCACTTGCCTTGAAAGCCCCTTCCTGGGGTCACCATAAATTGGAAGCTAGCAGGGTCGGTACTCAGATGGAAGACCACCAAGAAAGGCTCTGCAGAGGAAGACTAGGCCGAAGCACCTCTGCTTGTCACATGCATTGAAAGACCCTTGCAGGGGGCACCATAAACCTTGGATAGGAGACCACCAAGGAAGGTTCTGCAGAGGAAGGCAATGACCAACCACCTCTGCTTCTCCCTTGCCTTAGAATCATAAGTTGGAAGGGACCTCCAGGGTCATCTAGTCCAACCCCCTGCACAATGCAGGAAACTCACAAACACCTCCCCCTAAATTCACAGGATCTTCATTGCTGTCAGAGGGCCATCTAGCTTCTGTTTAAAAACTTCCAAGGAAGGAGAGCCCACCACCTCCCGAGGAGGAAGCCTGTTCCACTGAGGAACCGCTCTAACGGCCAGGAAGTTCTTCCTAACGTTGTGCCGGAAACTCTTTTGATTTAATTTCAGCCCATTGGGTCTGGTCCTGGGTTGAAATTAAATCAAAAGAGTTTTGAACGCCCCTTGCTGGGGTCAGCCCTTGACACACACATATGGTCGGAGAGTCAAAGCTCTCTGCATTAGACTCTCAAATGCTTGTTGGTCTCCCGAAACTCTTGTTAGCCTCTGAGCCACTAATGGACTGTAATCATCGTGGGTAATCAATGGAAGCACATCCATTAGATGGTTTGGGGGCTGAATTACAAAAAAGACACGAACGAAGGTGAAAACACTCAAGAGCAAGACGATATAAAAGACCCAGTTCAAAGGAAAGCTGTCCCATCGTGGCGCTTCTAATCTTCCATCTCTCCCACTTTGCTGCTCAGTCATTTTGATGCACCAGCGCTGAGAGAAGGCACGGGGACCGCGGCTGCATACCGGCGACTCAAAATATTTTTAATAGAAATTGTTTTTGCCCTAATATTTTTTTGCCAGATATGGAGCTGTGAACTTTAAATTAGCAATAACAGAAATTGACAGGCGTGGTTGTTAAAAAGTAAACCCTCGAGCCCTGCAGGCTTAATTACGGAGCAAGCGGGGAGACGGATGGGTTTTTCCTTTTTTTTTCTAAAAAAGTCTAGTTTCGAACATTTTACCTCGCATAGTATAAATAAAAGATTATCTCTTCTAGTGGTAGCCTATAGATCAAAAGGATGAGAGGGCTTTTATTTTTTAAAAAGGCAACATTATTTATATTGGGCTCACTTGGACCGCGTTATGTGCCAAGGAACGGAAACTCACTTGCGCACGGTTAGCGGTGGCTATCTGTACACATCGGCTCTACTGAAAGCTTTGCCTTGCAATTAAAAAGAAGGTATGTTTCAGGGTCCATCTTTTAAAAGAGCAAAACTCTTGCAGTCTGTTCAAATTAGCAGCGGCGCTGGCAGCTAGGGACCACGCCAGCTGCAAAAGGCATTAAAAAGATATGCATGACAGCCAGCCAAACATCTGTGCCGGGAAATGAAATTCTCATTTATTCTTGGTTGCATTTTGAGCTTTTTGCAGGGGAGGGGAGGAGGATCTCTTCTAAACCCAAATTCAATTTTTCTCCCTCTCGCAAAAAGACCAGAACTGGAGAGCACCCGATGGGTGGTAGGTTCTGGATGGAGAAAGGGAAATACTTCTTTACACAGAAAAAGGAAAGGAAAGGTCCCCTGTGCGAGCACCAGTCGTTTCCGACTCTGGGGTGACGTTGTTTTAACAACGTTTTCACGGCAGACTTTTGACGGGGTGGTTTGCCATTGCCTTCCCCAGTCATCTACACTTTCCCCCCAGCAAGCTGGGGACTCCTTTTACCCACCTCGGAAGGATGGAAGGCTGAGTCAACCTTGAGCCAGCTACCTGAAAACCCAGCTTCCGCCAGAATCGAACTCAGGTTGTGAGCAGAGCTTAGGACTGCAGTACTGCAGCTTTAACACTCTGCGCCACAGGGCTCTTTAAGGGCTTAAGGAAAGGAAAGGAAAGGAAAGGAAAGGAAAGGAAAGGAAAGGAAAGGAAAGGAAAGGAAAGGAAAGGAAAGGAAAGGAAAGGAAAGGAAAGGTCCCCTGTGCAAGCACCAGTCGTTTCCGACTCTGGGGTGACGTTGTTTTAACAACGTTTTCACGGCAGACTTTTGACGGGGTGGTTTGCCATTGCCTTCCCCAGTCATCTACACTTTCCCCCCAGCAAGCTGGGGACTCCTTTTACCCACCTCGGAAGGATGGAAGGCTGAGTCAACCTTGAGCCAGCTACCTGAAAACCCAGCTTCCGCCAGAATCGAACTCAGGTTGTGAGCAGAGCTTAGGACTGCAGTACTGCAGCTTTAACACTCTGCGCCACAGGGCTCTTTAAGGGCTTAAGGAAAGGAAAGGAAAGGAAAGGAAAGGAAAGGAAAGGAAAGGAAAGGAAAGGAAAGGAAAGGAAAGGTCCCCTGTGCAAGCACCAGTCGTTTCCGACTCTGGGGTGACGTTGCTTTCACAACAGACTTTTTTACGGGGTGGTTTGCCATTGCCTTCCCCAGTCATCTACGCTTTCCCCTCAGCAAGCTGGAGACTCATTTTATTGACCTCAGAAGGATGGAAGGCTGAGTCAACCTCGAGCCGGCTACCAGAAAACCCAGCTTCCGCCAGGGATCGGACACAGGTTGTGAGCAGAGCTTAGGAGTGCAGCTTGACCACTCTGCACCACGGGGCGATCTTTACACAGAGAGCGATTCAAATGTGGGATTTGCTGCCAGAGGATATAGTGATGGCCACAGGAATAACAGCTTGAAAAGGGGGTTGGACAGATTCACGGAGGACAGGTCTGTCAGTGGCTCCTAGCCATGGTGACTGAGGGGAACCTCCATCTTCAGAGGCACTGAGCCTCTGAATCCCAGAGCCAGGAGGCAACTGTAAGAGAAGGTCTGGGCCTCTGTGCCCTGTTGTTGGCCCTCCAGAGGAACTGGCTGGCCACTGTGTGAAACAGAAGACTGGAGTAGATGGACCCTCCGTGGTCTGACCCAGCAGGGCTCTTCTGATGTTCTTCTCAGGGGAAGGCCTCAGCCTCTCTGCTCTGTTGTTGGCCCTCCAGAGGAACTGGTTGGGCCCTGTGTGAGACAGGAGGCTGGACTGGATAGACCCTCACTGGTCTGACCCAGCAGGGTTCTTCTCATGTTCTTATGAAGGCCTCAGCCTCTGTGCCCTGTTGTTGACCCTCCAGAGGAACCGGTTCGCCCCCTGTGTGAAACAGAAGGCTGGACTAGATGGACCCTCCCTGGTCTGACCCAGCAGGGCTCTTCTGATGTTCTTCTCAGGGGAAGGCCTCAGCCTCTCTGGCCTGTTGTGGGCCCTCCAGAGGAACTGGCTGGCCACTGTGTGAAACAGAAGGCTGGACTAGATGGCCTATTGGTTTGACCCAGCAGGAGTCTTCTGAGGCTAAGAGACCAGGCAAAGCTCTTCACTTGCAAAAATGCCCTTGCCTGCCTCCCCATAGCAACCCAGGACTTTCTTGCTGGTCTCCCAGCCAAGTACAAACCAGGGCCAACTTTGTTTCATTTCCCTGGTCTGACGAGATCAGGTTGCCTGGACTTATTCCCAGCTGGCCTGGTTCATATCCTTCCCATCCCACCCAGAGCTGCTATTTGTCAGAAGAGTCAAGCCAGGCACAAGCTGAATGCCACACCTCTCTGGTTATCTTTCAGCATCCCTTTGCCTGACTCAATTAGCAGGCACACAGCTAATTGGAACATAAGTGGGTTTCTTTGCGAACGCATTTGACAGCTCACCCCCAGGGGAACGCTCCTGCCGCTTATTGTACTCTTCATTCCGCGGTTTTCTAACCAAAAATGGAGCTGCCTGCCCAACGCCCACCCTAAACTCTCAGGGCTTTCTGTGATGTGGCTGCTCATCCTCTCGCTATTTGTGACCCCTGCCCAGTTGCCCCTATTGCTGCCTGCAAAGTTCCATCAAGTCAGAGCCGACTCATGGCAAAGAGCCTGTAGGGTTTTCAAGGCCAGGGATGAAGCAGACGTGGTTTTGCTATTGGTGTCCTCTGAAAGCCGTCCTGGGTGGTCTCACAAGAGTTGTCCTTGAAAGGCAGCTTCTGTGAGGAGGAGGAGGAGGAGGAGGAGAAGATGACATTGGATTTATATTTTGCCCTCCACTCAGAGTGGCTCACACTCTCCTTTACCTTCCCCCCCCCCACCCTGTGAGCTGAGAGAGCTCTGACAGAAGCTGCCCTTTCAAGGACAGCTCTGCAAGAGCTATGGCTGACTCAAGGCCATTCTAGCAGCTCCCAGATTAAAGTCCATGCACTTAACCCCTACCCCAAACTAAGAGTTCTCTCAGCCCCATCTAACTCGCAGGGTGTCTGTTGTGGAGGAGGAAGATAATGGAGATTGTGAGCCGCTCTGAGATTCAGAGTGGTGGGCGGAATATAAATCCAATTTCTTCTTCTTCTCATCCAGGGTTACTATGCAGAGGCAGGCAACAGCAAAACACGTCCTGTTTTTCTGCCCTGTCAGGCAAGCCTGATCTCGTCAGATCTCAGAAGATAACCAGGTCGACTCTGGCAAGTCTTTGGGTGGGAGACCTCCTTGGAATACCAGCAGTCAGGAGGGCGGGGCAGGCTTTACTCATCCACCAGTAGGGGTCAGTCACCAGAGGTCACCATGACTTCCAGGTGCATGCACACACACACACATGCACGTTAAAACAAAAACAAAAATACCACCACCACCCCACAAAAAAAAGTTCCAAAGTTTCCCGCAAGCTTCCATGGCAGAAGTGGGATTTGAACCCAGGTCACTCACTCCATCCACTACACAAGACTGGCTATCAACAGTGCTTTATCTCTGCATCAGAAATTCTTGAACTGTTCACTTGTGTCTAGAATCATAGAACTGTAGAATCGTAGAGTTGGAAGGGACCTCCAGGGTCATCTAGTCCAACCCCCTGCACAGTCCAGGAAATTCACAAATATCTCCCCCCACAGATCCATCCCAGTAACCCCTGCTCTGTGGCCAGAAGATGACAAAATCCTCTAAGATCCCTGGGCCAAACTGGCCTGGAGAAAAATTGATGATAGACCCCAAAGTGGCCATCAGCATTTCCCTGGGCGTGTAAGAAGGGGCCACGAGAACTAGGCCCTGATGCAGCCCTTTCTGCCCTCCCTCTCATGATCTACATCAGGGGTGGCCAATGGTAGCTCTTCAGATGTTTTTTGCCTACAACTCCCATCAGCCTCAGCCATTAGCCATGCTGGCTGGGGCTGATGGGAGTTGAAGGCAAAAAAAAACATCTGGAGAGCTACCATTGGCCACCCCTGATCTACATAATTCACAGGATCTGCATTGCTGTCAGAAGGCCATCTAGCCTCTGTTGAAAAACCTCCAAGGAAGGAGAGCCCACCACCTCCCGAGGAGGAAGCCTGTTCCACTGAGGAATCCCTCTAATGGTCAGGAAGTTCTTCCTCATGTTGAGCCAGAAACTCTTCTGGTTTCATTTGAACCTGTTTGTTCTGGTCTGGCCTTCTGGGGTCACAGAAAACAATTCTACACCATCCTCTAGATGACAGCCCTTTTGGAGATGCAACAGAATAATTTCTAACAGAGGCCAACTGGAAGTGATTCGTGAGAGATGTGGCGGTCAGCGTCCTTGGTGGACAGTGCTTTTCAGCTTGCGACGCTCTTTCATTTTTTGCAAGTAATTCATTTCTTGTAACATGCGAGCGGTTTCTTTGCAGAATAATTTGGGAAATGACCGAGATAAAACCTCCATCCGTCTACCTGACGGTGGACTGGAATGATGGTGCCCAATCTGTCAAGATTTCTATTTCCATTAGCGGCGAAAATGTCCACACGCTCATGAACACATTGGGTTTGGTCCCTAATTGGCAGTCAATCTTAAAGAATGTCTTTCATTAAAGAATATAATTTGAAGAACTGGGTAATTGACTCACATTTGATTAAGGCAGATACTATTGGATTAACATGATTAATAGACGGAATTATAATCAAACAGAAAGCAGTACAAAAGGTGACCAAAGTCATGGATTGCATTAAGATCCTGGATTTAGAAGAAGATTGATACGACGGGAACAATTCATTTCGCAGTCGATGGGTTTGGGCTTTTGGCTGGCGATACGTCTCAGAAGAGCCGCCCAAACCAAAGTCTATTATCAGCATGATCCTTTGCCAGCAAATAAGTGTTTTGGATGTGGCATGGAGGCTGTGACGCCAATAAAACACGGCAACGTAACATGTTGTGCCAACTGTGGATAGAGTTAGACGGACATCAGAACATATGAACAACCCTGCTGGATCAGACCAGTAGTCCATCTCGTCCAGCATCCTGTCTCTCACAGGGACCAACCAGTTCTTCCAATAACAGGAGATAGAGGCTGAGGCCTTCCCCTGATGTTGCCTCCTGGCTCTAGGATTCAGCAGTTGACTGCCTTTGAACATGGAGGTTCCCTTGAGTCGCCATGGCTGATAGCCACTGTATCAGGTACCAGTCCGTTTAGCAGGGGGTTGTGGAACTAAATTACTGGATACAAGGACATGCTTTTTGTCCGCCTCTGTGTGTGTGTGTGTGTGTGTGTGTGTCTGGGGTTAAAAGCTCTGGAGTATAAGAATTTGTCGGCTCAGGCCACAGTGTGGACCAATTTAATACTTGCTGCGGGGATTAGAAACTCAACCGCCTTTGATCAGATCTTTTTAGGTCAATGATATTTAGGGGGGGGGGGGTTCATATAATTAACAAAGAAGGGGGAACCTTCACACAGTTGGTGGCTAATTCAGAGAACCACGGCCAATATTGTTGTGTGGCACCTCCTTTATCAAACAGGAAGGTCTTAAGATTTCAGAAGAGCTGGATTAATATTGATAATGTGCTACAGTATGCGCCATTTAGTGTGTGCAAACACCGGCCATCCCTCCCGCCCCCCCTCCCCGTGCACATCTAATGCCTACCTCTAAATAGTGGCTGGTATGATGCACTTGAGAAGAAGGGATGATCTTCCAACGGGAAAAGTAACTCCATATGATGCAGAGTTGCCAACCTCCAGGTGGGGCCTGGAGATCTCTGGGAATGACAGCTCATCTCCAGGCTAAAGGAACAGTTTCCCTGGAGAAAATGGCTGCTTTGGAGGGTGGATGCTTTGTATTAGGCTCCTGTCATCCCCTAGTTCAATCCATACAAAGGAGAAGCTTCCTTCCTTCCTTCCTTCCTTCCTTCCTTCCTTCCTTCCTTCCTTCCTTTTCTTCCCTCTCTCTCTCTTTCCTTTCTTCCTTTTTTCTTCCTTCCTTCCTTCCCTCTCTCTCTCTCTCTTTCCTTCCTTCCTTTCCTCTCTCTCTCTTTCCCTTCCCTTCCTTCCCTCCCTCTCTTTCCTTCCTTCCTTCCCCCTCTCTCCTTCCCTCCTTCCTTCCTTCCTTCCTTCCTTCCTTCCTTCCTTCCTTCCTTCCTTCCTTCCTCCCTCCCTCCCTCCTTCCTTCCTTCCTTCCTTCCTTTTCTTCCCTCTCTCTCTCTTTCCTTTCTTCCTTTTTTCTTCCTTCCTTCCTTCCCTCTCTCTCTCTCTCTTTCCTTCCTTCCTTTCCTCTCTCTCTCTTTCCCTTCCCTTCCTTCCCTCCCTCTCTTTCCTTCCTTCCTTCCCCCTCTCTCCTTCCTTCCTTCCTTCCTTCCTTCCTTCCTTCCTTCCTTCCTCCCTCCCTCCCTCCCTCCTTCCTTCCTTCCTTCCTTCCTTTTCTTCCCTCTCTCTCTCTTTCCTTTCTTCCTTTTTTCTTCCTTCCTTCCTTCCCTCTCTCTCTCTCTCTCTTTCCTTCCTTCCTTTCCTCTCTCTCTCTTTCCCTTCCCTTCCTTCCCTCCCTCTCTTTCCTTCCTTCCTTCCCCCTCTCTCCTTCCCTCCTTCCTTCCTTCCTTCCTTCCTTCCTTCCTTCCTTCCTTCCTTCCTTCCTTCCTTCCTTCCTTCCTTCCTCCCTCCCTCCCTCCCTCCCTCCCTCCTTCCTTCCTTCCTTCCTTCCTTCCTTCCTTCCTTCCTTCCTTCCTTCCTTCCTTCCTTCCTCTCTTCCTTCCTCCAACCTACGGGCTTTGGGTATTATCAATCAACCAAGCTAGGAATAACAGAAAGAAAGGAAGAATTCAAGCCAGACCATATTAAAGAAGATGTCTCATCAAAGAAGAAGCAAAAGAGAACCAGGATGTTTCTCGCCAAAACCGTGCAGGCAAGAAATTCGGTAGCGTTTCTACCTTTCGCAGGGCTGATTCTGGCATAACCTTCAAGACGAACCTGACCCCACAGAGAGGGATTGACTCTTTGAAACACAAGACACGGGGCTCTGGCACCCCATCTTTAGAATAGCCATTCCCAGATGAGTTTCGTTGACAACGTGCCAATATGGGAGCTAGAGACGGAGGACCCATTTCCAGCAGAAACCTTTGAGACACAGTCTCGGCCTGTGGACCCTCACACACAAGACACACGTATTGGTTTTAATAAGGTCCCCCACTGTCCCCCTGGAAGCGTTTTCCAGGGAGGCTGGGCCTCTTCAAGGCTGTTCATCTTGACTGAGAATTATTAATAGCAAAGGAGAAGTCTGTTGTTCCAGCAGAACTTCTTCGTGCCCAGGATCTGCCAAGGACAGGTAGGCATTTCATGGCTAATTAAAGTTCCCTTTCTGTCAGGAGGAGCGTGCTGCAGGCTACCTCCACAGTTGGATGTGGCGTCTGATAGATGAGATGACAGCGCTTTGCCAGAGAACGGCATTGCACGCTTTTCTCCTTCCTTCTTTATTCCCCAGGGTATTTCTTCCCCCCCTCCAACCCCCAGTTTTACAGAACAATACCTGCCTTCCTACAACAGCAGAAACAATCCCCATAACTGATGTAGAGAGCCAGTTTGGTATAGTGCTTAAGCGTGCGGACTCTTATCTGGGAGAGCTGGGTTTGATTCCCCACTCCTCCACTTGCAGCTGCTGGAATGGCCTTGGGTCAGCCATAGCTCTCGTAGGAGTTGTCCTTGAAAGGGCAGCTTCTGTCAGAGCTCTCTCAGCCCCACTCACCTCATAGGGTGTCTGTTGTGGGGGAGGAAGGGAAAGGAGATTGTGAGCCGCTCTGAGACTCTTCGAAGTGGAGGGCGGGATATAAATCCAATATCATCTACCTCACAGGGTGTCTGTGGTGGGGGAGGAAGGGAAAGGAGATTGTGACCACTCTGAGATTCAGAGTATAGGGCAGGATATAAATCCAATATCTTCTTCTTCTTCTTCAAACCTCAAGCTGTCTTTTTGCAGACGGCGCATCCTCTAATTTCTGGGGTTCTATTCCGTTTTATTGTTATGGCATTTGTGAAGCCACTCAAGGGGTCTCTGACCTTTTTGTGCCTGGGAGTACCACTGGAATTCTGACACAGCAAGGTGGGCGCGGCCACAAAATGACTGCCACAAAAATGGCCACCGCAGGTAGCGGGGCCAGCCACTAAATGATTGCCATGGGATAACTTCAGGAACAAAGAGCAGAGGCTTGGGGTGTGGTGGCACCTGCTGCCCAAACAACGTTTCCAATTTTTTAAAAAAAAATCTGCACAGCCAATCAAATCTCCAACAGTCAATCAGAAGCCTTGCTGGTCAAAACAGGTGATATGATCCCCATCTTCAAGTCCTTGAAAGGCTGTCATCTAGAGGATGGGGTGGAATTGTTTTCTGTGGCCCTGGAAGGTAGGACCAGAACCAAGGGGTTGAAATTAAATCAGAAGAGTTTCTGGCTCAATGTTAGGAAGAACTTCCTGACCGTAAGAGCGGTTCCTCAGTGGAACAGGCTTCCTCCTCAGGAGGTGGTGGGCTCTCCTTCCTTAGAGGTTTTTCAACAGAGGCTAGATGGCCATCTGACAGCAATGAGGATCCTGTGAATTTAGGGGGAGGTGTTTGTGAGTTTAGAGCAGTTCCTCAGTGGAACAGGCTTCCTCAGGAGGTGGTGGGCTCTCCTTCCTTGGAGGTTTTTCAACAGAGGCTAGGTGGCCACCTGACAGCAATGAGGATCCTGTGAATTTAGGGGGAGGTGTTTGTGAGTTTAGAGCAGTTCCTCAGTGGAACAGGCTTCCTCAGGAGGTGGTGGGCTCTCCTTCCTTGGAGGATTTTAAACAGAGGCTAGATGGTCATCTGAAAGCAATGAGGATCCTGTGAATTTAAGGGGAGGTGTTTGTGAGTTTAGAGCAGTTCCTCAGTGGAACAGGCTTCCTCCTCGGGAGGTGGTGGGCTCTCCTTCCTTGGAGGTTTTTCAGCAGAGGCTAGATGGCCATCTGACAGCAATGAAGATCCTGTGAATATCCAAGCTCACCTTAGGCTCAACAGTGGAGCAGTCATGTCCCATACTAAAGGACTCCCAATTGGGTTGACAGGATCAATTCAAGAAATATCTGGGGACTTTGGGGGTGGAGCCAGGAGACATTGGGGTGGAGCCAGGAGCAAGGGTGTGACAAGCATGATTGAAATCCAAAGGGAGTTCCAGCCATCACATTCAAAAGGGCTGCACACCTTTTAAATGCCTTCCCTGCCTTGGAAATAATGACGGATAGGGGCACCTTCTTTGGGGGCTCATAGAAATGGAACCCCTGGTTCAATTTTTTTTAAAACTTGGAGGGTATTTTGGGGAGACGCACTGGATGCTATGCTGAAAATGTGATGTCACTATCTCAAAAACAGGGCCCCCAGAGCCTCAGATACCCACAGACAGGGCTTTTTTGGTAGAAAAAGCCCAGCAGGAACTCATTTGCATGTTGGGCCACACCCCCTGATGTCACCATTGTTCCACATCGAACTTTTTACAGAAGAACCCCAGCAGGAATTTATTTGCATATTAGGCTGCATCCCCTGACACCAAGTCAGCTGGAACTGCGTTCCTGTGCGTTCCTGTTCGAAAAAGGCCCACAGATCAATTCTCCATTATACCCTGTGGGAACCAGTCTCCATACAGAACAATGGAGTGCCCAGCAGACATTTCCCTCCCCCCCCCCGCTTTCTGATGACCCTGAAGCGGGGGGGGGGCTCCAAATCGGGGGATCCCCTGCCCTCACCTGGGAATTTGTAACCACAAGAAAAGTCACACAGACAGGAGGTTTGAAAAAAGCGAAGCTCCGTGTACAGAATGCCTCTTATTTGCTGATGAATACTTCCAAATTTCCAACAAAGATACTGACTTCCAAAAATAGAAAAAATTGATTTCTTTTACTATGAAAGTTGTATGAACTTTGTGATAACGGTAAAAGAAATCAATTTTTCTATTTTTGGAAGTCAGTATCTTTGTTGGAAATGTGGAAATATTCATCAGTAAATAAGAGGCATTCTGTACACATTCTGCTTTTTTTCAACCCACCTGGGAATTGGCAATCCTAACTCCCAAGGTCCAGTCCTGTTGCATAACCAGTTAGGATGTGGTATGTCTAATGTATTCATCCATCCATCCATTCATTCATTCACATTTGTATCCTGCCCTTCCCAGATGGGCTCAGGCTGCATCAGAATAAAACAAATGACATACTTTCTAAAACCACTAACCAAACATAAAACCAAACAAACTAATTAACTAACTAAATTTCAGGGGTGGGGGGGATCAAGAAATTCAGAATGTATGAAGTGGAGCAGTCCACTTCTCCCCTAATATCTGCTTGATTTAGTTTGGTGCTATTAGGTGGAGCTCTTGTTTCAGTTTGCAGTTTTGTATGTTAGCTGGTGGTTGGAGCTGTCTCCTTGCAAATAAATGGGAGATGCTTTCAGCCAGCTTGTCTCTGCTGAACAGACCTGATAATGGGTGCCTGAGTGAGTACTCTAACCTGGGAACCCATAGCTAGAAGGGGGTATTACACCAGTGAACAGGTGTTAGGAAAAATCAGAATGAATTTCAGGACTTTTTTCATCTTCTTCCTCCTGGAAACTCTACCAGAGCACAAGAGAGGCACCGTATCTCTTTAAATGTTAAATCATCCAAAACAATTATAATTTATAATACTTTTCCTATCAGATGCTCCTTAGGAAAAAGACATGTATATAGCCTTAAGCTAAGAGTCCAACTTGGTTTTTAAATGCAAATATTTTAACAAGGATAACACACAAAAGCATGAACTATCAGTTCTTCCTAGTGGGCATATGTAAAACATCTTGTTTATCGCAAAAAAGAAATTAAGCAACAACAAAAAAAAGGTAAAATTGTGAAATGTTGCCTTCTTTGTTTTGAAAGCTTTCCTCCGCATTGTGTTTGAAGCATTTCTTGGTTTGTCTCTGAAGTTCTACTCGGATTTTTCAATGTGAAAACCTTTCTACAGCTGTGAATAAGGAAGAGGAGAGGATGGCACAGGAATTCTTCATGCCCTTGAGAGTCTTACCAGGTCAGAACATTTGCCTAAGTAGGACAGAATGCCTTCGCTAGGCACTCCTCCTGTTTTTCACTCCCTTCTCCATCATAAGGACTAGAAACCTGGCTTCAAAAAAAGAACGCAGATGTTTCTGGGAGGCCAGATCTGATGGCACTTAATTATTATTATGCATAGTGGAGATCATAGAATAATAGAGTTGGAAGGGATCTCCAGGGTCATCTAGTCCAACCCTCTGCACCTTCTGAGCACCATTTTGGAGGTGGATAAAGGGGCCACCAGCTTTTCATTGGCATCGGTGGGGAAGAAAAAGAAGATAATCTTGGATTTATATCCCACCTTATACTCTGAATCTCAGAGTCTCAGAGCAGCTCACAATCTCCTTTACCTCCCCTCCCCCCACAATAGACACCCTGTGAGGTAGGTGGGGCTGAGAGAACTCTTACAGCAGTTGCCCTTTCAAGGACAACTCTGCAAGAGCTATGGCTGACCCAAGGCCATTCCAGCAGCTGCAAGTGGAGGACTGAGGAATCAAACCCGGTTTTCCCAGATAAGAGTCTGCACATGGCACACTTAAATGCTACACCAAACTGGCTCTAAGGAAAGGAAAGGATGATCCAGTACTTTTTCATCACCCCACATGTCCACCACACATGATGAAACATGCCTACATGAGAAACACATTTCCAACACTTGTTAGAGACAGTAGAGTACATTTTAGACAGTTTATCAGGCGTTATATACCATCTATAAAACAAGACTCACCTTGACGGACCAGGGGTCTGTTTCAGCAGGAGGCAGCTTTGTGTCTTCATGTGTCATTCATGATTCTAGAAACTTCCCATCACTCCCCACAGAATCCTTTTTTGCCACCAAGTGGATTTACAGTAACTTGGGCCATTCCGTATGTTAAACAATTGTTAAATGGAGTCGCTGTCTTTTTAACAGGTCTAATTTCCACACCGTTTGTTTTATCTCTTGTTCCATTCATTTACGGCTGGCCTTGTATGTTTAATTTCGCTTCTAAGCACGAGCCAAGCGAGAGACTTCTGCCGGAGTCATCATTCGGCGTGATGGCTCCCACACCTCTCTGAGGTGATTTTTTTTTAACCCTACCTGTCAACTTCTGCCTTTAAGATGGACATATCAAAATGAGCACCAGAACCAGGCTCGAGTTATTGAAGCGGAGTTTTTTTAGATGAAAAAGGAGCTCAGTTACTGAGATGTAGACTTTCTGACTAGCTGGACACAAAAGATTAGCGTTGGACTAGGCAGATCTGGGTTCAGATCTTCCCCACTTATATATTGACTTCATTTGAGGCCAAAATTTCTCCTCAGCGGGGACCCGGAGCAGTTTACACCTTTCTCCTCTCCTCCATTTTCTCCTCTCCACAGCCCTGTGAGGTAAAAGGCTGGCAGACTATGACTGAGGGCTTCCCCTCAGTGAGCTTCCAAGGCAGACTTGGGATTTGAACCAGGTTTCAGGGGTGGTCAAACTTGATTAACGTTAGAATAAGCATCAGATTTTTGAGAGCCACAAGACATGAGCATCAGATGTTTGAGAAACCTAAGAACAAGGGAAGGTAAAGTTCATTCTGATTAGTGTGGAGGGAGGGAGGAAGGAAGGAAGGAAGGAAGGAAGGAAGGAAGGAAGGAAGGAAGGAAGGAAGGAAGGAAGGAAGGGAAGGAAGGAAGGAAGGAAGGAAGGAAGGAAGGAAGGAAGGAAGGAAGGAAGGAAGGAAGGAAGGAAGGAAGGAAGGAAGGGAGGGAGGGAGGGAGGGAAGGAAGGAAGGAATGAGGGAGGGAGTGAAGGAAGGAGGGAGGAAGGAAGGAAGGAAGGAAGGAAGGAAGGAAGGAAGGAAGGAAGGAAGGAAGGAAGGAAGGAAGATAAATAGTGGGGGCTTGAGGGAGAGGTGAAAAGAAAGCAACTTTAACTTCAAATGCCTTCTCTAAGCCACCAGCTGGCTTCGCTTGGAAAAGTGATTTAAAGAGAAAAATGCCTTCTCCAAGCTGGCTTACAGGGTGGTTCAGTCCCCAGGACCAGGGAGCAGGTGAATGTGAAAGACCCTCACGAGCCCCTGGAGAGTGGCTGCCAGCCTGAGTAGACAATACTGACTTTGATGTACCAAGGGTCTGATTCAGTATATGCTGGGGATTGAACCAGGATGCTCTATAACTGAGCCATGCCTCTTCTTCAGTCTTAGCAACTGCCATATACTGAATTAGCTTCTGAGATCTGATGAGATTGGGCTAGCCTGGGCCATCTAAGCCAAGGCAAGAGACGTTCAGAGGCGGTCTGCCGTTGCCTGCCTCTGCATAGCGACCCTGGACTCCCTTGGGGGTCTCCCATCCAAGCACTAGCCAGGGCGGACCCTGCTTAGCACCTGTGATCTAATGGGACTGAGCTTGCCTGGGCCATCCAAGCCGGGGCTGACAAGATATACCTACCTATAGTAGACAGATGTAAGGTCGCTCTTAAGAGACACCAACGACATCCTCTGCTCTGTTCCTCCTCGCCGCTAGCAATAAACCGCTCCAGTAACCCAGTATCAAGATGGAATTATTGTTTTGCAAATAGAGTAAATTAAAACCAACACTTTCTTTTTTTTCTTTTTTTTAATCAGAGGGAAGCCATTAGTGCCAACCCAAGGCTCCCTTTCGTTTTCCTTACCTGACCTTGAGCGTTCCCCCCGGAGCTGTGTCGGTTCCCTTGGACAGTTCCCCTCCCTCCCCCCCCCGTCTATCCACATCGATTAAACCTTGATCTCATTTATTATCTGAGGAAATGGTCTCAAGGTCACAGGGCTGGAAATTTAATTATGGTGGCAGTATATTAAGTGGCACATTTAAAGATGCTGAATCGTAGTAATTAATTTTTTGGATGGTGGTCTCCTGGGGAACAGGTCTTCTCCTTGCGGGGTGTTTAGACATCCATCATGGCCACGGAGCGTGGCAGCTGTCTTTTAGCTTTAAACTGCATCGTTATTCATTTTTTACGGCTGCCTTTAAAAACACTAGACAACTCTGCCCCGTTTTTATTGTAATATATGTCTCCTGTTTGCACGGAGTCATACTTCACCTTTGCTATAAAAACGCGAGCGGAGGTGGCTCATGGATACCTGGCCTGCCCTGTGAACGGGGACCGCTTTACCCTTCGCTGACATCTAGAGTCATGCACCGGAGACGGGCCAAGCAGGGCGCAAAAGATCAGCAGCTCTTCGGCCCCTCTAGCCCAAGATCTGGCAAATAGTAATTAGCCGACGCAAGGGATTTTGCGTTTTGCAGTCGCTGTTGACTTTGCCGGAGCGCTAACATTCCGAATGGGAAGGCGGCCTCGCAGAGGTCTACCAAAGCTTGTAATGTTTAATGAAGGGACGGCCATTAAACTGGTTGGTTCAAATATTAGGTGAGACGGGGGCCGGGAACTGTTTAACAAAGAGGTAAAGAAATCAGAACTAAATTACAGATAGTCGTTTAAGAAGCTGGCAAGCGTCCAGCCAAACCTTGGCGACCGGCCATTGCTCTCGCTCGAGTGGAGTCTTTGTGGGCCTCCCTGAAAGCTGAACTTTTAAGAAGCTCATAGCTCAGTAGCTCAGCCTCTGCTTGGCATGCAGAAGGTCCCAGGTTCAATCCCAGGCATCTCCAGTTGAAAGGATCGAGCAGTAAGTGAAGGGAAGGATCTCAGCTGCCAGTTCAGTAGACAATACTGATCTTGTTGAGTATAAGGCCACTTCATGTATTCATGGGGAGGGAGGGGGGCATGGCTCAGCAGTAGAGCCTCTGCTTTGCATGCAGAAGGTCCCCAGTTCAATCCCCGGCATCTCCAGTTCAAAGGATCAGGCAGGAGGTGATGAGAAAGACCTCTGCTGGAGACCCTGGAGAGCTGCTGCCAGTAGGGTTGCCAAGTCCAGTTCAAGAAATACCTGGAGACTTTGGGGGTGGAGCCAGAAGACATTGGTGGTGAAACCAGGAGCAAGGTTGTGACAAGCACAATTGGAGTCCTGGCCATCACATTGAAAGGGACTGCACACCTTTTAAAGTTTGGTGTGGAGAGCAAGTTTGGTGTAGTGGTTAAGTGTGCGGACTCTTATCTGGGAGAACCAGGTTTGATTCCCCACTCCTCCACTTGCACCTGCTAGCATGGCCTTGGGTCAGCCATAGCTCTGGCAGAGGTTGTCCTTGAAAGGGCAGCTGCTGTGAGAGCCCTCTCCAGACCCACCCACCTCACAGGGTGTTTGTTGTGGGGGAGGAAGGGAAAGGAGTTTGTGAGCCGCTCTGAGACTCTTCGGAGTGGAGGGCGGGATATAAATCCAATATCTTCTTCTTCATCTTCTTAAATGCCTTCCCTCCATTGGAAATAATGAAGGATAGGAGCACTTTCTTTTGGGGCTCATAGAATTGGATCCCACAGTCCAATCTTTTTGAAACTTGGAGGGTCTTTTGAGGAGGGGCACTGGAAGCTCTGCGAAACCTTTGGAGCCTCTAACTCAAAGAACAGGGGGCCCCCCAGAGCCCCATGAATCAATTCTTCATTATTCCCTATGGGAATTGGTCTCCATAGGGAATAATGAGTGCCCAACAGACATTCCCCACTCGCGCTTTCTGATGACCCTGAAGTGGGGGGAGGGCCTCCAAACTGGGGATCCCCTGCCCCCACCTGGGGAGTGGCAACCCTACCTGCCAGCCTGAGCAGACAATACTGACCTTGGTGGGCTGAGGGTTGGGTGCAGCAAAAGGAAGCTTCACGTCTGTTTCTTCTGCAAAACTTCTCAGCTTTAAATTCTGGGACAGTGTCAGGAACAATTGTGCAATGGATTGCAATATCTATTTCTTTAAAACGTTTATAGGCCTGCCTTCCTCCCAACAGATTGGGATCCAAGGGAATGTAAAATCTTACAGCAAAGCTAGCCAGAGGTTGGGTTTATAGGAACAGAATTTCAAAGCTAACCTTTCAAAATGGCAGTTCCAGCGATGTGGTTCATGTGAAATACCGACTAGTCCAAGTATTTTTCATACATAAATGCTGACATATGGTGACCTCAGTAAGGGCCTTTCAAGGCAAGCAAGAAGCAGAGGTGGCTGGCCATTGCCTTCCTCTACAGAGCCTTCCTTGGTGGTCTCCCTTCCAAGTACTGACCCTGCTTGGCTTCCAACTTATGGCAATCCCAGGAAGAGGCTTTCAAGACCAGTGAAAAGCAGAGGTGGCCGGCCATTGCCTTCCTCTACAGAGCCTTCCTTGGTGGTCTCCTTTCCAAGTCCCAACCCTCCTTAGCTTCTGAGTGAGGCTGACAGTGAGAGGCCAATTTGGAGGACAGTAATTCACAGAGCTGCCATAAGTCAGAAGCAGCACCCAGCAGCAGAGGCAAGCATTCCTGAACCCTCTGCTTCAGAGAAGGTTGCCATCCCCCAGGTGGGGACTGGATGTTCCGCTGGCATGACAAGATCTCTCCAGATGACAGAGATGAAGAGCCAGAGCAAAAAAGAAATGCGTTGATCCGAAAGCAAAAGTATTTCTCTGTGGCTCTGTGGAAAAATGGTTGCAGAGAGATTAGGCTGACGAAGGTACAAGAAATGAAACCGTACTTTGACCTACTAGTACGGTCCCCTTTCTCTCTCCAGTGGAATTTTTTGGATTCCTTGGTACCAGCACAGAAGCCAACAGGACATAGAGATGTGTACAGGAAGTGTGCTTTGCCCCATGTATGGACTTGGGTGGACTTTTTCACTGTTAGGCTTCTTCAGTGGTTGCATTTTGTAACCAGCTGCTTTCCTGGAAGCATTAAAAAAGGTCAAGGTAGTCCCCTGTGCAAGCACCAGTCATTTTCAACTCTGGGGTGATGTTGCTTTCACGACGTTTTCACGGCAGACTTTTTACGGGGTAGTTTGCCATTGCCTTCCCCAGTCATCTACGCTTTCCCCCCAGCAAGCTGGGAACTCATTTTACCGACCTCGGAAGGATGGAAGGCTGAGTCACCCTGGAGCCGGCTACCTGAACCAGCTTCCACTGGGATCTAACTCAGGTCATGAGCAGAGGGCTCCGACTGCAGTACTGCAGCTTTACCACTCTGCGCCACGGGGCTCATTCTTTTCTGGAAGCATTACTGTATGTTTAAACGTTGTTAAGTCTTTGTCACTAAAATATATGTCTGCGTGTGATAATAAGTATATTTCCGGTGTTGATTGTATTGTTCCCCCTGGAGAAAATGGCTGCGGAGGGTGGATTCGCAGTTGTTACACACTTGCTAGTCCCTCCCTTTCAGAGACTCTGCACCACCCCCTCCCTCCCAGGCTGCCTTCCCAAATTTCCAGAAATCTCTCAACCTGGAGATGGCCACTCTAGTTTCAACATCTTCCTAAAAATGAATTAACTAGTGCAATAACCCCCCCCCCCTTTCAAGTTGCTATCTAATGAACAGCAAAATTATTTCCATGCAGAATCCAAACACTTCCCCCCACCTCAAAAAGAAAAAACCACCCTGGTTTCTCAGGACGTCTCCATTTCTTCACTTGACGGATGTTTCCCATCACCAGCCAGCCTCAATGGTGCCCAACTTTTCTAAATGAGATTTTATTGGAACTGATTAGAGTTAGACAAATGGGCGGCTTCGCTAATGTATTATACCCTTTCCAATTACACTGTGTGTATAATCGCACCCATTCCTTCTTTGATAGCACGACGCTGATCTGACACACCTTGGTGGAGATGAGCCCTCTGTTTACATAATGATTTTGGCTTTGTTCTAGGCCGAAGCCAGAATTATTAGAAACTGCGGTATAACTTTAGAACATTTGGAATAACATCAACAACAAAGAGAGGAGGATGAGATTGGATTTATTTCCTGCCCTTCCCACCTTCCGTCAATCAGAACGATTTGTCTTTCTGTCGGTTTTTCCTGAACTACTCTAATTCAGAAATCACCTGTGCTGTTGCAAAATGTTTGGCTACCGTTCTCCAACACAACTCAGGCTATGCTTGTTTTTATGACTAATCTAAGTTTAATCCTGGTTTATTTTGTCTATTCAAATCCTTTTCTGTATTTTATGCTATGCCAGGAGTGGCCAAGCTTGGTTAATGTAAGAGCCACACCGAATAAACGCCAGATGTTTGAGAGCTGCGAGACATGAACATCAGATGTTTGAGAGAAGGAAGGAAGGAAGGAAGGAAGGAAGGAAGGAAGGAAGGAAGGAAGGAAGGAAGGAAGGAAGGAAGGAAGGAAGGAAAATAGATGGGTGAGAGGAGGGAGAGGTGGAAAGAGAGCAACATTAACTTTAAATGTATTCTACAAGTCAGCCGACAGGGCCGTGGAGGCTTCAAGGCCACACAATATGTGCGAAAGAGCCACAGTTTGGTCACCCCTGTGCTATGCCATTAAAGATCTGAAATGGATACCCTTCCCTTCACAACCCGAAGGAGTCTCATAGGGGCTTACAATCTCCTTTCCCTTCCTCTCCCCACGACACCCTGTGAGGTAGGTGGGGCTGAGAGAGCTCAGAGAGAACTGCTCTTGAGAGAACAGCTCTGACTGAACTGTGACTGACCCAAGGTCACTCCAGCTGGCTGCATGTGGAGAAGGAGTGGGGAATCAAACCTCGTCCTCCCAGATAAGAGTCCACACACTTCATCACTACACCAAATTGGTGTAGTAATGGTAATAATATCTCCTTCAAATTCCAACTAGGGATGCCAACCTCCAGGTGGAACCTGAGGACCCCCCCCCCGCCCCCCTAGAATTACAGCTCATTCCAAACTCCAGAGATCAGTTCCCCTGGAGAAAAACAGATGCTTTTCTTGTTCTTGTTTTAACTGGTATGTTTTACCAAGAGGTTTTTATCTATACCAATAAATGCATGGTAAATCTATAGACAAGCAGCTAAACAATGATCTATTTATTTATTTTATTATTTTGATTTGATTTGATTTATATCCCACCCTACCCCACCAAAGCGGGCTCAGGGCGGCTCACATAACTTCAGGGTTGAATTTCTTCAACTCCTACGTTTGCTTTCTGTAGCCTGGGTTCCCAGTTTCATCAAACCTGAGGACGCTTTGGGAATTCTGAGGAAAGGCAGTAGGCAGCACCGGAGAACTGGCTCCCCCATGGGGAGGCCTCACATGAAGCTGCTTTCTACTGGATCAGACCCTGGATCCATCAAGGTTGGTATTGTCTACTCAGACTGGCAGCTGCTCTCCAGGATCTCAGGCAGAGGTCTTTCTCATCACCTAGTAGTCTAAAAAAACAACTGGAGATGCCAGGGATTGAACCTGGGACCTTCTGTATGCCAAGCAGAGGCTCTGCCACAGCCCCTTACCATCAAAATCAGTATTGTCTGCTCAGACTGGCAGCTGCTTTCCAGGATCTTATGCGGAGGTCCTTCCCATCACCTCCTGCCTGGTCCTTTTCAATTGGAGATGCTGGGGATTGAACCTGGGACCTTCTGCATGCCGAGCAGAGGCTCCACCACTGAGCCACGGCCTTTCCCCTTTTATCGTATCCAGCAATCCCTTCACAGTATGCTGGACAAGACAGACCTTTGCTCTGATCCAGCAGGCCTGTTCTTCTGCTCTCACGAGACCTGGCAGTGAAGCTCTTCTGCATTGTCAAGCGCTTACGATTCCACCCTGCCTCCGCATCTCTCTGTCGTTCAAAGAGACCACCGCTCGCTCCCTTTCAGACCTTGTAAGGCTGGTCATGAGCCAGAGTCATTACTATCCATGTCAGTGCAGGAGATATATTTTCCCAGCCGAAGAGCAGTCTACAGTTGGCTTTTCATTAATAGCCATTAATTCAGCACAGTGGATAATTGCGGGGCTAGGTCCGAATTGCTTGCCGATGGACACGTTTTTAGTCAGGAGCAGAAGCCGAGAACAAGCCCTCCCTCAAGTGGCAAATTTTTAAGCAGCACCCAACAGAACAGGGGGTCTCCAGCATGGAGCCTATGGGCACCCACCTGCCCTTTGCTGACGCCCACCAAATGTTTGTAGAAAGTGGGTGGGGCCAGGCAGGGCTGCTGTCCTGCAGAGCTTCTGATTGGCTGCTGGAGGGCTGACTGGTGTGCAAATTAAAACGGCACCGCTTTAGTGGCAGCTGCCCTCGCGGTGTTGGTTTTATTCTCTCTCTCTTGTTCCTTATTCCCAGTATACTTTTTTTAAATTATGCCCCTCGTCCCTTGTGCTTGGGCTTCCTCATGACTTTGCCTCCTGCAGAGGACATTTGGTGGTGGCACCCACCAGTGTTCCCTCTCAGCTGAGTTAGTGTGAGCTAGCTCAGTTTTTTAGCCTCTGGCTCACACACTTTTGTCTTCGCTCAGGAAAAATGGCCCTGGAACAAGCTAATATATGCAGTAGCTCACAACTTTCATGCTAGTAGCTCATGAAATAGGATTTTTGCTCACAAGTCTCCACAGCTTAGAGGGAGTATTGGCGCCCACCACCCTGTTTTAGAATTTAGGACTCCTGAACTAGATAGAGCTTGTTTTGAACCAGATAGTTTTGTCCCACTGACTTCTGTGACATTGTAAAGCTCTCCAGGATGAAACTTTCTGCGCAGTGTTCCATCAGCCTGCCTAAAAAGTCTGCTTCCCCTTCCCAGGAATTGTTTCTGTAGTCAGTGTGACCTTCTGTGTATCTGGACCAGGGATGGCCAAACTTGCTTAACGTGAGAGCCACATAGAATAAACATCAGATGTTTGAGAGCCACAAGACATGAACAAGGAAGGAAGGAAGGAAGGAAGGAAGGAAGGAAGGAAGGAAGGAAGGAAGGAAGGAAGGAAGGAAGGAAGGAAGGAAGGAAGGAAGGCAAATAGATGGGGATAGGGGGAAAGAAAGCAACTTTAACTTCAAATGCACTCTCCAAGCTGCTGGCTGGCTTGGCTTGGAGAAGTGATTTGAAGAGACCTTAAATGCCTTCTCCAAGCTGGCTGATGGAACAGTAGGGGCTTTGAGAGTCACACAATATGTGTAAAAGAACCACATGTGGCTCCTGAGTCACAGCTTGGCCACCCCTGATTGGGACTCTTCATGAATGTGCCCTTGCTTCAAATCACAAATTCAGATCACTGGGTTTTCTTCAGGGTCACCAGGTCCCTTTTGGCAACCAGCAATGGAGGGGGGAGGAATTTACCAGGAAAAAGAGGAAGGCCCGGGCCATGTCACCGGTGTTGCGCCAGAAGTGATGTCATCATGCCAGCGACTTCTGGGAGATGCTCTGGTATTTGACAAAACTCCATGGTAAAACTGGCTTCTACCATAGAGTTTTTGCCCAAATGCCAGAGAGTCATCCACAAGTCGCTGGCGTGATGACATCACATCCTGTGCGATGCCAACAACGTGGCTCGGGTCTTCCTCTTTCAACTAATAAGTCCCCCCTACTGGCCAACTGATTGGCAACTGGGGGCAGGGCTTGGCCACCTATATAGAGATCTGGCAACCCAAGTTTTGTTCCTGGGATCTGGCATGCTGTTTTCTTCTACAAAACTTTCTTTTAACCTATATTTGACTCTACAAGTCCTTTCTCCGAGGATCAGTCCATTAAGAAATCTCCTTCAAATTGGAATTCTTCCGCCTGGGTACAGCCGTGCAAACAACTGGCAGAATTTATTTAACCTTCAGCCAACTGCTCAGCCGAGTTGAAATTATTGATAGCCCATCAGTAATAATCAAGATGGAGAGGTTAAATGAAGATGCGTTTCCCGCCCCCCCCCCTCCTTTCCTCTCCCCTCCAGCCTTTACAAGAGAACCATTGAGCTGGTAACAGGCCTGGAAATGTCGTCTCAGCTTAGACAGCTTGGTCAAAGAACTCAGCTGCGAGAGGGAAATAAAACTGCTAAGTGGTGGCCGCGCTCCAATCAGTCACGGGGGTAATGATGTTTGGCTTGAGTCAGGTTACATGCCAGCAAATATACATCTCGGGCAGACAGCCTCTAAGAGAACCCTTAAGCCCCTGCTTATTGTTTGATATAGATAAGGGTGGCTCGCTTGACGTATGGTGGCCAGAGGACGCTGAAATAAATTTCGCCATGTTCCGGCAGGTAAAGTTAATCTCAATACAGGGCCGGTTGGATGGAATATTCATTCCGACGGCAGCATGGGAGCTCTCCCTGCCCCGTTAGGTTCGGTGCAAATCGCCTGAGAGCCGACAATTTTCGCCCTCCGCTGCTTCGACATAAATCACCGACCCACAGAGAGTGAATCTGTACACCTCTCTTTTCGAGCAGGGATGCCGTTAAAATAGAAATTCAGATTCGGCTTGCTCAGGGCTTCTGGGCCCATCAACTCAGCTGAACGAAGCACAAGGAAAGAGAGCCATTCAGTTGTGTGGATATCTTCGTTTAAAAAGTAAAGGTAGTCCCCTGTGCAAGCACCACTCGTTTCTGATTCTGGGGTGACATCGCATCACAATGTTTTCACGGCAGACTTTTTACAGGGTGGTTTGCCTTTGCCTTCCCAATATAGAATTATAGAATCATAAATTATAGAATCATAGATTCATGGAACAGGCTTCCTCCTCGGGAGGTGGTGGGCTCTCCTTCCTTGGAGGTTTTTCAACAGAGGCTAGATGGCCATCTGACAGCAATGAAGATCCTGTGAATTTAGGGGGAAGTGTTTGTGAGTTTCCTGCATTGTGCAAGGGGTTGGACTAGATGGCCCTGGAGGTCCCTTCCAACTCTATGACTCTATGATTCTTTGATTTGGAAGAGAACCCCAGGGTCATTTAGTCCAACCCCCTGCACAATGCAGGACACACAAATACCTCCTCCCCACATCTGCTCCATGCTCAGAAGATGGCAAAAAAAAACAGGACCCCTGGCCAAACCGGCCTGGAGAAAAATTGCTCCCTGACCCCAGAGCCGCAAACAGCATTTCCCTGGGCTAAACTCTATGGTGAAACTGATTTCTACCACAGGGCCACAAGAACTAAGCACTGATGCAACCCTTCCTGCCCTCCTTCTCACGATCTAAGTTCACAGAATCAGCATTGCTGTCAGATGGCCATCTAGCCTCTGTTTCAAAACCTCCAAGAAAGGAGAATCCATCACCTTCCGAGGAAGCCTGTTTCAGTGAGGAACTGCTGTATCTATCAGGAAGTTCTTCCTAATGTTTAGCCAAAAGGTCTTTGGATTTAATTTCAACCCCTTGGTTCTAGTCCAACCATCTGGGGCAACAGAAAACAATTCTGCACCATCCTCTATATGACAGCCCTTCAAGGACTTGATGGTGATCATATCACCTCTCAGTCATCTCTTCTCCAGGCTAAGCATACCCAGCTCCTCAGCTCTTTCAGCCCTGCTGGATCAGACCAGTGGCCCCAACTATGCTAGCCCGGCATCCTGTCTCAAACAGTGGCCAACCAGTTCCTCTGGAGGTCCAACAAAAGGGCATAGAGGCTGAGACCTTCTCCTGAGAAGAACATCAGAAGAGCCCTGCTGGATCAGACCAATGAGGGTCCATCTAGTCCAGCCTCCTGTCCCACACGGTGGCCAGCCAGTTCCTCTGAAGGGCCAACAACAGGACAGAGAGGCCGAGGCCTTCATAAGAACATCAGAATAGATCTGCTGGATCAGACCAATGAGGGTCCATTTAGTTCAGCCTCTGGTCCCACACAGAAACCAACCAAGTCCTCTGGAGGGGCAACAGAGAGGCCGAGGCCTTCCCCTGAGAAGAACATCAGAAGAGCCCTGCTGGATCAAACCAATGAGGGTCCATCTAGTCCAGCCTCCTGTCTCACACAGAGGCCAACCAAGTCCTCTGGAGGGGAAACAACAGGGCAGAGAGGCCCAGGCCTTCCCCTGAGAAGAACATCAGAAGAGCCCTGCTGGGTCAGACCAATGAGGGTCCATCTAGTCCAGCCTCTGGTCCCACACAGAGGCCAACCAAGTCCTCTGGAGGGGCAACAACAGGGCAGAGAGGCCGAGGCCTTCCCCTGATGGTGCCTCCCGGCTCTGGGATTCAGAGGTTAAGCACCTCTGAATGTAGAAGTTCCCCTCAGTCACCACGGATAGTAGCCACTGATAGACTTATCTTCCTTGAATCTATCTAATCCCCTAATAAAGCTGTTTATTCCTCTGGCAGATTTATGCTCAGAAGAGTGATTTGGATTTGGATTTGATGTCATACTGGATATTTTTATTCAAAAGCTGCTTGGAGTAGTCTTCACAGAATCAGAGTTGGAAGGGACTCCCAGGGCCATCTAGTCCAACCCCCTACACTTCACAAATACCTCTCTCTAAATCCATTGCTGTCAGATGGCCATGTAGCCTCTGCTTCAAAACCTCCAAGGAAGGAGAGCCCCCCACTTCCTGAGGAAGCCTGTTCCACTTAGGAACCGCACTAACAGTCAGGAAATCCTTCCTAATGTTTAGTGGAATCATAGAATTATAGAGTTGGAAGGGACCTCCAGGGTCATCTAGTCCAACCCCTGCACAATGCAGGAAATTCACAAACACCTCCCCCTAAAATCACAGGATCCTCATTGCTGTCAGATGGCCATCTAGCCTCTGTTTAAAAACCTCCAAGGAAGGAGAACCCACCACCTCCTGAGGAAGCCTGTTCCACTGAGGAACTGCTCTAACAGTCATAGAATCATAGAATTCTAGAGTTGGAAGGGACCTCCAGGGTTATCTAGTCCAAGCCCCTGCACAGTGCAGGAAACTCACAAATACCTCCCCACTAAATTCACAGGATTGTCATTGCTGTCAGGTGGCCGTCTAGCCTCTGTTTAAAAACCTCCAAGGAAGGAGAGCCCACCACCTCCCAAGGAGGAAGCCTGTTCCACTGAGGGAACAGGGGAGGGACGGTGGCTCAGTGGTAGAGCATCTGCTTAGTAAGCAGAAGGTCCCAGGTTCAATCCCCGGCATCTCCAACTAAAAAGGGTCCAGGCAAAATGGTGTGAAAACCCTCAGCTTGAGACCCTGGAGAGCCGCTGCCAGTCTGAGAAGACAATACTGACTCTGATGGACCAAGGTCTGATTCAGTATAAGGCAGCTTCATATGTTCATATGTTCACTGAGGAACCCTTCTAACGGTCAGGAAGTTCTTCCTAATGTTGAGCCGGAAACTCTTTTGATTTAATTTCAGCCCATTGGTTCTGGTCCTACCTTCCGGGGCCACAGAAAACAATTCTGCACCATCCTCTCTAGGACAGCCCTTCAAGGACTTGAAGATGGAGTTCTTTTTGTATTTACTCTCGAAAGCTGCAAGTAAAACACCTGACGTAAGAAGCAACGAATAGGTCAGCCTACGTTTTCCATCCTACACAAGCTGCTGGAAGGCGACACACGGACACATCCGATGCTGCGCTGTTGCCGCTGAGACTCCAACAGCATCACGGCTCTTGCTAAGTTCTCTGCAATTACCAAAGAAATGAAGAGCACCGCGACAATAGATCTTATCTATGCAGCAGCCCCTGGGGCCAAGCCGGTGGGCCTCTCTTGAAAGAAAGATGCATCAATTATTGAGACTTGACAAAGCGCTTCCTCAAGCAGAACTCCAGATCTTCTGAGATGTCTCACCCAAATGGCAAGCCGGGCCGATTCTTCATGAAGAGTAATTACTTGCCCTCCTGTGCGCCATGTTTCTCTTCCATGACACACAACGGGGGGGGGTGTTAAAACAACAAGCACCTCCCTTAACTTTGGGACGGCTGGTAATGGACGAAGGAATCCAGCTCTTCAATACATCCAGGGCTTTTTTTTGTAGCAGGAACTCCTTGGCATATTAGGCCATGCATCCCTGATGTAGCCAATCCTCCTGGAGCTTCCAGTAGGCCCTGTAAGCTCTTGCAGGATTGCCCACATCAGGGGGGCATGGCCTAATCAGGGGTGGAATTCTAGCAGGAACTCCTTTGCATAATAGGCGACACCCCCTGATGTAGCCAATCCTCCTGGAGCTTCCAGTAGGCCCTGTAAGAAGAGCCCTGTAAGCTCTTGCAGGATTATCAAAGATTTCAGGTTTTCACGGCTGGTAACATCATTAGGGTTTGTAGAATCTTTCGGGCTCAAGTGCCGTGTTCTACTGGAGAAAGTTTTCCTTCCAGATGTTTCATTCTCAGCTGCGGAGAACATCCTCAGTGGCGTTGCAGCCGGAGCAGGCGCTCAGACCTTCTTGGCTGCTGTGCATTGAGTGGGGCCCGGGCTGCTGGAGAGCTGCTATTTGTAGGCTGGAGGGGGTGTCATGAAAGGGCCCACATCAGGGGGGCGTGGCCTAATCAGGGGTGGAATTCCAGCAGGAACTCCTTTGCATAATAGGCCATGCCCCCTGATGTAGCCAATCCGTCAAAAGTCTGCCATGAAAATGTTGTGAAAGCAACGTCACCCCAGAGTCGAAAACGACTGGTGCTTGCACAGGGGACCTTTCCTTCCCTTTCCTCTCCCAACCCAATGTAGGTCAGTGGGACTCATCTTGTCTGCTTCATGATAACATCTGGGAGGTTGTACTCACTTCTGTGCATCGCAATTAATTTGCCGATGTTTTGCAAAAGCAATGTTTTTGCAGAAGCAGCTAACCATTTCCCCTATTTGTCTTTCACCGAGTAAAGGTATTTCATCAATGTCGGGGAAAATTTCCCTGCTGAGGGTCCCACCGAAACCTCGAAAAACATTTAAATCCCATTAGCAATTCCCCTGCCGGAGTGGAGGTAGACTTAATTGGGAGTCAACATACATTTTAAACCTCATGTATATATCTATTTTTTTTTTTAAAGGAGAAAAAAAAACTCAGGACCCGAGTATGATTAACCGAAATCTCTCTCTACGGCACTACGAGGGATAATTAAGTTGTAAATGTGGGCTTTGTTTGCCAAATGAGAAACAATATTTTTTAACGGTGGGTTTTTTCTCCCCGCAACTTAGTCTGTCTAGATAAATATAATTAGGTAATGGATCTACAACAACCAATGGACTCCGGCCGTGAAAGCCTTCGACAATATAATGGATGATGGTTTGTTAGCATTTTATTACACGAATTTGCAAGGGCATTAACAGTCATCACGAAACGCACAACAAATATCGTAGGGGTACAGATTTTCGGCGACGGAAAACGTGACTTTTCCTGACCAGAGAAGGCCAGAAGCACGCATGTTAACAAATGACCTCTCCCCGTGTTTAGAGCAAGTACCAGGATTCTTTGGCGCCGTTTATTTGCATACGCTAATTGCTAATCCCCCATTGTTATTCACCATTGTAGCATTCCACCATTTGCGGTCTCTGCCGGCGTTATTGTCTTAAGCCACAGAGAAGGCCTTGCAGAATGAGCAGTGATTGTTCCCATTTCCAAGACAGTGACACTGAGAGCGGCAGCCTTCGGTAGTTTTTCAGCAGAGGTTAGATGGCCATTTCACAGCAGTGCTGATTCTGCAAATTTTGGCAGATCGCGAGAAGCGGGGAAGGAAGGGATGACCCCATGTTTGGCTCGGTTTGGTGTAGTGGTTAAGTACGCGGACTCTTATCTGGGAGAACCAGGTTTGATTCCCCACTCCTCCACTTGCAGCTGCTGGAATGGCCTTGGGTCAGCCATGGCTCTCACAGAGGTTGTCCTTGAAAGGGCAGCTTCTGGGAAAGCTCTCTCAGCCCCACCCACCTCACAGGGTGTCTGTTGTGGGCAAAGAAGATAAAGGAGATTGTCATTCACTTTAAGTCTCTGATTCAGGGAGAAGGGAGGGGTATAAATCTGCAGTCTTCTTCTTCTTCTCTCGTGGTCCTTTCTTATTTGCTCAGGGTAATGCCGATCGCCACTTTGGGGGCAGGAAGGGATTTTTCTGTGGGCCAGATTGGCCCAGGGATCCTTGAAAGGGCAGCTTCTGGGAAAGCCCCACCCACCTCACAGGGTGTCTGTTGTGGGCGAAGAAGATAAAGGAGATTGTCATTCACTTTAAGTCTCTGATTCAGGGAGAAGGGAGGGGTATAAATCTGCAGTCTTCTTCTCTCGTGGTCCTTTCTTATTTGCTCAGGGTAATGCCGATCGCCACTTTGGGGGCAGGAAGGGATTTTTCTGTGGGCCAGATTGGCCCAGGGATCCTGGAGGTTTTGGTCCTTCCTCTGGACATCAAGTGAGGGTCACTGGGGGAGTGAGGAGGAGAAGGTAGTTGTAAATTTCCTGCATGGTGCAGGGGGTTGGACTAGCTGATCCTCGGAGTCCCTACCAACTCTACGTTTCCATGTTTTCTGTTTCTATCAATGACTGCCCAAGTTTACCTAGGATGCTACTGGTAGAATCTGCTTATGTGGGGAATGCCACTCAGGCACATTTTGAATTCTGACATGGTGGGCACTGCAACAAAATGGCTGCCACAAGATGGCTGCCACAGGAGGCGGAGCCAGCTACAAAATGATTGCAGCAGTATACCTTCAGTAACCACGTAGATCCTTGCACTGTGCTGGCAGCTGCTGCTAAAACAACGTTTTTTTTACAAAATCTGAACAGCCAATCAAATCTGCAATAGCCAATCAAAAGTCTTGCTGGGCAAAAGGCTTGCTTGGACTCACCCATTTCCTAAAAACACTTGATGGGTACCAGAAAAAGGTATCAGCAGGTACATGGAACCCAGGGGGCACCGAGTTGTATGCAGTTGATTGTGCCATTGGAAATATGATCCCAGGACCAGTTTCTCTCTCTAGAATCATAGTTAGAAGGGACCTCCAGGGTCATCTAGTCCAACCCCCTGCACAATGCAGGAAACTCACAAACACCTCCCCCTAAATTCACAAGATCCACATTGCTGTCAGATGGCCATCTACCCTCTGTTTAAAAACCTCCAAGGAAGGAGAGCCCACCACCTTCCGAGGAAGCCTGTTCCACTGAGGAACCACTGTAATGGTCAGGAAGTTCTTCCTAATGTTGAGCTGGAAACTCTTTTGATTTAATTTCAATCCACTGGTTCTGGTCCTAACTTCTGGGGCCACAGAAAACAATTCCACACCATCCTCTAGACAACAGCCCTTCAAGTCCTTGAAGATGGCATTCATATCACCTCTCAGCCACCTCCTCTGCAGGCTAAACATCCCCAGCTCCTTCAACCTTTCTTCATAGGACTTGGTCTCCAGACCCCTCACCATCTTCATTGCCCTCCTCTGTAACACTAGTCACACTTTTGACTTACACAGGGCTCTTCTGCTTGCAGACTCACTCTTCTGAGCATAAATCTTACAAATTATTACGGCAATAGTTTCTTAGTATACAAAAAGAGATTCCCTTTTCCTCAACGGGCTTTGTGTTCCTTCTGTAGCTGAAGAAAATGAGAATGAATGTAGTGTCACCCCCCAAGCACAGCCAACGCGATCTGTCTGACCGCAGAAGAAATGAAGCAATGTCTTTAAATATCTTGCATTTGGGGGGGGGGGGGAGGTGCAGGAATTCATTGTGGAGCGCCAAGGCAGTAAATCAATCTTTAGTTGTGGAAATATTATTTCACCGGCTTGGAAATGGAAACGGAAGACAAACGGAATACCAAGCGTCTGGGATTTGACTGCCTTCCATGTTCAATATTTTTAATAGGAACTGTAAATAATAGATCATTTTGGATTACAATCAGTGATCGCTTCCAAATTCGAATGGTATTTCATTTTAGTTATGGCCTGTCTTAACAGCAGTCGGCAGTAAAAAAAGAGAGAGAGAGAGAACGAAACCATTCTTAGAGTAGGCACATATCATTTTTAAGACCTAGAATTGAGTTCTGGAGCAAGTCCATTGCTTTAATTTATGGACGTCTGATGGGCCATTCTAGCAATGCGGTGGACGATCTTCCACTCATCAATCCAATCTGATTGTGTGTGCCGTTTCTCAGCGGCTGGGGCTTCATTCAGAAGTTCATGGTCACCTCTGGCCAGTGCTGGCCAGCTGGACTCTGGTGTGTGTGTGGGGCGGGGGGGCAGGATTAGCTAAGCAGAATGGAAGGCCACCAGCAAGGGGAATTTGCCAAGGAAGGAAGAAGGCATTTTGCAACATCCAGAATCACATACGCATGAAGCGGCCTTATAGCGGATAAGACCAGGGGTGGAATTCTAGCAGGAGCTCCTTTGCATATTAGGCCACACACCCCTGATGTAGCCAATCCTCCAAGAGCTTACAGGGCTCTTAGTACAGGGTCCAGAGATAGAATTCCAGCAGGGGCTCCTTTGCATATTAGGCCACAGACCCCTGATGGAGCCAACCCTCCAAGAGCTTACAGGGCTCTTAGTACAGGGTCCAGAGATAGAATTCTAGCAGGGCTCCTTTGCATATGAGGGCCACACACCCCTGATGGAGCCAACCCTCCAAGAGCTTACAGGGCTCTTAGTACAGGGTCCAGAGATAGAATTCTAGCAGGGGCTCCTTTGCATATTAGGCCACACACCCCCTGATGGAGCCAACCCTCCAAGAGCTTACAGGGCTCTTCGTACAGGGTCCAGGGATAGAATTCTAGCAGGGGCTCCTTTGCATATTAGGCCACACACCCCTGATGGAGCCAACCCTCCAAGAGCTTACAGGGCTCTTAGTACAGGTCCAGAGATAGAATTCTAGCAGGGGCTGCTTTGCATATTAGGCCACACACCCCTGATGTAGCCAATCCTCCAAGAGCTTACAAAAAAGAGCCTTGTAAGGAAGGAAGGAGGGAGGAAGAGAGGGAGGAAGAGAAGGAGGGAGGGAGGAAGGAAGGAAAGAAGAGAGGGAGGGAGGAGGGAGGGGAGGAAGGAAGGGAGGGGGAGGGAGAGAGGAAGGAAGGAAGGAAGGAAGGAAGGAAGGAAGGAAGGAAGGAAGGAAGGAAGGAAGGAAGGAAGGAAGGAAGGAAGGAAGGAAGGAAGGAAGGAAAGGAAGGAAGGAAGGAAGGAAGGCAATGGCAAACCACCTCTGGACGCCTCTTGCCTTGAAAACTCTATGGGGTCACTTTAAGTCACCAGCAGCATGACAGCACTTTCCACCACCAAGGAAAGCCCACCCACCTGTTCTCCTCATCCTCCAGTGGAAAACCTTTGATTTGAATGGGGGGAAACCAACAACAAGCGCATCTTACAAGAGCCCACCCCCTTTTTGAGAAGCTGGGCAGGATCCAAGGTGCCATGGCGCCCACTGGCCCCCTGTTGGAGACCCCTGCTCTGAGGAATGGAGCTCTTAAAGGAGTCGCTCCCTCACCTGGAGGCAATTATTCCAACCCCAGCTCCTAGGTTTCCATTTGAGTTTTATCGGCACCTTTGGCCAGAGGGGACAAGAGATTATGAAGTTTTCCTCAGGGATTCTGGCTGTGACTGTCCTGGTGGTTCAAAGAGCAGAGAGCTAGTATCCATTTGCTAAGATCTGAGTTCAAGCAGCAAGCAGGTCTAAGATCTGAGTTCAAGCAGCAAGCAGGTAACAAAGCAGGCAGCAAGTACCTGGATCCCACGAAAGAGCAGTTGGGCCTTCAGGACCCTGGAGAGCTCCCAAAAAGCACAGATTCTCGTAAACTCTTCAGTTCCAGCCAAGGCCTAGCAATTGACCAAAGCTCTTGCCTGTGGTTTGTAGGAAGGAAAAGAACACTTTCTGCAATTGCAGGTGGAAGCCTGAAGAACCCAATGCTTCATTTCCAGAAGAGACGAATACGTGTTTCAGAGGGTTACCCGTGTTTGCAACAGAAGATCTGGATTCGAATCCAGTGCCGCCTTACAAACCAACAAAATTTCCAGGGTTATCACCTTTCGAGAGGCAAAGCTCCTTTGGGAGACAACCGTGGGGGAACAGTGGGATATCAAGAAAGGAAACAAACAAGCAAAATAAAGCCATATTTATGTTTCTCAGTTTCGATTGATCCCAAGGTTTCCAGGGTATCAGCTTCTGGGTGTCAGAGCTCCCTTTGTCAGATAAGACACGGAGAGCTTTGACTCTCAAAAGCTGATACCCTGGAAATTTTGTTGGTCTCAAAGGTGCTAATGGGTTTGAACCAAATATGGCCAGAAAAACAACAACATCCATTTGCCTGGAAACCTTTCCCTAGAATCGGGATGTGTGTGTGTGTGTGTGTGTGCAAAGTGCACTGTCAAGTTGCAGCTGACATACAGTGACCCCATCAAAGGGCTTTCAAGGCAAGGGAGAAACAGAGGTGGTAGTTCATTGCCTTCCTCTACAGAGTAATCCTTGGTGGTCTCCCATCCAAGTACTTACCCTGCTTAGCTTCCAATTTATGCTGACCCCAGCAAGGGGCTTCCAAGGCGAGCGAGAAGCAGAGGTGGTCGGCCATTCCTCTGCAGAGCCTTTCTTGGTAGTTTTCCTTCTAAGTACCAAGCTGCTTAGCTTCTGAGATCAGATGAGATTGGGCTATGCTACACTTTCCATCCTCCCAGAATGCCTGGCATATGGGAATTCCCTGTAGTTACTCCAACTCAAATGATACATATTACTCCAAAACTCTAACCCCAGGGCCACGGGGAATATGGGATTTCAGCTGTAGTGCTGGTCCAGGGGGGTTAACTATATTCCCTGTGCCTCTTCCCTAATCCAAAATTACCCTTCTGGACTTCTTTAAGCTCCGAAAAGGATACACATGGGCACAAACTGTACAATCTTCCTTGAACACTGACTGGTCCAACGCTTAGCAACAAGAACCCTGTTGGAAGACCCTGTTGGAAGAGGACAGTGGTCTCTGGACACAAGAATATGCAGATATACATATGTATTTCTTTATTTGTGGTCTGTCTTTCTTGCTGAGGTTCAAGACACTATAAGTCAGGGGGGGCCAAACTGCAGCTCAGGAGCCACACGTGGCTCTTTCAGACATATTGTGTGACTCTCGAAGCCCCCACCGCCCCATCAGCTGACCTGGAGCTTAATCACTCTTTAAATCACTTTGCCAAGCCAGCCAGCAGCTTGGGAATTGTGTTTAAAGTTGCTTTTTTCTACATCTCCCTCCCCATCTATGCTCCTTCCTTCCTTCCTTCCTTCCTTCCTTCCTTCCTTCCTTCCTTCCTTCCTTCCTTCCTCCCTTCCTTCCTCCCTCCCCCCTCCCTCCCTCCTCTCCCTTCCTTCCTCCCTCCCCCCCTCCCTCCCTCTCTCCCCCCCTCCCTCCCTCCCTCCCTTCCTTCCTTCCTACCTACCTACATCTGACATTCATGTCTTGCAGCTCTCAAACACCTGATGTTTATTGTGTAGCTCTTACATTAAGCAAGTTTATCTACCCCTGGTGTGAGTCAATGCATTCCGTTCCTAATTTCCTATATATGCAATGCCACGTCTTTATATACAAGCATATGTATCCACCCAGCGCCCTAACCATGAATGTTTCACCAGATTCAGAGGAGGCAAGTTTTTAAAAATGTCCACAATATTTCTCACTTACTTCTACGTCTTCTTCTGGGTTCCCTCATGTTTTGCAAACTGTGTCTGCTATGGGGTTTTCAAGGCAAAAGATGTTCAGAGGTAGTGGTTTGCCATAACCTGCCTCTGTGTTGTGACCCCAGACTTCCTTGGGGGTCTCCCATCTCATGGAGAGCCAGTTTGGTGTAGTGGTGAAGAACCGGGTTTGATTCCCCACTCCTCCACTTGCACCTGCTGCATGGCCTTGGGTCAGCCATAACTCTCATAGAGCTGTCCTTGAAAGGGTGGCTTCTGTCAGAGCTCTCTCAGCCTCACCTACCTCACAGGGTGTCTGTTGTGGTGGGAGAAGATATAGGAGACTGTAAGCCACTCTGAGTCTCTCATTCAAAGAGAAGTGCGGGGTATAAATCTGCAGTCTTCTTCTTCTTCAGACATAAGAACATAGAGAAGCTATGTTGGATCAGGCCAATAACCCATCCAGTCCAACACTCCGTGTCACACAGTGGCCAAAAAATCCAAGTGTCTTCTTCTTCATCATCTTCTTCTTCTTCCAATACTAACTAGGGTTGACCCTGCTTAACGTCTGAGATCTGAAGAGATCAGGCTAGCCTGGACTATTTGGGTCAGATCAACTTAGAGAGAATATGTTAGTTAGAGATTAAAAACCATCGTAAATACCTTCATAGGTAATGGCTGGCATTCTACAGAGGTTTGGATTGTGATCCAAACTCCACCTGCTTGAAAGTAAAGCTCAACAAAGCATCTTCTGTTTAGGCGTCTTGCACACTTCACACGATGGAGGAAGATGGTTCAGAGGGACAAAAATATTTATGGCATAAACAATAACGGATGCACGGCTCTTCTGCAGAGCATAATAGGGTTTTAATGTATTCCTCCTGTCCACATAGTGTATCTCCGTGATAATTTTATGTGACAGCGTAATTAAATTGGAAAACAATTCCCATTTCCTATGTCTTTTATCTATTTATCATCATTTATTTCTTTACTTTCTCCCTCCGCCATAAATATTACTGTAAGAAGAGTTAAATAAGTTAAACCAATGCAATTACTTTTACAGATTGGAATTAACTTCATATATCAATTTGTACCCGTTTGCATCGTATTTGTGCTGCGTCTCGGCCGCGGTCTATTTTACGGCGTCAGGACGGCTCCTGTGTTTGCCTTCGCTTTTTGAGTGATGATGTGTGTGTTAAAAGCTGACATTTTAACAGTATTTTCAAACAATTTCATTCATTATCAAATAACCATTTATTACGCCGTGGCAATTTCAGACCGTTTACTGGACTCCTTTGGCACGTAGCAAAACAATGATTAATCAACCAATGTGCACTTTTTAATGCTTATCACAGCAAATAGAGAAAGTAACATTAAATAGTGAGTTGACAAGAAACGAGGCGGAATTATTAATTTTTTTTAAAATCCTGATGAGTCATTTGGTGAAAAATACTTTGCATGGGGTTCCCCCCCCCCCCTTCAAAACCAGACTGGATAGGGCATTCAGCTAAGCAGGATTACATAAAACCTAACCAGGGGTCAAGGGGAGAATCAAAGAATAGAATCATAGAATCACAGGGTTGGAAGGGGCTATAGAGGTCATCTAGTCCAACCCCCTGCTCAGCATAGGATCAGCCTAGAGCATCTTTGACAAGTAATTGTCCAGCTGCTGCTTAAAGACTGCCAGTGAGGGGGAGTTCACCACCTCCCTCGGTAGCTGATTCCTCAATTGTACAACACTGACTGTAAAAACAGTTTTTGAAGAAGAATTTATACCCTGCCCTTCTCACTGAATCAGAGTCTCAGAGCAGCTCACAATCTCCTATATCTTCTCCCCCCACAACAGACACCCTGTGAGGTGGGTGGGACTGAGAGAGCTCTCACAGAAGCTGCCCTTTCAAGGACAACTCCTGCCAGAGCTATGGCTGACCCAAGGCCACTCCAGCAGCTGCAAGTGGAAGAGTGGGGAATCAAACCCGGTTCTCCCAGATAAGAGTCCACACACTTAACTACTCCATCAAACTGGCTCTCCTGATATCCAGCCGGTACCTTCCTACCCTTAATTTAAACCCATTGTTGTGAGTCCTCAGCTCTGCTGCCAACTGGAACAGCTGTTTGCCCTCCTCTAAGTGACAGCCTTCAAAGACTTCAAGAGAGCAAACCTGTCCCCCTCCACTTGCTCTTCCCCAGACTGAACTTTCCCAAGTCCTTCAGCCTTTCCTCCGAGGGCTTCTGGGTCTCCAGGCCCTGATCCTCCTCGTCACTCTCCTCTACACCTCCTCCATTCTGTCCACATCCTTCTTGAAGTGAGGCCTCCAGAACAGCACACAAGACTCCAGGTGCGGCCTGGCCAAAGCCAGTTTGGTGTAGTGGTGAAGTGTGCGGACTCTAATCTGGGAGAACCAGGTTCTCTCTCAGCCCCACTCACCTCACAGGGTGTCTATTGTGGGGGAAGAAGATAAACGAAATTGTAAGCTGCTCTGAGACTCTGCTTCAGAGAGAAGGGCAGATCATCCTGTGAAGGCTGCAGTACGGTGTAATTCTCTGGGATGCTTTTGGTATGGTTAGGTATAAGGTATGGTTGCCATCCTCCAGGTGGTGGGCTGGAGGTCTTCTGGAATTACGGCAGGTCTCCTGTAGAAAAGAGCGAGAGTCAAGGAACGCCTTAAAGACTACTGGACTTTTGCTCTCTTCTGCTGCTACAGAAAGGCTAACGCGGCTGCCCATCTTGAACTGGTCTCCAGGTGACAGAGATCAGTTTTCATGGAGAAAATTAGGGTCCCTCCCCTCCCCATGGCTCCGCCCCCAAAATCTCCCAACCCAGAACTAGCAATGTTTAACTGTTAGGCTCTCAGCATGCTATCCTTTCTAAATGATCAGAATGGTCCCTCAGTGCCATTAGCCTGTGATCAAGCCCGTTATGGGAAAGGGTGGGATATAAGCCCATTATGGGAAAGGGCGCAATATAAACCCATTATGGGAAAGGGCGCAATATAAACCCATTATGGGAAAGGGCAGAATATAAGCCCATTATGGGAAAGGGCAGAATATAAGCCCATTATGGGAAAGGGCGCAATATAAACCCGTTATGGGAAAGGGCAGAATATAAGCCCATTATGGGAAAGGGCGCAATATAAACCCGTTATGCAAAAGGGTGAAATATAAACCTGTTATGGGAAAGGGCAGAATATAAGCCCATTATCCCTCCAAAGCAATTCCCCAACTGTTTTAAACAGAGGCTAGATGTCCACCTGACAGCAATCCTGATCCTGTGAATTTAGGCAGGTCTTGAGAAGGAGGGCCAGAAGGGCTGCATCGGGGTTTAGTTCTTGTGGCCCCTTTCTTACATGCCCAGGGAAAAGCCAATCACCACTTTGGGGTCAGTCAGCAATTTTTCTTCAGACCAGTTTTGTCAGGGACCTTGGAGGGGGGTCTACCATCTTCTGGGCATGAAGCAGGGGTCACTGGGGGGCTGTGGCAGAAGGGGTTCATGGATTTCCTGCACTGTGCAGAGAGTTGGACTAGATGACCCTGGAAGTCCCTTCCAACTCTGTGATTCTATGATTCCAAGTCAAGCGCTAATTAAAAAGAGAAAGCACCAGCCAGCAGGAGTCGAACACCTTCAAGTGGCAAAACCTCCCAGGGTGTAGGTCAAGGGTGGCCAAACTTGGTTAACGTAACAGCCACATAGAATAAACGTCAGATGTTTGAGAGCCAGAAGACATGAATAACAGATGTGGGAGAGCCACAAGGAAGGAAGAAGGAAGGAAGGAAGGAAGGAAGGAAGGAAGGAAGGAAGGAAGGAAGGAAGGAAGGAAGGAAGGAAGGAAGGAAGGAAGGAAGGAAGGAAGGAAGGAAGGAAGGAAGGAAGATGGGGAGGGAGAGGTAGAAATAAAGCAACTTTAAATTCATTCTTCAAGCTGCCAGCTGGCTTGGCTTGGAGAAGTGATTTAAAGACAGAAATGCCTTCTCTAAACAGGCTGACAGGGCGATGGGGACTTCAAGAGCCATACAATGTGTGTGAAAGAGCCACATGTGGCTCCCAAGCCACAGTTTGGCCAGTCTTGGTCTAGGTGAACGGCCCTAAGAGGCACCAACCGTGGGACTCCCCGCATCCTATTTTGCTCCCTTGCCACCACCACCACTGCTGCAGCGGACTTTCCCCGAACCCCAAGCCACCGTTGTGTTCCCTTTCACTTTGAATGGGCCCGCTCATCCATCCATCTGCCCATTCATATTTGGCAGGACGTGAAGTTTGGCAACGTAATTAGCGGAGACGGGTGCAGGGCCCTCTCCCTGCCAGAAACACACACACCCCAACTGAAGGGAAGGAAAGCGGATTCCTCATTGGGCCTGGGTTCATGAAGAATTACAGATGGCTGCCTGGGAATTGGCAAAGAGGCGGACTCGAACTGCTGAACTCGAGGTAGGCAAAGCTCCGATTACTGGTCCCCGGGTGGGACCGGCAAATGGCTGTCATTTCATAATTAGCCATGTGTTAAGTGCCATGCCGGCCTCCATCGCAGGCTGAACGCATCGCTAATTACATTAACTGAGCATGCCAGAGGAGTTAAGGGGGAGCCGGTTAAGAGTACAACGGCGTACCAATTACGAGTCCACTGTAATATTTAGCGGAGCAGCTCTCAGATGAATGTGCTGGCTGTTGTGCACACACAGCTGTTGCGCCATTAATGCAAACATTCAGGCTGAACGACGACAACTCTGGCTGAAGGTCGGCGATCCTGCACAGGGGTGATTTGCAGTGCAAGCCTCGGCAGAGTTTCTCTTTTATGAGGCCACTGGAAAGGAGGGCCTTAGAAAAGCTTGACTCTGCTTAGACTTGCGTGGTTAGGTAGAGGCCTCTTTGGCCGATTGCCCATGAAATAAAACGGGTGGGATTTGCTCTCTGCTGTCCCCACCTGTGCTGATGCAAGATTGACTCTTACCAGGGCTTTTTATTTTATAGCAGGGACTCCTTTGCATATTAGGCCACACCCCCTTGATGTAGCCATCCTCCAAGAGCTTACATTAGTCCCTGTACTAAGAGCCCTGTACGCTCCTGGAGGATTGGCTACATCAGGGGGTGTGGCCTAATCAGGGATGGAATTCTAGCAGGACTTCCTTTGCATATTAGCCACACCCCGTTGATGTAGCCAATCCTCCAGGAGCTTCCAGGGTTCTTCTTCCAGGGCCTTCTGTAAGCTCCAGGAGGATTGGCTACATCGGGTGGGGGGTGTGGTCTAATATACAGAGTTCCTGGAGGATTGGCTACATCAGGGGGTGTGGCCTAATCAGGGATGGAATTCTAGCAGGACTTCTTTTGCATATTAGCCACACCCCTTGATGTAGCCAATCCTCCAGGAGCTTCCAGGGTTCTTCTTCCAGGGCCTTCTGTAAGCTCCAGGAGGATTGGCTACATCGGGTGGGGGGTGTGGTCTAATATGCAGAATTCCTGCTACAAAACGAACCCTGACTCTTGCTAAGATGTGCACTTGGGTTACATTACCAGGTCCTTCCAGGAGGAGAAAGGGGTGAATAGGGTGGCCAGTTCCAAGTTGGGGAACCCCTGGAGCTTTGGGATGGAGCCTGGGGAAGACAGGGACCGCAGTGGGGTACAAGGCCACAGAGCCTCCCTTTTCTCCAGGGGAACTGCTCTCTGTAGTCAGTAATTCCAGGGGATCCCCAGGTCCCACCTGGAGACTGGCATCCCGATGCACTCCTATATCAGGTCTCTACCACTTCAGGAGGCAGATGGGAGCCCTGGAGGTTACCCTGAAAGACATTCCCTCCACATAGAAAACTGGACTTTCTCTGCAGTGCAGCTCCCCTTTGATAATACCCTCCTAGCAGAGAGTCACCCGGTACCTCCTTTCGATGCCAGGCCAGAACCAGGGCTTCCTCTAAGCTGTGGGTCCTGGGAGACAAAATCCTACATTGTGAGCTACTGACACCGAAGTTGGGAGCTCCTGCATAAATTCATAGAATCATAGAGTTGGAAGGGACCTCCAGGGTCATCTAGTCAACCCCCTGCACAATGCAGGAAATTCACAAACACCTCCCCCTAAATTTGCAGGATCCTCATTGCTGTCAGAGGGCCATCCAGCCTCTGTTTAAAAACCTCCAAGGAAGGAGAGCCCACCACCTCCGAGGAGGAAGCCTGTTCCACCGAGGAGCCGCTCTAACCGTCAGGAAGTTCTTCCTACTGTTGAGCCAGAAACTCTTTTAATTTCAACCCCTTGGTTCTGGTGCTACCTTCTGGGGCCCACAGAAAACAACTCCACACCATCCTCTAGATGACAGCCCTTCAAGGACTTGAAGACGGTGATCATATCACCTCTCAGCCGCCTCCTCTACAGGCTAAACTAAAATTAGTTTGCTCTGGAGCCGTTTTCCCTGAGCTAAGACAAAAATGTGTGAGCCGGAGGCTAAAAAACCTGTGAGCCGGCTCACACTAACTCAGCTTAGAGGAAACAGTGACTACTGCAGAAATGAGTTTGCTCTGAGTCCATATTTCCTGAGCTAAGACAAAAATGTGTGAGCCAGAGGCTCCAAAACTGTGAGCTAGCTCATACTCACTCAGCTTAGAGGGAACGCTGGTCAGAACATCTCGCTTCACTCAAGACTAAAACTGAAGGAGTCCACCTTTTCGAGTCATTCACCTCTAGCCGGTGCGGCTCTACATAGTTTTAAGCTAATAATCATTGGTTTTATGACTTGTTTTAATATTGGTACTTTAATAATTTTTTCTCACTCATGCATTGCATCGGTGCTCTCAGGAACGGCCTTCAGCAGATCTCTGGAGGAGAGCCATAAGCGCTTTCTAACACACGGTAAATTCCGAAAGGTTCTCCTAGCCCTGGTTTCCCCCGTCATGCTAGCTTTCTGTACGCAGGGAAATTTTGGAATGGAAGGGCATGCTACCTGTAGTACGAAGCAACATAGCTGAGAAGGACTTTTTTTGTAGCAGGAACTCCTTTGCATATTAGGCCACACACCCGATATTAGCCCAGGCCTCAGATTCAGTGGGAGCTCACAGGAGCACAGCTCCTGAACCTTTCAGAGTTCCCCCTCCTCCTCCTGAGAGTTCCACCTCCTTATCCATTGAATATTGATTCAGCTGCAATCCCTGGATGAGCTCCACTACCTATTTTTCTACAAAATGACCCCTGATGTAGCCCATCTTCCGTGAGCTTACAGGGCTGTTAGTAAAGGGCCTATTGTAAGCTCCAAGAGGAGGAGGAGGAGGAGAAGAAGAAGAAGAAGAAGAAGAAGAAGAAGAAGAATTGCAGATTAATACCCCGCCCTTTCTGAATCAGAGAGGCTTACAATCTCCCATATTGCCTCCCCCCCATAACAGATACCGTGTGAAGTGGGTGGGGCTGAGAGGGCTCTCCCAGCAGCTGCCCTTTCAAGGACAACCTCTGCAAGAGCTCTGGCTAATCCAAGGCCATTCCAACAGGTGCAAGTGGAGGAGTGCGGAATCAAACCCGGTTATCCCAGATAAGAGTCCACACACTTAACCACTACACCAAACTGGCTACAAGAGGATTGGCTACATCAAGGGGGTGTGGTCTAATATGCAAATGAGTTCCTGCTACAAAAAACCCTCTGAGACAGAGGGACGGTGAGGGATGGTGGCTCAATGGCAGAGCATCTGCTTGGTAAGCAGGTCCCAGGTTCAATCTACAGTATCCCCAACTAAAAAGGGTCCAGGCAAGTAGGTGTGAAAAACCTCAGCCTGAGACCCTGGAGAGCGGCTGCCAGTCTGAGTGGACAATACTGACTTTGATGGACCGAGGGTCTGATTCAGTAGAAGGCAGCTTCCTATGTTCATATGTTCAGAGGTCTACCTAGTGACAAGTCCTCCAAGTCCAGAAAGTATGCAGAGAATGCTGTGTTAGCAAGTACCTAAGAGACAGGGCAGCAAATGCCAAGGGTTCAAATCTCACCTCTGCTCGAACTCACCAGGTGGCTCGAGAGAGGCTGTTCTTTCTCAACTGCAGTCTACCTTACAAAAGCAAACAAACATAGGCAGATATATTTTGCTTCTCTCCCTGAGAGTTTGGCCCTGAGAGATGAGAATAGTGATAATGCTAGATTTAAAAATCCCAGGAAGACTGGGAGAATGGTACACTCTGCAATATAATGCAACACAGCTAAACCTTGGAATGGCAGAGGATGTAATGATGGCCATAGGAATAAACGGCTTTATTAGGGGATTAGATAGATTCATGGAGAAAGTCTATCAATGTGCGGAGGCAACATCAGGGGAAGGCCTCGGCCTCTCTGCCCTGTTGTAGACCATCCAGAGGAACTGACTGGTCACTGTACGAGGCAGGAGGCTGGACTAGATGGACCCTCACTGGTCAGATCCAGCAGGGCTCTTCTGATGTCCTTCTCAGGGAATGGCCTCGGCCTCTCTGCCCTGTTGTTGGCCCTTAAGAGGAACTGGCTGGCCACTGTGTGAGACAGGAGGCTGGACTAGATGGACCGTCACTAGTCTGATCCAGCAAGGCTCTTCTGATGTTCTTATGCAGGCCTCGGCCTCTTTGCCCTGTTGTTGGCCCTTCAGAGGAACTGGTTGGCCACTGTGTGAGACAGGAAGCTGAACTAGATGGACTATTGGTCTGATCCAATAGGGGGAGGTATTTGTGAATTTCCTGCATTGTGCAGGGGGTTGGACTAGATGACCCTGGAGATCCCTTCTAACGCTATGATTCTATGATCCAGCAGCGCTCTTCTAATGTTCTTCAGGCTGTTTGCCTTTTTATTAGACTACTTTCATTTTCATTACACTTGAGTAAGTCAGCAAAGGTGTACATGGCTTTCCGGGATTCCCAGCAGCCCACCGGTAAAGACTCACTTCCCATTTTGTAGGTTTTATGCTTTAAATATACATGCCGCTTGACTTTTCTCCACCAATTTTTGGTTATTGACTGCCACCCTGTGGCAAAACCAGAGCATTGCATAAAAACATAATCCATCAGGTTTTTTCCCTCGCAACCGAGCATCTTGAATATTTGTTGCTTGCAAGTAAAATCTCAGCCTAATGAGTTTTAAAAGAATCATGGGAAAATATGGCCTGCATGCCCAGTTTGCAGATCAAACGTTTCCAGATGTTTCCACTGCAATTTGATGGGTGACACAAGGTAGATTTGGAAGGAAGAAACTGCTCATGGAGTTTTCTGTCTCTGCCTATATAATATTACCCAGCTTGGCTTCCATTGCCTCTTTTTGTGAGACATCTAAATTAACCTCCAGTTTTGCTCCATTATAAGAACCATCATATTCTTCCTCTCTTCCTGGGGTTTTAGGAGAGCCGATTCTGAGGTCTGAAAGACGTCTGATCAGCTCTACGCTTTGCTGTTTCCCATTGGTGGCCTTCTATTTTTTCCTTCCCCGAGGACTGAACATGTACCAATACTACCAGGTCCACCCAATCTATTCAAGTCTCCTCGAAGGTCGCCACAAGATGAAAACAAGCCTTAAGATCAGCACCCAAATCCCGCACCCTTGAAGATGAGGATTGGAGAATTCAAAAAATGTGAACGTTGTTTTGAGACATTTTGGCTGCTTGGTTCTAATACAAGGTATTCTACAACCTTAGTAGAAAAGATGGGTGTGTGTGTGTGTGTGTGTGACACAGGGCCGTAACCAGGATTTCATGTTTGGGGAGGGGGGGGGGCACAGCACAATTTGTTGTTTGGTGGCCCTGGGCTCTCAGCACTGTAAGCTGCCTTGAGTTCCACAAGCTAACCCTCCTTCGCCTGGACAGTCGCAGCGGCTCTGCTCCCCCACCCCTTTCTTATGTGCCGCTCCCTCAGAGAGACAGAGATCTCTTGACTCCACACACACACACACCCCGCCCCGCTCTGCACGCTGGGTCAGGGAAGGGGAGAGAAAAAAGCAAAAAGACCAGCAGCAATGCTACTTGTTCAGAGAAATGCTGAGCAAAGGGGACAGACAGGGGACCCTCTGATGGAGGGGTCATACAGTTGGAAGGAAGGGAAAGGTAGTCCCCTGTGCGAGCACCAGTCGTTTCCGACTCTGAGGTGACGTTGCTTTCATGTTTTCATGGCAGACTTTTTGCGGGGTGGTTTGTCATTGCCTTCCCCAGTCATCTACACTTCCCCCACCCCAGCAAGCTGGGGACTCATTTTACCAACTTTGAGGATGGAAGGCTGAGTCAAACCTGGAGCCGGCTACCTGAACCCAGCTTCCGCCGGGGATCAGGTCGTGAGCAGAGCTTAGGACTGCAGTACTGCAGCTTTAACACTCTGTGCCATGGGGCTGAGATCAAAGGTTTGCTCAATTTGTTAATTTTACTATTCTGTCATTGGATCTTAAATTTGTACCATTTTGCATTCTGAGCCACTGACTACCAGCTATGTGTGGCTTTGCTCACTGTACCGGATTCCTCGTCTGATGAAGTGTGTTTAGAGAGCAGAGGGCTCCGACTGCCGTACTGCAGCTTTAACCCTCTGCGCCACGGGGCTCTTACAATTGGAAAAGGGGGTTAAAAGGAGGGGCCTAGCCCCTCCTGGGCCCCACTGTAGCTATGGGCCTGGTGTGACATAATAGATATTTATAACAGAATGCATAGGAAGGAGATATGAGATTTTCCTTCCTATTGCACCCCTGAGCCATCCAACTAAGATTATGAGAAGCAGATTCAACAAGGCCAGCTTAAATGGCTTTACGAAGGGACTCGCCAAATTTTTGGAGGACTGCGACTAGCAGCCCTGATGGCTCAATGGAAGATGATATTGGATTTAGACCCCGCCTTCCACTCTGAATCTCAGAGTGGTTTACAATCTCCTTTGCCTTCCTCCCCCCACAACAGACACCCTGTGATGTGGGTGGGGCTGAGAGAGCTCTGACAGAAGCTGCTCTTTCAAGGACAACCTCTGCCAGAGCTATGGCTGACCCAAGGCCATTCCAGCGGGTGCAAGTGGAGGAGTGGGGAATCAAACTCGGTTCTCCCAGATGAGAGTCCACACACTTAACCACTACACAGGCCTCATTTTGGGCAGCTCACAGGAACAAACTCCAGAACCTTTAAATTTTATTGTGCTCTTTCTTTCTTACCCCCCCCCCCGCCCAAAAAAAATACTTGCTTCTGGACTCCATTGTTCAAATGCCCTGTGGGAATTTCGCTGCATTCTTAAGATATAACAAACCTTCTAATAATTTTCCCCATTAAAAAAACCAAAACCCAAACCATCTAAAGCAGACAGATGGAAATCTTCCTCATGCCACTGTGGCCACATAGGGAAAAAATAATTTAAAAAGTATGATGGGAGCCAGGTTTTATTATGACCAATTCTAAATCAAGAAACGTTTTAAGGTAACTGCTGAGCTGATGTAATTCAGTCCACCTTCCGTTGATATCAGGGGTGTGTGGCAAATGCAAATGAGTAGCGCAAACGAGTTGTGCTAATGAGCTCCGGCACCTCTTTTTCTACCAAATGACCCCCACTCACCGGGGCCATTGCACGCAACGGGAAACGCTGCGACAATGGGAGCAATAAAGGCAGTTCAATGGGACTCCTTCACAAGTAAACCACGCTCAGGATTTTATAAACGTTCTTGCGATCCAAGAGCAGCAGCAGCAGCAGCAACGACGACGACGACAATCCCAACGGCACCAAATAAGCGCCAACACTAAACCCCAACCGCGCACCGCGTGCAAAGCGCACTACAAACCCGTCGCTTCCCCACTGCCCATTGCGGCGCTGAGCCCCAGCCGCGCCCGCGCATGCGCTTCGACGTCTCAGAGGCCCAGCCTCGCACGCGCTCCACCGCGCACGCGCGACTAGCGGGTTTCCTCGCTCGCCTCCCGCCCTTCCTTCATAAGGGGGGAAAGGAGGCAAGCGGGGGGTCGCAGTAGGACGCCGTAATTTCCGGCTGGGTGACGTTCACTTCCGGGGCATTGCCAGGCGGGGGTCGTTGAGGCCGGCTGAGAGGCAGGGTGGGGAGAAGGGGGGCAGCTGAAAGCCCCCTTGGCCCCCAACCCCCCTGAGAGAGGTGGGTATTATGGGATGGGGCCTTCAGGGTATTATGGGATGGGAGTGGGGGGCGGTCTTGTCCATTCTCAGGTCCCTCTCCCAGGGGTGGTTGGTGTTGCGAATGTTGCTTTAGTGAGATGTCTCTTTATTGCATTTTATTATCTTTATTGTGCTTTGTTATCTCTGGTGGATTGCATTTTTTTTAAAGCTTTACTGCAGTGGTTTGTTTGTTTTTATCGTTGCTCTATTGACTTGCTTTTTTATTTTGCTTTTTGCAGCAGCAATAAAGAGGGGAGGGGGTCTCCAAAGGCCACTCTGCAAAAAAAAGTGGGGGTGGGAACTGTTTTTCAAGCAATTGCAAGTAATAAGCTGTGGAGTTTTGTGAGCAAAAATTCTGCTTTGTGAGCTACTGGCATTAAAGTTGTGAGCTGCTGTATAAATTAGTTTGCTCTGGACCATTTTTCCTGAGCTAAGACAAAAATGTGTGAGCCGGAGGCTAAAAACTGTGAGCTGGCTTACACTAATTCAGCTTAGAGGGAACACTGGTTGCAAGACCCCTTGTAAGAATTTTGTTTTGAAACAGCCGTTTTGATTTTAAAGAAATTTGTATGTTTTATTTTGCTGGTCTGTGAGTGTAATAAATGGTTGGCGGGGGGGGGGGTTAATCAAGGGAGCTTTGATTCTTTTCTTTTTTTTAAGTCAACTGAAATTGAGAAATGTAAATATATTGACTTGCTTTTTTCTTTTCCCCTTTGCAGCAGCAATAAAGAGAGGGAGGAGTTCTGAGCTGTAAAGCCCCCCTCTCTTTATTGCTGCTGCAAAAGGCTACTCTGCAAAAAAAAAAAATGTTTTTGAAGCATTTGCAAGACCCCCTATCTAAAATTTTGTTTTGAAGCTTTCTTTTTATTTTTAATTGTATGTTTTATTCTTTTTGTACATGAGTGTGATAAATGGTTGGGCGTTTTTTTTTAAATCAAGGGAGCTTTGATTTTTAAAAAATCAATTGAAATTGAGAAATGTAAACATAGTTGTGGGGTTTTTTTGCTTTGGTAATATCCCATTGTTCTGCCCAGTGTTCTCCCAAAAAGAACTTTGACTCTTGAAAGTGCATATCCTGAAAGCCTTGTTGGGCTCTAGGGTGCTAACTGGACTCAAATCTTAGCTCTTCTGTTGCAGACCAACACACCTGCCCTCTAAAAATAGGAATGGAATCAGAAGAGTTGGAAGGGACCTCCAGTGTCATCTAGTCCAACCTCTTGCACAATGCAGGAAACTCACAAATATCTGCCCACTGAAGTGGAGGGGGCTCGCTTACTCTGGCACCAGAGCAGCTAAAGGGGAAACTTCTGAGAGTAGCCATGTTGCTGTTCACTAGAACAGACAGATTCCAGTTCAGTAGCCCCTTAGAGATCAATGAGGTTTTCTAGGGAATGAGCCAAAATTTCCTTCATCAGATACAAGTTGGAAACTTCTATCTAATAAAGGAAGCTTTTGACTTTTAAAAGCACATACGCTGGAAAATGTTTTGCCTCTACCACTTGCAGGGTGCTGAAAGAGGATGGTTTGAAAAGATAAGAACATAAGAGAAGCCATGTTGGATCAGGCCAGTGGCCCATCCAGTCCAACACTTTGTGTCACACAGTGGCCAAAAAAGCGCCATCAGGAGGTCCACCAGTGGGGCCAGGACAATAGAAGCCATCCCACTGTGCCCCCCCCCAGCGCCAAGAATACAGAGCATCACTGCCCCAGACAGAGAGTTCCAATGATGCTGTGGCTAATAGCCACTGATGGACCTCTGCTCCAATCCTCTCTTGAAGCTGGCTATGCTTATAGCTGCCGCCATCTCCTGTGACAGTGAATTTCACGTGTTAATCTCCCTTTGGGTGAAGAAGAACTTCCTTTTATCTGTTCTAATCCGACTGCTCAGCAATTTCATTGAGTGTCCACGAGTTCTCATATTGTGAAAAAGGGAGAAAAGTCCTTTCTCTACCTTCTCTATCCCATGCATAATCTTGTAAACCTCTATCATGTTACCCCTCAGTTCACTGGGATTTAGCTAGATCACAGTATCGAAACACAGGAAGCTTTAGGGACTTGATCTGTTTGCAGAGTTCAGTATCTTCGAGCTGGGCACTTCTGAGACCAAGAAAGGATTGCTGGTGGGTGTTTTGCAACAGCAGATGTGATGTTTAGAAGATGATGCATGGCTTGCGAAAACGTGGCCGCTTCTGCTTTTGACCCGAAAGGGAAGTTTGTCTTTTAAGTTGGAAGAGCTAGATATATTCTCTTTTGTCCCGTGCCTGCGTGGATCTTCCTTCCGTAGTTGAATTCTCACAACAACTCATGAGTTAAGCTGTGCTAAGAACGAATGAGTAGCCTAAAGTCATCCAGGGAGTTCCATGGCAAGCTGGGATTCGAACCTGGATCCCTCAGTTGTAATCATACTGCTTCTTGTTATCCATTGCAGGGGGAGATCTGTTATGAGAGATATGCCGCTTCATCTATAGGAAATACCTGTGTTTCTAAAAAGTTGAGATAACTGGTCTGCTTACTTGCTATCCTTATGTGCAACCTGAAACTTCTGAGTTAGCATACATTGCCTCCTGTAGCACTCTCAAGGAAGTGGGCACAGGGTCGTAAGTTTAGAAGCACCCTATTAAAGTCAGGGGGACTTGATTCAGAATAAACAAGGAGAAGAACTGCATGCAGCTTCTGTTAGAAGAAACTCAGGAACAGGCTTCCATTTGAGGAAGGAAGATGCTAATAAAAGCTTGACTATACTAGGAGTTAAACAAACACAGAAGAGTTTGTTCTTCATTTGGTAGTGGTGGGGGACAGCGATGTGCTTTTTTTTTTTTTGCAGCTGAATTAATTGCTTGTCGAACTTGCTCAGAGTTACAAGATAGGGTGCTGACGAAACGCGTGTGAAGGACTTCTGAAATCCAGCAATGGCAGAAATGTCCTTCTGAATCTTTCCAGGTGATTCTAGGCATCTGGTCAGTTTCTTGGTGGTAAATAGCCTTGCTTGTACATGATAAGAACATAAGAAAAGCGCTGCTGGATCAGACAAGTAGTCCGTCTAGTCCAGCCTCCTGTCTCACAAAGTAGCCAGCCTGGAGGGCCAACAACAGGACACAGAGGCTGAGACCTTCCGCTGATGTTGCCTTCTGGTGCTGGGATTCAGAGGCCAACTGCCTCTGACTGTGGAAGTTAAGAACATCAGTAAAGCCCTGCTGGATCAGACCAGTGAGGGTCCATCTGGTCCAGCCTCCTGCCTCACAGTGGCCAACCAGTTCCTCTGGAGGGCCAATAACAGGGCAGAGAGGCCGAGGCCTTCCCCTGAGAAGAACGTCAGAAGAGCCCTGCTAGGTCAGACCAGAGAGGGTCCATCTAGTCCAGCCTCCTGTCTCACACAGAGGCCAACCAGTTCCTCTGGAGGGCCAACAACAGGGCAGAGAGGCTGAGGCCTTCCCCTGAGAAGAACGTCAGAAGAGCCCTGCTAGGTCAGACCAGAGAGGGTCCATCTAGTCCAGCCTCCTGTCTCACACAGAGGCCAACCAGTTCCTCTGGAGGGCCAACAACAGGGCAGAGAGGCTGAGGCCTTCCCCTGAGAAGAACGTCAGAAGAGCCCTGCTAGGTCAGACCAGTGAGGGCCCATCTAGTCCAGCCTCCTGTCTCACACAGAGGCCAACCAGTTCCTCCGGAGGGCCAACAACAGGGCAGAGAGGCTGAGGCCTTCCCCTGAGAAGAACGTCAGAAGAGCCCTGCTAGGTCAGACCAGAGAGGGTCCATCTAGTCCAGCCTCCTGTCTCACACAGTGGGCAACCAGTTCCTCCGGAGGGCCAATAACAGGGCAGAGAGGCCGAGGCCTTCCCCTGAGAAGAACATCAGAAGAGCCCTGCTGGATCAGACCAGTGAGGGTCCATCTAGTGCAGCCTCCTGCCTCACCCAGTGGCCAGCCAGTTCCTCTGGAGGGCCAACAACAGGGTATAGAGGCCAAGGCCTTCCCTGATGTTGCCTTCTGACACTGAAAGCTGACTGCCTTTGAATGTGGAGGTTCTTTTTGTCGTCAGCTGATGGAACGTATTGTCTGCCTGCCTGTTTTCACTGAGTTTTAATGCCGATTACTTAATGTGAGCCAATACAATCAATAGGATAAAAAGACATTGAGTGAACACAATAATAGGAAGAAGGCTGCAGAAATCTGAGAGAAGGCGTAACTATTAAATATGACATGTTAAACCAGGAGTGTCAAACTCATTGGTTATGACTTAAATGTGACCTTGTTGGGGTGGGCCATGTCAGATTAGGTAGCAAAGATATAAACTTTATAAAAGACACAAACACAATTAAAGATTTTTTTAAAAACACTTAAAACATTAGCACTCATTGGTCTTAAAGGGGCTACATTTGCATTTAATAATAATAATAAATTTATTTTTATATCCCGCCCTCCCCCGCCAAAGGCAGGCTCATTTCTCCCCTGGAATCCAGGGAACTGGGCAAAGGAAACTCTGGCTCTTTCCTTCCTTCCCCAGGGGACTGTGGGGAGCAGCCTTTTCCAATAGAAGGAAGAGAGACTTGGGTCAGTAGCTCTGCTGTGCGATTGAGAGAGCCTGGAGATAGGGAGAAGGAAGCAGATGACAGCCAGTTGCTCGAGGGCCTGATAGGAGCCCTCCAGGGGCCTGATTCAGCCCCCGGGCTGCATGTTTGACACTCCTGTGTTAAACAGTGCAAGGAATAGGATTACCATCCTAGTGAGTCAGGTAGGAGTCTGTGTTGGGAAGAAGTATCATGCCTATTGTGATCTGAGTGTCTTGTGTTCTGTGTGTGGAACTGTGTCATTTAACAGAAGCAGTTCAGATTGAAGCAGCCGGTCTTCCTGTGACTTGAGAAATGGCAGTTCTGTGTGTTTACGTCCCTGGAGGCTATTGAATTGCTGCCTCATCAGGCAATAAGATGTGCTGTGTGGAACGTGTAGAGATAATAACCTCTCTGGTTACGTGTTGAGGCAGCAAACCAAGACCGTGTCAATCAATGACAAGCGCTTGCTGGGCGGAGTGTATTTCAATGAAATTGTTGCTGCAATTTCCTGTTCCTAGAATGTCAGAAGTTCTCTTGGGGGATCTTTTCCTTTAGTTTCCTGTAAGGCAGTTTCTAACAAGAAGTGTGTGCGTGTGTATCCTAACTCAGTCTCACATTATATATGCACCTCCCCCCACCACGACTACTTTTGACTTTTAGCAGACAGTTGGAAACAGTTTTTTTTTTTTTCCAGATTTGGTTAAGTTCACTAGCAGACCTGAATTGTGGTTTTAAATTTTGCTTTTATGGCTTTTTTGTGTGCATGGTTTTTTTGTGTGTGTGACCTATGTTGTAAGCTGCCTTGCACACTGTAAGAAAGAAAGGCAGCTAATAATTTTATCAATAAACGGAGGCACCTTGCGAACAATATGTGTGAAAGAGTCACGCATGGCTCCCAAGGCACACTTTTCCACCCCTGCTATAGACCGAGCGATGCCAATTCATTGTATCCTTTAATTATCAAGGCTGTTGCTGTTTCTCATCCAGTCTGAGTTCTGCTTTCTTTGGAGGGTGTCTTGATTCCTGGGCAACGAGGACCAATGTCAATATTTTGCAGTTCCTGGTTGACATCTTGATAAGGAAAGGAGGCGTTCTGGAGCCCATGGAGTCTTCATCCATCGAGGCGAAGCTGAGGATGGAGGGTGTGGAGCTGAAAGAGGAGTGGCAAGACGAAGACTTCCCACGGTAAGGGGGCACTGGGGCAAAGCTGAATCTGCGAGCAGATCGGCTCTTTCTCAAAGGATATCCGATTTCAGCCTGGCCGTGAATAAACCCTTGGCTTGTTTTTGTCAAAGGCGATACTGTGTGTCCCGTCCGTGTGCATTAGGGTGTTCAGAATGCTGAAACGATGAATTGAATAAACGTGTTCTGAAGCCTCTGCCTTCTCCTCTAGACCTCTTCCAGAAGACGACCACGATGAGGATCTACCGGATGGAACGAGAAGAGGGAATCGTTCTGGCAAGTGCATGCAGTCTAAAACTGTTTTAGCAACAGCAAGACAAGGGTGTTAGGATTCTTCCAAGTCACAGCTTAGGGTTTTCAAGGCAAGAGATGACCAGTGATAGCAGTCCTGGAATTCCTTGGTGGTCTCCCATCCAAATGTTCACGCTTAGCTTCTGAGATCTGATGGGTTCTGGTTGTCCAGGGCCTACTGTCCTTAAATATCGAGTAGCTCATCTTAAGGGTGGTGATGGTGAAAGATCTGAATGATCTCAGTGTTCTGCCCAGTGCCTTTTCACTTGTTCCACACACTTTCCAGCCCCCCTGGTGGGTGGCTATATCCAGTTCTGGAAGAGTAATTTCCGACAGAATGGGAAAGCAGGGTTTAGCTCATCTTCTAGGCAAATCACTGTTACTACCAATGCCTGGCTATAAAGAAATCCCTGCCAGATCAGGGATTTCTTTATAAGTGGTCCATCCAGTCCGGCATCCCATCTCTCACAGTGGCCAACTGGTTCCTCTAGACGTCCCACAGCAAGGCTTAGAGGCTGGCCGTTCATAAAAACTGTCCAGCTGGATCAGACCAGTGGGAGTCCATCTAGTCCAGCATTCCGTCTCACACAGCGGCCAACCAAGTCCTCTGAAGGTCCAGTAATAGGGTACAGAGCTTGAGGCCTTTCCCTTGTAAGAATGTAAGAACAGCCCTGCTGGATCTGACCAGTGAGGGTCCGTCTAGTCCAACCTCCTGTTTCACACAGAGGTCAACCGGTTTCTCTGGAAGGCCAAGAACAGAACAGAGAGCACGAGGCCTTCATAAGAACATCAGAAGAGCCCTGCTGGGTCAGACCAGGGAGGGTCCATCTAGTCCAGCCTCCTGTCTCACACAGGGGCCAACCAGTTCCTCTAGAAGTCCAACAGCAGGGCACAAAGTTTGGTGTAGTGGTGAAGTGCGCGGACTCTTATCTGGGAGAACCGGGTTTGATTCCCCACTCCTCTACTTGCACCTGCTGAGATGGCCTTGGGTCAGCCATAGCTCTGGCAGAGGTTGTCCTTGAAAGGGCAGCTGCTGTGAGAGCCCTCTCCAGCCCCACCCACCTCATAGGGTGTCTGTTGTGGGGGAGGAAGGTAAAGGAGATTGTGAGCCGCTCTGAGACTCTTCAGAGTGGAGGGTGGGATAGAAATCCAATATCATCTTCTATCTTCTTCAAAGAACATCAGAAGAGCCCTGCTGGATCAGACCATTTTGCCCACCACCCCATCTCACATCCCAGCCAGTTCCTCTGCTCATCTCAGGACTTGAACATCAATCCTCCTTCTCTCTCCCTCCCTCCCGAACCTCTTAGAAGCCGGGGACAGCAAAGCAAAGAAGAAGCTGCAGGCCCCGAACATCAGCCTGACTCTGGATCAGAGCGAGGAATCCGTCTTGTCAGACGAGCTGGACGAGAGCGGGGAGGTTGACCTGGATGACCTGGACACGCCCTCTGAAAACAGTAACGAGTATGAATGGGAAGGTGAGACTCCTGCGTCTCTTGGCTGAGCGCTGCCTCCATGTTTCGGGCATGGGGCGGTGGGGTGGACAGCCCGGTCGGTGCTCTCTGTTGCCCTTTTTGCGAGGCTGACAAACTGGCCACAAAAGTTGGAGACTCACCTGCCCCATTCTCACAGGGCCCTGGACCGTTTCTGATCCGTGCAGCTGTTCCCTTGCTCAGAAAGGGCACTTTGTAGAAGGAAACCCAAGGGCTGGGTTTTTTGGCTTGCTCAGTGGCCGTGGGCACATGCTAGAACCCCTGCACGGCTTTCTGCTTCGTTCTTCCTAAGAACATAAGAGAAGCCATGTTGGATCAGACCAATGGCCCATCCAGTCCAACACTTTGTGTCACACAATGGCCAAACACTCTGTGTCACACACTGGCACGGTTTCCTCTTTGAGAAAGACTGCCGACAAGACCCTAGATGTGGGGGGGAGGGAGGTGGGGGTTACTGCTTTACATTTTGGCAACACCTGCAGATCCCTAGTCCACTAGAGAGACCCCCCCATCCCATTGTGGATAAGCATATGGAGCAGAGGTCCATTGGTGGCTATTAGCCACAGCATTTCGTTGGAACTCTCTGTCTGGGGCAGTGATGTTCTGTATTCTGGGTGCTTGGGGGCGGCACAGTGGGAGGGCTTCTGAGGTCTGGCTCCACTGGTGGACCTTCTGATGGCACCTGGGTTTTTTGGCCACTGTGTGACACAGTGTTGGGCTGGATGGGCTACTGGCCTGATCCAACATGGCTATTGTGTTCTTATTGTGGGCATGTTGGGGTTAAAATAGGGCTGTCTGTGCACAGGGAGGGCCTTTGCATGCAGAAGGTCCCAAGTGTGATCCCCAGCATCTCCAGTTAGAAAGGACCAGGCAGTAGGTGATGTGAAAAGACCTCAGCCTGGGACCCTGGAGAGCGGCTGTCAGTCTGAGTAGACGGTATTGATCCCCACAGACAGTAGAGCCTGATTCAGTATAAGGCAGCTTCCTGTGTTCGTGTATTACAGTGGAGGGGCCATGGCTCAGTGGCAGAGCCTCTGCTTGGCATGCAGAAGTCCCAGGTTCAACTCCTGGCCAGTGTTCCTCCTTAGCTGAGTTAGCGTGAGCTAGCACACCAGATTTTTAGCCTCCGGCTCACACATTTCTGTCTTTGCTCAGGGAGGATGGCCCCAGAGCAAAACCATTTATGCAGGAGCTCACAACTTTAATGGCAGGAGCTGATTAATTTTTGCTCACGGGACTCCACAGCTTAGAGGACGCATTGCCCCCAGGCCTCTCCAGTTGAAAGGACCAGGCAGGAGGTGAAGGGAAAGAAAGACCTGCCCGAGACCCTGGAGAGAGAGCAGCTGCCAGTCTGAGTAGGCAATGCTGACCTTGATAGACCCAGAATCTGATTCAGTTGAAGGCAGCTTCATATGTGATGCTCTGCATTCCTTTCCAATTAACATTTTTATTGAACTTTCTTTAACCATGATACAACAGTCCTTTAAACCTTGAAAGTTACAGAACAGAGGATTTAGTATAGTAACAGGTATACATGTCTAATGTATAGAATTTAACCATTAACATTTGCGGTATTTTGTGTAAACAGGGTGAAAATAATTTTGAATTGCTTAACTTACTTTACTATTTTCTAGGTAGATTTTAAGCTAACTAAAAAGATACATATTTCCTAAAAGAATATTAATGATTGGTACATAAGATTACTTGGTATAATCTCCTGTTGAGTTAAAAAGGTAACTAGTGGGAACCAAAGGATTACAATCTTTTTCTCATAAGATGACAAAGAAGAGGTGTTATAACAACCAAAGGCAATTTTACTATAAATAAAATGTTCCCAAATTTTGTCATACCAATTGGCCGCAATTAATGGTGGAAGTGTGAACGGCGTTCTCCTCCCGACCCGGACCTCTCCTGGCCTACCCGCACCGCAAACACGCTTGAAACGCGATAAAAACATAAAATGCTCTGCATTCCTGGAAACAAATACAGTTGGATAAAACTGCCAGAGTCTAGGGCAAGGGTGGCCAAACATGCTTAATGTAAGAGTCACATAGAATAAGCGTCAAATGTTTGAGAGCCCCAATACAGGAAAACAGATGTTTGAGATCTACAAGACAGGAAGGAATGGAGGAAAGTATGTAGGTGGAAAGAAAGCAAATAGATTGTTGAGAAGGGGGAGGTGGAAAGAGAGCAACTTTTAACTTGAAATCCATTTTCCAAGACTCTGGCTGGCTTGGCTTGGAGAAGTGATGTAAAGGGACAAATGCCTTCTCCAAGTGATCCCGTGGAGTGGTGGAGGCTTTGAGAGCCGCACAATATGTGTGAAAAAGCCACAGTTTGGCCACCCCTGGTCTAGGGTAGGCATTCCCCAACGCTTCTCTGGTATGAGCCTTCGTCTGCCCCCCCATCTAGTCCCCCTCACTAAGATCAGTGGAGGAGGTCTTGTTCCGGACACCCTCTTTGCCAGATGGGAGAAGTCTTGTCACCAACACTTGGTTTAGGGAGTGGGTCAAACATTTCTTCCGTGATGCAAACGTTACCGATCCCTGGTATGTCTGCGGAGAAGTGGCACGAGTAATACTTGTACCTCTCTGGGTTGCCCAGTGGGGGCAGAGCTAGCATCAATGTGGCATTGGTGCCCAGGTAAAATGCCCAGGACTGGAGAGCCAGAGGGGTAGGTGTACAGTTGTTCACTGTACAGTTGCTGAGTTGTGACTAATGCTCGTGCAGCAATCTCGTCTCTGTGACTTGCCAGATCGATAAATAAGCTACGCCCAGGGCTTTTTTTGGTAGCAAGAACTCCTTTGCATAATAGGCCACACACCCCTGCTGTAGCCAGTCCTCCTGGAGGTTACAGAAGGCCCTGCACTAAGAGCCCTGTAAGCTCTTGGAGGATTGGCTACATCAGGGGGGTGTGGCCTAATATGCAAAGGAGGTCCTGGTAGAATTCCACCCCTGTAGCCAATCCTCTTGGAGCTTACAGAAGGCCCTGCACTAACAGCCCCTGTAAGCTCTTGGAGGATTGGCTACATCAGGGGTGTGTGGCCTAATATGCAAAGGAGTTCCTGCTACAAAAAAAACCCTGGTTAAGCCAATGTTGTTCTTGAAAGGCATTCAGTGTTACTTGGCCCAGGACAGATCTTCTAGAGCAGGGGTCCCCAACCCCTGGTCCGTGGACCAGTACCAATCCGTGGCCTGTTAGCAACCGGGCCGTGAGTTGTATAATTATTTCATTATATATTACAATGTAGTAATAATAATAATACGACATTGGATTTATATCCTGCCCTCCACTCTGAATTTCAGAGTCTGAGTGGCTCACAATCTCCTTTACCTTCCTCCCACACAACAGGACACCCTGTGAGGTGGGTGAGGCTGAGAGAGCTCTTACAGAAGCTGCCCTTTCACAGGCAACTCCTGTAAAAGCTATGACTGACCCAAGACCATCCCAGCAGCTGCAAGTGGAGAGGAGCGGGGAATCAAACCTGGTTCTCCCAGACAAGAGTCTGCACACTTAACCACCACACCAAACTAATAGAAATAAAGTGCACAATTGTATCCTCCTGAAACCATCGTCCCCTCCCTGGTCCGTGGAAAAGTTGTCTTCTACAAAACTGGTCCCTGGTGCCAAAAAGGTTGGGGACCACAGTTCTAGAAGGTGTGACGTTTTTTTCCCCTCCCAAGACCAATTTCAGGGTGTATCTTTGCCCTCTGGACATCCCGTTCCACAGAGCGAGGACAAGGTAGCCATTTCAGAGGGGAACCTTGCTGCTCTGCGGTAGAAGAGCCAGATTCAAACCCAGGACCTTCAAGACCAGCAAGATTGGAGTTGGGGGGGTGGTATGAGCTTTCAAGGGTCTAAGCTCTCTTCGTCGATACCTGCCAGAGTGTTACTGGACTTGAATCTAAAGAGCAGTTCTTTGAAATTAGCGACTGACAGTTTGGGGCAGGCAGCTAACATGTCTTTTGTGTATTCGGTGGTGCTCTGCGGTGGTGTGTTGTTCGGCTGTGCTTCCGATGTGTCAAGAGAAATGGAGCAAGATCAATAGTTTCACGGGATGGATCCCATGGAAATTCTTTTCCTGATGCTAGGCCATGTTAGGCTATGTTAACTTGCTTAACATAAGAACCACATTAGAATAAACATCAGATGTTTGAGAGCCGGAAGACATGAGTGTCAGATGTTGGAGAGCAGGAAGGAAGGAAAGTAAATAGATGGGAGAGAGGGGGAAGGGAGAGATGAAAAGAAAGCAACTTCAAATTCACTCCAAGCTGCTGGCTTGGCAAAGCGATTTAAAGAGTCAAATGCCTTCTCCAAGCCAGCTGATGCGGAGGTGGGGGCTTCGAGAGCCACACAATATGTGTAAAAGAGCCACAGTTTGGCTCTAGAGCACGGGTGTTTAATTCATTTGCTATGAGTGCTAGATCTTGACCTTGTTGGGCCGGATCATATGTGTCATAAAATGTAATGCCTGGTCAGGGAGATACAAACTTTATAAAGGACACAAACAAACACTCAGCCTAATCCACCTCCCTGGCTTGTTGAGCCTCAGGCAACAGAAGGAAGAGAGGCTCGGCTCAGTAGCTCTGCTGTTCTATTGAGAGAGTCTGGCAAAGCTAGCTCTCCTTCCCCCACTTCCTCCCCAAGGGAGGGGTTTTGCTCTGTTGCTCCTGGGCGATTGAGCAAGCCTGGCAAAGCAAGTTGTGATGCAGAAGGGAGCAAGAGAGGGAGAAGGAAGCAGACAACAGCCAGTTGCTTGTGAAACTGATAGGAGCTCTCTGGGGGCCTGAGTCGGCCCCCGGGGCTGTATATTTGACACCCCTGAACTAGAGGCTGTTTTGATCCTCTTCTCTCAAAGGAAGGCACTTCCATTGCATGTCCTGTGGATTCAAGCCCCACGTGTGTTATTTTTTCGATGCTGTGAGCGAGAGAGGGTGGGGAGTGGTGTGTCACTGGAATAAGGTTTCTGTCTCTTCTCTTCTCTTTAATGCGGCGGTCAGCGTTTCCCCGGAGGGATAGTTTCCATTAACAGCTCTGACTTGGAAACCAGCTACTAACACGCGGTAGTTTTTCTCACACCTAGTGGGTAAGGCTTGTGCTTCTGACATTTCTTTAACCAAGTCCTGATGATGATTTTTTTTTTCAAGAGTGCCTCTCCTAAATACCGGAGATCTCGCTGGGTTATGATTGAAACCTCTATTTGCATGTCTGCCGCAAATTGGTGGGTAGAAACGGCTTGCTGCTAAATCAGTAATGAATGGGGCAAATGTTATTCGGAGGTTTCATTATGCAGAGCGGTCCACAAGGGTTTTCAGTGCTAATCCTGGATTCAGGTGGGTAGCCGTCTTGGTCTGAAGCAGCAGAACCAAGTTTGAGTCCAGGGACATCAAGAATCACAAAACTGAGAAACTGTAGGAAAATACTTCAAGCTCCCAGAGCACTCAGTGGGGACCTCAAGGTATCTGTTTTATCGCAAAAGAATGTCAGAAAGAGTCTAGAACTGGAGATTGCTGAGTTACAAGTTATTCCAGCACTCAGGACAATGGAACCTCCAGGGCTTAACAGAGATACCAGGTTCTTATCTCATTACGCATGCTAATGTCGTTCAGTTCTCAGATCTGTTGGTAAATTTTTATTATGCTATGTGCTAATCTGCTGCTATTCACAGGTTTTTACCAGTTGCCTTCATCCAATTTTAGCCCAAATTGGCCCTTCCTGGAAACATCCTCCTCACCCTCTACCTAGGGCTTTTTTTGTAGCAGGAACTCCTTTGCCTATTAGGCCACACCCCCTGATGTAGCCATTCCTCCTGGAGCTTACAGTAGGCCCTGCACTAAGAGCCCTGTAAGCTCCTGGAGGATTGACTACATCAAGGGGTGTGGCCTAATAGGCAAAGGAGTTCCCGCTACAAAAAAAAGCCCTGCCTCTACCTATAGGGAATAGTTGGTGACTCTGCTCCAATGTATCTGAAGAAGTGTTCATGCACACGAAAGCTTACACCCAGAATAAAACAGTGTTAATCCTGATTCGTTTTAGGTCTCTCCGCAAAGTTTGCGCTGTGAAGTGTGAATACCTGTGTTTCAGATTGAGAAAAACACATTGCCTGAATCGAGGGGCACTTAGATCAACACTGAAAACACCTTTATGGCGGGGCTGCACATGATAAACGTTGATTTTTCGGCTAATCAAAGGGCCAGTTCATATTAATGTCTGATATATTCAGGGGTTTTGGAAAGAAATCAAAACTTGCGCACATCCGTGTATCGAGCTGTCCTGTTTGGCCAGTCTCTCGAGCAAAAAGTTTCCAGATGGGAACTCGTGGCAGTGGTCTTGAAAGCGTTTTGAGTCCCTGTTTGATCTCCCCTGCGGTTTGCAGCGCCACGGCGTATTAAACTTCTTTCCCCCCCCCCCCTCGGACAGACGATCTTCCGAAACCCAAATCGACCGAAGTCATCAGGGAAGGAGAACTTCCGGAATACTCGGCCTCCGAGGAGAAAGAGGAGGAGCGGCGCTGGCGCATGTTCCGGATCGGAGAGCAGTCCCACCGAGTGGACATGAAGGCCATCGAGCCTTACAAGAAAGTGATCCGGCACGGAGGTCAGGAGGGGGGTTAGGAAGGCGGTCTGCGATCGCTCCTGGGGAGAGCAGGAAGAAGCGCTCGGGTGACCTCCGGTTTATTTTCCCCCTCCTTTCTAGGATATTACGGCGATGGATTAAATGCGATTGTTGTGTTCGCCGTTTGTTTTATGCCGGAAAGCAGTCAGCCAAACTACAAATACTTAATGGATAACCTATTTAAGTAAGTTGCACTCGGCGAACCTGCCTTTTGTGGTGTTGAAATTGGCTCCTGCGAAACCTGGATGGCCACAGCCATGCCTGATTTATCAGACCTCAGAAGCTCAGCAGAGTCAGCCCTGGTTAGTACTTCGACGGGAGACCACCAGGGAAGTCCTGGGTTGCTACGCAGAGGCAGGCAAGGGCAAACTACCTCTCTTCATCTGTCCTGAATGGGATAGTCCAGGCTAGTCTGATCTCAGCAGATCTCAGAAGCTAAGAAGGTTAGTCCTTGGATGGAAGGCCACCAAGGAAGTCCAGGGTTGCTACGCAGAGGCAGGCAAGGGCAAACTACCTCTGTTCATCTAGCCAGAATGGGATAGCCCAGGCTAGTCTGATCTCATCAGATCTCAGAAGCTAAGAAGGTTAGTCCTTGGATGGAAGGCCACCAAGGAAGTCCAGGGTTGCTACGCAGAGGCAGGCAATGGCAAACTACCTCTCTTCATCTGTCCTGAATGGGATAGTCCAAGCTAGTCTAATCTCATCAGATCTCAGAAGCTAAGAAGGTTAGTCCTTGGATGGGGGGCCACCAAGGAAGTCCAGGGTTGCTTCGCTGAGGCAGGCAATGGCAAACCACCTCTCTTCATCTGTCCTGAATGGGATAGTCCAGGCTAGTCTGATCTCATCAGATCTCAGAAGCTAAGAAGGTTAGTCCTTGGATGGAAGGCCACCAAGGAAGTCCAGGGTTGCTATGCAGAGGCAGGCAATGGCAAACTACCTCTCTTCATCTGTCCTGAATGGGATAGTCCAGGCTAGTCTGATCTCATCAGATCTCAGAAGCTAAGAAGGTTAGTCCTTGGATGGAAGGCCACCAAGGAAGTCCAGGGTTGCTACGCAGAGGCAGGCAAGGGCAAACTACCTCTCTTCATCTGTCCTGAATGGGATAGTCCAGGCTAGTCTGATCTCATCAGATCTCAGAAGCTAAGAAGGTTAGTCCTTGGATGGAAGGCCACCAAGGAAGTCCAGGGTTGCTATGCAGAGGCAGGCAATGGCAAACCACCTCTCTTCATCTGTCCTGAATGGGATAGTCCAGGCTAGTCTGATCTTGTCAGATCTCAGAAGCTCAGCAGAGTCAGCCCTGGTTAGTACTTTGACGGGAGACCACCAGGGAAGCCGAGGGTTGCTACGCAGAGGCAGGCAACGGCCGACCACCTCTGTTCATCCCTTGCCCTCACCTGGATGGCCCAGGCTAGCCCAGTCTCATCACATCTCATAAGCTAAGCAGGGTCAGCCCTGCTTAATACTTGGATGGGAGACCTCCAAGGAAGCCCCGGGGTTGCTATGCAGAAGCAGGCGGTAGCAAACCACCTCTGCTTGTCTGCACTGAACTGGATGGCCTAGGCTAGCCTGATCTCATCAGACATCGGAAGCGAAGCAGGGTCAACTCTGGTTAACACTTGGGTGGGAGACCGCAAGGAAGTTCAGGGTCGCTACGCAGAGGTAGGCAGTGGCAAGCCGCCTCTGTTTGTGGCCCTTCGGAGGTGACCTGGGCCCTGCTGCTCTCCTCGTAGGTTTGTGATCGGAACGCTGGAGTTGCTGGTGGCCGAGAACTACATGATCGTTTACCTCAACGGCGCCACGACGCGGAGGAGGATGCCCAGCCTGGGTTGGCTCAGGAAGTGCTACCAGCAGATCGACAGGAGGTAAGAAGGGAGGGGGAGGCCCTCGTAGACGTCTGGCAGCAAGAAAGCACCGCGACGGATGGGAAGCAAGCTTAAACTGTGCCAGTTCCCTAGTCGCCCTGGCTGCGTCACTGGGGTTCTGAAGGTTCCGGGGGGAGAGATGGTGCCTAGAAGGAACGGGCAGGAATGCTGAAGGACGCTGAAGGAGAAACAAATTAGGCAGCTGGTGTACAGTCCCTTGACAGTGAGGCAGAATTCCTTTGCGTAAAGCAGACTCCCTTAAAAGACACCCTTCCAAAAAGGTGTCATTGTCCAGCAAGAAAAGGCCACCTATTTAACACTGCAATGTCAACATCCCACCATATCCCCATCTGTGAATACCACCCAGCCTCCGTTTCCGGTTTTGCCAACTTTCGTCTCTGTGAGCCGCTGAGCAGGGATCGTCTGCTTTGTCCCGGCAACTAGGTGGAGGACGCAGACACACAGCCCCATCTCTGCCCTTCTCCCTGACTGGTTTGCCCTTCTGGTTCTGCTTCCCGCCCAGGAAACCTGGCCAGAGCCTGACCCTCCGCAGGTAGGGGGATGCGCCTCCCCTTTGTTCTCTCTTCCAATCACCTCGGTATGACGATGATGTGATCTCGCTGCTGTTCGTCCAGCTCTAGTGAGAGTTGCTGATCTGAAGCTTGTAGCTCCTTAGGAGTTCCTTCTAGCAACATGTAGAGCGGTAGCCAGCACCTGTGAGGCTCTTAACATCTGCCGTGCCAAAGCTTAGCGTTTTGTGCTTGCGTCGTTCCCGCAGCTGACTCTCTTCCTGTTCAACTTTAGGCTGAAGAAAAATCTGAAATCCTTAATCATAGTTCATCCCTCCTGGTTTATTAGGACGCTGCTGGCAATCACGAAGCCTTTTATTAGGTAAAGCTTAAAAATATGTGTTTATCTGTTAAAAAATACGCAGGTATGTTTGCTTTTAGTAGTAACCGCATTTTCTAATCTTTCTTTTTAGCTCAAAATTTAGCCAGAAAATCCGCTACGTCTTCACTCTGGCTGAGCTAGCGGAGCTGGTCCCCATAGAATCCGTGGGCATACCGGACTGCGTAAAACAGTAGGTTTTGAGTATTGTTTTTTGCGTCTATATCTTAGCTGCATGGCTGCTTTGGTGGGGAAGTTTAGCTTCTGGAAACGACGCCTTGTTTTCGCACTTGCAAAGTCGTGGCCTCTCTTGGAAAGAGAGTCTCTCAGCTTACCAATAAAATGAATTGCGGTGAAGATAGCGGACCAGATCCTGCTGTCCTCTGCCACTTTCCTCCAGTGCAGAAGGGGGGGGGGCTTCTGCTGACATGATGGTTGCCAGTCTTCCAGGTGGTGGCTGGAGATTTCCCAGAGTTCCAGCTGATCGCTAGGAAACTGTGATTGGTTCCCCTGAAGGAAATGGCAGGGCTTTTTTTGAGCAAGAACGCACAGGAACGCAGTTCCGGCTGGCTTGGTGTCAGGAGGTGTGGCCGAATATGTAAATGAATTCCTGCTGGGCTTTTTCTACAAAAAGCCCTATGTGAAACGATGGTGACTTCAGGGGTGTGGCCTAATATGCAAATGAGTTCCTGCTGGGCTTTTTCTACCAAAAAAGCCCTGGGAAACGGCATCTGTGGAGGCTGGATTCCATGGAATCATATCCTCGCTCAGCTCCGTTCCCCTCCCCAAAACTCTGCCTTCCTCGGGCTGTACCCCCAAATCTCCAGGAACTCCCTAAATTAGTGTTGGCAACCACACCTTGTGGGAGGGCTCTGGCTCAGCAGGGAGCTGTGAGCACCAGAGGAGAGCAGCAGCAGCTAGCGAGAGGCAGCCAGCCCAGTGGAAACAGGTTGCACATATGAACGAGGTTGCAAATCTGTGTTCTTCTAGGATTAGGAGTGAGAGATGGGAATGACCACAATGGGAAATGCCGGATTAAATAGCGGAAGGAAGCAAAGCACCCTTAGATCTGAGAGCTGTGGCTGAAAGGGTTAGTGTGGCTGATTACAAGTGGTTTAAAGCCTGACTGTGCCAATTCCCTAGTCACAAAAAATCCTGTGGATCTCTCCCACAGAATCCAGCATTTCCCACTGGCTTGAGGAGAAGAAGAGGAAGATGATGTTGGATTTATATCCCGCCCTACACTCTGAATCTCAGAGCAGTCACAATCTCCTTTACCTTCACCCTTCACAACAGACACCGTGTGAGGTGGGTGGGACTGAGAGAGTTCTGGCAGAAGCTGCCCTTTTAAGGACAACTCCTACGAGAGCCGTGACTGACCTAAGGCCGTTGCAGCCGCTGCAAGTGGAGGAGTGGGGAATCCCAGAGAAGAGTCCGCGCACTTCACCACGACACCAAACTGGCTCTCTGCACTTGCAGGAAAAGCCCTGGGGGAGAACAGGGGTCCCCTCAGCTGCCACAGCTCCCCCGACTGCTTTTAGAAAGTGGGCGGGGCCAGGTGAGGCTTTTGCCCTGGGGGGTTTCCGATTGGCTGTGCAGATTAAGAGGCATTTTTTCCAGCCAAGAGCCAGTTTGGTGTAGAAGAGCAGCGGACTCTTAATTTGAAAAGCCAGACTCAATTCTTCATTCCTCCTCCGCTTGAAGCCGGCTGGGTGACCTTGGGTCAGTCCCTGTTCTCTCAAGAGCAGTTCTCAGGAGAGCTTTCTCAGCCCCACCGACCTCACAGGCTTCAGTTGTGGGGGGAGGAAGGGAAGGAGATTGTAAACTGCTCCAAGACTCCTTCAGGTAGTGAAGACTAGGGTATAAAGCCAACTCTTCTTCCTAAAGCGTTGAAGAATGTCTATTAGTTATATACAGCCTTGCGCCTTGATGTTTTGTGGTTGGCTCCGCCTCCAACGGCAGCCATTTTGTGGTCACGCCCGCCGCACTGTGACAGTTCCAAAGCTGCTCATGTGCTCAAAAAGATTGGGGACTCCGTGGGCCAGGGGAAAAGCTCCTTAGCGGAAAGGGTTCATGGGATGCAGTGCCCCACGTCTGACCACTTCTGCCGAGTTGCACTCTTGCCAGAGTTCTGAGTTCCAGTCTAGACTCTGGAAAAACACTCCTAGGGTGATGCAGACCGGTTGATATTCTGATCTACTTTTCAGAGGGATTGTGAAGCTTGGCGGGGGTGGGGAGGACAAAATATGCTGGAAAATTGGGTGTGATTTTTGCAACAAGAATCCTGTTTGCATCAGCGCTTAAAAGCAGGCGAAGGAAAAGGGTCTCCGCTGAATTGCCGTTGCCTTCAAAACTGCCTGGGGGTTGGCTGGTGTACAGTATTGCGCTTTCAAAAACTAAAAATCCCATTTCCCCCCACCAAGGTACGACGAAGAAAAACTTAAAAAGAAAGCCAAAAGGTACACGCACTTCTTGATCAGGGCTTTGTCTAATCTTAGCCAGTTTTGCACGGGGCTGAGGCTGACTTCAGCGGGCTGGGATGCATTCCGCATGTGTGAATGAACACACACCTGCCGGCAGGGCTCGGCCCGTACTCTGGCTTCTGCGCTCATGCAGTTGTTGCACGTTCCTTGCGTTGAGTAAAAAACCTGCTTGCCGCTTCAGAAGTCAGTCGCTTCGTCCCAAAAGCTCACACCTTTTGTCCGCTCGTAGCGCTAAACTTTGGGCTCGCCGAACTGCAGATACTTCCCCCTCGAAGTATTAGCAGCAGTTTCCGCAAAATGTTTCCCGAACGCTACATTTCTAGCTGTCGCTGAAGTTTAAGAATTGCCTGACTCCCGCCCCAGTTGGCTTTCTAGCTTCCGGTGGTCTCTGCATGCGGAGTGCTTCCTCTCTCTCTCTCTCTCTCTTTCACCAGTTGCATGCTTGGGTTCTTTTCCGGTGCTTGGACGCTCACGCTGTGCTCACGTGCTTGTTGCAGCTTCTTGAGTTCATGGAATGCTGTTCAGTCAGCTGCTCAACCATCGCTATTGCTACTAACTGCTCACTTGATCTAGAGTGCGCCCTGGGGGGGCAGGAATGCTTCCCAAGATGCCTTATGCTAAAATTCCTCAGTTTAGGTAAGGGGGCAGGCTGCTTAGTTATGCAGCCAGACGAAAGCAGTCTCTTTATAAGACAAGGGAACTTAGGACCCTCGGGGAAACACAACCGAGGCGTTTATTAGGCAGCTTTTTCACCGAAAGGGGCATCTCTGCCATGTTTAACACCCTCCCTCCAACTTGACTGTTGTCAAAAGAAGCGGAGGGATAATCTCTGGAATGTTTTTCAAGGCTGGCTGGCACCTGACAGAGGAGAATGCGAGTTTTCGGTTTTTCTTCAGGGAGCGGCTGCAGCTTGGTTACAGCATCTGCTTGGCAAACAAAAGGGCCCTGGTTCAATCCCCAGCATCTCCAGTTAAAAGGATCACAGGTAGCAGATGACGTGAAAGCCCTCCGCCTAAAACCCTGGAGAGCCGCTGCCAGTCTGAGTAGGCAATACTGACTTTGATGGACCCAGTGGGGGGTCTGATTCGGTATAAGGCAGCTTTGTGTGTTCGTGCGTTACAGGGGAGGGGCCGTGGCTCAGAGGAAGAGCCTCTGCTTGCCATGCAAATCTCGAAAGCTAAGCGGGGGTCGTCTCTGGCAAGTCCTTGGAGGGGAGACCTCCTGGGAATACCAGCAGTCAGGAAGGCAAGGGCAGGCTTTATTCAGCCCACCTCTCTGAATATCCTCCAGGCTTCTAGCAGGGGTCGGGCAGCAGAGGTCGCCATGACTTCCAGGTGCAGACTCGCACAAACGCACACACACTGTGTGAAAAGGGGCTGAATTCAAAAACTGGGCCCAAGGCATTGCTCATCAGCCGTGTCGGTCTCTGTCTCCATGGGGGGGGGGTCCACCTTTCGCCCACACAGCTGGCGGAGGGAAGGGTTACCGGTATAAGCAGTAGCCGGAAAACCAGCCAACTCAGAGGCAGGGCTCCGTTCGCTTTTGGAGCGCTCGAGAGTATGAGACAGAGACACTTAGGAAGCCTTGTTTATCTGGCTCGATTCCGAATGTTTGACACGGCCGGACAAGCGAGGAACCCTGCTTAACCCGGGCTTCCTGTTAGCCGGAAAAGTTCAGCTCCGTTGCAGGTCGGTCATCAGCTTTCAAAAGGCAGGTTCCCGGAGGATGTTGCAATGGCCACAGGAATAAACAGCTTTAAAGGGGGTTAGATTCATGGAGGAGAGGTCTGTCAGCAGCTGCTGGCCAGGGTGACTGAGGGGAACTTACACATTCAGAGGCACTGAGCCTCTGAATCCCAGAACCAGGAGGCAACACCAGGGGAAGGCCTCAGCCTCCGTGCCCTGTTGTTGGTCCTCCAGAGGAACTGGTTGGCCACTCTGTGAGACAGGAAGTTGGACTAGATGGACCCTCACTGGTCTGCTTCGGCAGGGCTCTCTTTATGTTCTTCTCAGGAGAAGGCCTTTGCCTCTGTGCCCTGTTGTTGGCCCTCCAGAGAAACTGATTGGCCAGTGTGTGAGACAGAAGGCTGGACTAGGTGAACTACTGGTCTGATCTAGCAGGGCTGTTATGTGCTAATCGTAATGGTCTCATTCTTTTTGCCATGTTGTTGGCCCTCCAGAGGAACTGGTTGGCCACAGTGTGAAACAGAAGGCTGGACTGGATGGACCCTCACTGGTCTAACCCAGCAGGGCTCTTCTGATGTTCTTCTCAGGGGAAGGGCTCAGTCTCTCTGCCCTGTTGTTGGCCCTCCAGAGGAACTGGTTGGCTCCTGTGTGAGACTGGAGGTTGGACTAGATGGACCCTCACTGGTCTGATGCAGCAGGGCTCTTCTGAGGTTCTTCTCAGGGGAAGGCCTCGGCCTCTCTGCCCTGTTGTTGGCCCTCTAGAGGAACTGGTTGGCCACTGTGTAAGGCAGGAGGCTGGACTGGATGGACCACCAGTCTGACCCAGCAGGGCTCTTCTGATGTTCTTATGAAGGCCTTGGCCTCTGCCCTGTTGTTGGCCCTCTAGAGGAACTGGTTGGCCACTGTGTGAGGCAGGAGGCTGGACTGGATGGACCACCAGTCTGACCCAGCAGGGCTCTTCTGATGTTCTTATGAAGGCCTTGGCCTCTCTGCCCTGCTGTTGGCCCTCCAGAGGAACTGGTTGGCCCCTGTGTGAGACAGGAGGCTGGACTAGATGGACCCTCACTGACCTGATCCAGCAGGGCTCTTCTGATGTTTTTATGAAGGCCTTGGCCTCTCTGCCCTGTTGTTGACCCTCCAGAGGAACTGGTTGGCTCCTGTGTGCGACAGGAAGCTGGACTGCATGGACCCTCCTGGTATGATCCAGCAAGGGCACTTCATAAGTCCTTAAGGCTGACATGTTTCAAAATATTTGCATCCACCGTTTCAGTCTCTCGGGCAAACATAATTTTAAAAAGGCGTAAGCCACCATCAGTAGTGGATCTTCAACCACATCTCAACTCCCTAGCTAAGTGTCTTAGATATATATTGGAGACAAAATCAAAAATTGGGTGTGGGAGGGGGAGAGAGGCAGTGTAAGACCTGAAGGTGCCACATCCCACCAAGGGCTAGCGGATTCAGTGATGTCCTTCAGTCCTGCTAATCAGCCATGCTGGGGTCAGGCTCACTTTGAGTTACTTGCTCTTAAAATTGGGGAGGGGGATGGCTGGGGCTGTACCATGTAGTGCCAATGAGGTCTTTATTCAGGAGTGGCCAAACCGTAGCTCAGGAGCCACATGTGGCTCTCTCACACATATTATATGGCTCTTGAGACCCATTAGCCAGTTGAAGGCATTTAAATCACTTCTTCAAGCCAGTTGGAGAAGGCATTTAAATCACTTCTCCAAGCCAAGCCAGCCAGCAGCCTGGAGAATGCAGATAATGGTTTCTCCCACCTCTTCCTCCCTTCTGACTCTCAAACATCTGATATTCATGCCTTGTAGCTCTCAGACATCTGACATTTATTCTATGTGGCTTTTGCATTGAGCAAGTTTGGCCACCCCCGTCTTTCGTAACTCTGAAAAGGTCGCCTCGCTAACTTCACCAATTCTCGTTCATGATTCACCAGGGAAATCCGGCTGCTGCTCTTGTGCGTGTGCTGTTTCATTGAACTCCCGAGTGGACTTTCTTACGCCTCTAAAGGACACCGCTTGTTGTTGTTTTTTAGTTGAATGAAGTGAAGTTGAGCTTCAGTTTTTCTTTTCTCCGTTTCACAAGCAGAATCGACCAAGAGCTTAACGGAAAACAGGAACCGAAGACAGAGCAGTGAAGGTTTCCACCACCGCCTCTGGTTGGAGTCGAACCAAGACCGAGAAACGTGCCAATGGAATGACGTCTTGCCTTGAAGAAACGCGTCGAGGCGGGAAGTTCGCCTCCGGACTCCCGCCCATCGGTTGTTGTGTCTCAGCACTGGCTCGCCCCATCCAGACATATAGCTGCCTTCCTTGTAACTGCCTTATACTGCAAGCGTCGTGGAGCACCATAGGGGGGCGCCTACGGTTTATCTAAAAGGATGCTTATTCAGTAAATATTTATAATGCATAAATGTTAAAGGGAAGGAAAAGAGAATAATATATATATATATATTTTTACAACTTCTTAAAAACAATATATAACGTCTGCTTGCAGGGGATTTTTGCGAGGAGACAAAAGCCCAGCAGCTCCAGTTTAAAAGGATCTCTTTGGTAATAAAAGCGCATGGCAATGTCTTGGAAATGGTGGCCCCCTTTCGGTAGACGGGGAACCCCACCCGCACCCTCTGCTAGTTGGGGATAATCGGCTGGGCCTCCTGTGTTGGAGGTAAACCCCAAGCCATCAGCCTAAGTCTGTTGTCTAAGGGGCTTTTTAGTTTTGGCTCTGAATTAGGCACGTTTGCAAACAGATTCAAAGGAGGCCAGCTTGGGTTGTTTTTTTACTCGTTTGAACCGTGAACGGCTGATGCGCAAGCCAGCCTTCATCATCCAAAGGTCCGTATCGGCACCTCACAGAGACACATTCTGCACAGAAGTTGCCAGCCTGAAGGGCAGAACTGCGCATTAATCCAACCTGGGGCTGCTGCCCAAACCGGCATCCCCGTGTTGGGAGTTTCCTCTCTCCGTAACACTTAGCACCCCTCCCTCCACGTTCTGCCGCCATGTGTTTTCCTTGTCCTCCAGTGACCCGGGATAGAGAAACACACCCTTTTGGAGACACAGGGCTGGCTGAGTATGCCAAAACAGTAGGGGCAGAATTGGACGCAGGGATGCCATTTTCCAGCAGCAGCTCTGTTTCTCTCCCCTTCTGTGCCCAGATGCACTGCTTTTCCCCCCCTGCCGTTTTGTAGAGAGTTTGTGCCTTGTGCTTTTTTTGATCAGCACCTTCCACCAGCACTAAATTCACTTTATAAGTTTTTAAAGGAGTCTTTTTATAAAAAAAACTGCACATCCACAAGCTTTTCACGTGTGCGGGAATTTACTTGGTCCTAGCGTGGCTTGAATCCTTTGGTCTTGGGTGAATGTTAGGTCACATGTTTGTCCCACGCATTAATCCCAACACCATCAGGGCTCTGAAGTGGATGATTTGGGTAGTCATCGACTGAGAAATACGTTGACTTTCTGGCAAGAGGAAAAAGCCTTCAAAGAAATATTTCGTTTGCATTTTAAAAAGAAAACGCGTCTCGTCACTCATGAGCTACTTGTCGACACGTTGCCCATCTCCCAAACAGTGTTTACGTGGGAAATGCTTAGCTGTGTTGGTTTATAAGCGTAGTCAATAAACAGTGTTTTTACAGAAATAAAATGACTTTCATTGGGTGTCTCGTTAAGATTGCACCAAAACCACTTCGAGAGGATTGTGGCCAGAAGGCCCTTCTTTCTTCCTGGATGTTGCTGCTGGTTGTCTTAGCTGGAACTGTTTGTTTCCTCCTTCTATTTTGGGAATGCTGGCTGCATTAGCTAGATCAGGCCCCTGGAGAGCTCCTATCAGGCCCATGAACAACTCACTGTCATCTGCTTCCTTCTCCCTCTCTTGCTTCCTTCTGCATCACAGCTTGCTTTGCCAGGGTTTCTCAATCGCACAGGAGCTACAGAACAAACCTATTTTCTCCATTGGCTGACCAGCACATGAAGCGACTTATGTACAAAAGCTCGCAATGCCCAGCCATTTCATGTTTTCCCCTGGGTCTTAGGCTGTAATAAATGTCTGTAATGAATGTCAATAAATCAAAAGTAGGTTTGCAACTTACAGATGCACACCTGAACAGCATATTCAAGACTGCTACAGCACAGACATTGTCTCCAGATTTTGGTGCAATAACTCAGAGCAAGAGGTGCCTTTTATCAGAAACTGTTAAACAAGATACTGCAAGACTGCTAACCTTTTTTTTTAAATCTTAATTGTGTTTGTCTGTGTCCGTTATAAAGCTTATATCTCTGCTACCTGGCATTGCATTTTATGACACTCATGGCCTGGCCCAACAAGTCTCATTTATGTCAGATCCGGCCCTCATAAATGAGTTTGACACCTCTGAGCTAGATGGAGCACACACACCTCTTTGATGTCTCCATCTGCTTCCTACCAGTTTGCTTTCAATTTAAAAACAGAGAGGTGCTGGGGATCTTGTAGAATAGTTCACCAGGGGCGAAGGCCATGAGTCTCCAGCAATTGGGTGCTAGCCTTTTTCTTTAAAAAGGGCACCTGAGTATGCAGGCTTTGCACACTGTAGATCTTCGGGTCTTGGTCTAAAGCAACCAACAAAATTTGTGTCTAGGGACACCTCGAAGACCAACAAAGTTTAATTCGGGGTATAAACTTTCGTATGCATGCGGGGCCACAAGTTACGGCGCAGCATAGGACAGTTTCTGCCCATGTGCAGAGAGCAAATTTCAACACTGCCTGTCTCCAGGGCATGGATATCAGACAGCCGGTCCTGTTACGGCGTTGCTCGGTGGTGCGCAAGAGCCTTAGTTGCAAGAACCCCCCCGTGCTCTAAAAGGGCTCTACTCTAGAGCAAGTGCACAAAGTTAAAGAGCCGCTTTAGTCCCTCCCCGCCTGACTCTTCTTGCAGGCTAGCCCCGCCCACTAAGCGTTAGTTTTGCAAGTGAGGATGCCCCTGTCAATCCAGAGAGTAACCAATCACCGCAGGGAAGAGGAAGGGCGCGCTTACCCAGGGACCGCCCCCTTCCTTTTAAGGCGTCCCTCGAGCGCGCGTGCGCCGAGCAGCCCGTCGACGGTATTTTATTTTAAAAAGGTTTTTTAAAAAAATAAAATCCCATTCGTTTAAATTATATGTCCACACGTGGAATGCTCAAAAAAAAAGGGAACGGGAAATATTTTTAATTAAACGTACTTGGCGTCCCCCTTCCGAAATCTCGCGCGCTCTCGGGAGGCGCATGCGCACCGTGGTGCTGCCGCGCGGGGTGATTTTCTTCGGCGTCTCTATGGCCCTCCTGAAGCCCTTTCCGCTTCCTGTCCCGCCTATGAGGGGGTTTTCCGCTTCCGGGTTGAGTCGCTGGCTGAGGAGAGGCCGAAGAAGGAGTGTCTGGTGGATTGTTGTTCTTCCCTTTTCCGGGGGCTGAGGGGGCCGGGAAAGCCGGAGGGGAGAGGCCTCGCCGTCCTTTCCCTCAGGAGCAGCTTTCCTCGGGGAGGGGGCGTGGCTTGGACAAGGGGGGGCCTTGAAACAGGCAACGCTTACAGCGCACGGGGGGGGGGCTTGAAACAGATAACGGGGCTGCAGCCTCTTGGTCAGCATCTGTTCTGCGCAGGGTATTTTGCGGCCTTGCCAACAGCCCTGTAGGGTAGGCTGGTGTCGTTTTGCAGAATAGGGTGGTGATAGGGTTGCCAATCCCCAGGTGGGGCCAGGGGATCCCCCGGTTTGGAGGCCATCCCCCCGCTTCAAGGTCATCAGAAAGCGGGTGGGGGAGGGAAATATCTGCAGGGAACTCCATTAGTCCCTATGGAGACCGGTTCCCATAGGGTATAATGAAGAATTGAGGCTCCGGGGGGGGGGGCTGTTTTTTTAGGTAGAGGCACTCCATTTTCAGCATAGCATTCCATGTTTCAAAGAGAGTGGACCAGGGATCCAGTTCAATGAGCCCCAAAAGAAGGTGCCCTGTCCTTCATTATTTCCAATGGAGGGAAGGCATTTAAAAAGGTGTGCGGTCCCTTTAAATGCGATGGCCAGAACTCCTTTTGGAGTTCAGTGATGCTTGCCACACCCTTGCCCCTGGCTCCACCCCCAAAGTCTCCTGGTTCCACTGCAGATATTTCTTGAATTGGACCTTGCAACCCTAGGTGATGAGCAGGGGTCGCTGAAGGCCACCAGCCGTGCAAGGCTGCTATATCACAACAAAACTAAAGCCTGGTGGTGCCTTAAACGCAGAGCAGCTTTTAGACCCGTGTGAGCTGTTGTAGGTTGTAGGCCGTTTCTTCAAATAGGTACAAAAAGGCAAAATTGTTCTGGGAGATTCAACCCCCCTCCCCCTCCATTTTTCACATTAAGATTCCCGAGTATGATTTTCCTTTATATAAAATTATTGCTGGATCATAGCAATGGCCAGTCTCTACAGATCAGGGGTGGCCAAACCTGCTCAATGTAAGAGCCACATAGAATAAACAGAGGTTTGAGGGCCACAAGACATGAGCGTCAGATGTTTGAGGGCTGAAGGGAAGGAAGGAAAATAGATGGGAGGGAGAGGTAGAAAGAAAGCAACTTTAAATGCCTGATCTTTATCTGCTGGCTGACTTGGCTTGTAGAAGTGATTTAAAGAGAGACATGCCTTCTCCAGACTGGCTGATGGGGTAGTGGGAGCTTCGAGAGCCACACAGTGTAGCTCCCAAGCTACAGTTTGGCCATCCTGGTATAGGTGGTATTGATCATGAGGGACCAATGAACATGCGAAGCTGCCTTATACCAAATCACTATTATCTACTCAGACTGGCTCTCCAGTGTCTCAGTCTGATGTCTTTCCCGTCACCTAGTACTAGATCCATTTTCAACTGGGGATGGTGGGGATTGAACCTGCGACCTTCTGCATGCTGAGCAGGGGCTCTTCTACTGAGCCACAACCCCTCCCCCAAAAGACTCACAGAGGTAGTTTTGCTGTAGCCTGCCACTGTCTGGACTTCCTTGGCAATCTCCCAACCAGTGCCAACTCTCCTTAGCTTCTGAGATCTGGTGAGACTGGGCTAGCATCAGCTACCCAGGTTAGGGCAAGTAGTCTGATTTCAGTTAATGGTGGCTTTGTGATTATGTGTGTGTGATTGCAACTTATAACTATTCTTAACCAAAAACACATCAGTGTACAAACTGCGAAAACTGTTCGGTTTTCAGACTTTCGGTGGAAGTGGGACCAGAGCTCCTTCGTGGATGAACAGTAACCGCCCTGTTTCGTTCTCCTAAGCCATGGCCTACCAGCTGTATAGAAACACCACGCTGGGGAACAGTCTTCAAGAGAGCCTGGATGAGCTCATACAGGTAGGGGGTTGTTTGGTGCAGGAAGTCTGGATGGTGGTCAAGTAACAGTGACGTTATTTGGGTGCAAACCTGACACAGGTATTTACAGTGGCACACCCAGAACAAAACTTCGTGGGTCTTAAAGGTGCCCTGAACTCAAACGTTTGTCCACTTTGGTTTGGTGTAGTGGTTAAGTGTGTGGTCTCTTATCTGGGAGAATTGGGTTTGATTCCCCACTCCTTCACTTGCACCTGCTGGAATGGCCTTGGGTCAGCCATAGCTCTGGCAGAGGTTGTCCTTGAAAGGGCAGCTGCTGTGAGAGCCCTCTCAGGCCAACCCACCTCACAGGGTGTCTGTTGTGGGGGAGGAAGGGAAAGGAGATTGTAGGCCGCTCTGAGACTCTGTCCTTGAAAGGGCAGCTGCTGTGAGAGCCCTCTCAGGCCCACCCACCTCACAGGGTGTCTGTTGTGGGGGAGGAAGGGAAAGGAGATTGTGAGCCGCTCTGAGACTCTTTGGAGTGGAGGGCGGGATATAAATCCAATATCTTCATCTACCTCACAGGGTGTCTGTTGTGGGGGAGGAAGAGAAAGGAGATTGTGAGCCGCTCTGAGACTCTTCGGAGTGGAGGGCGGGATATAAATCCAATATCTTCTTCTACCTCACAGGGTGTCTCTTGTGGGGGAGGAAGGGAAAGGAGATTGTAGGCCGCTCTGAGACTCTGTCCTTGGAAGGGCAGCTGCTGGGAGAGCGCTCTCAGCCCCACCCACCTCACAGGGTGTCTGTTGTGGGGGAGGAAGGGAAAGGAGATTGTGAGCCGCTCTGAGACTCTTCAGAGTGGAGGGCGGGATATAAATCCAATATCTTCATCTACCTCACAGGGTGTCTGTTGTGGGGGGGGGGAGGAAGGGAAAGGAGATTGTTAGCCACTCTGAGACTCTTCGGAGTGGAGGGCGGGATATAAATCCAATATCTTCTTCTACCTCACAGGGTGTCTGTTGTGGGGGAGGAAGGGAAAGGAGATTGTAAGCCGCTCTGAGACTCTGTCCTTGGAAGGGCAGCTGCTGGGAGAGCGCTCTCAGCCCCACCCACCTCACAGGGTGTCTGTTGTGTGGGGAGAAGATGTAGGAGATTGTGAGCCATTCTGAGACTGAGATTCGGAGTGGAGGGGGGAATATAAATCCAATATCATCATCATCATCCTGCTTCAGACCAACATGGCTGCCCACCTGGAGGTCATTAATTCGTAGTGTTTGTTGCCATCAGTTGGAAGCAACTTGAGGGCATGTACGATGCCTGCCCTGCTGCTCTGTTCAACTAACAGGTTGTCTTTCTCTGGCACAAGGAGCCTTTTTTCAGTGCAAGAGGCTCCTTTGCTTGCTTTAGAGGGAGCGATGCACCTCATCATCTGGGAGGAATAGGACGATGTATCTCCGGGAGTTGCGGAAGCATTGGCGTTTCCAGCGCTGCTGTAGCTGCAGTTAGCAGCCCTTAACAGCAGTTGTTACGTCTTTAGAGAAAAGAGTGTGTATGTTTTAACACTTTGTTCGTCCTCGAGGCTAAAACTTTCTCTCTTCCCTTTTCAGTCTCAGCAAATCACCCCTCAGCTTGCCTTGCAAGTGCTGCTTCAGTTTGACAAAGCTATCAACTCCGCCTTGGCACAGCGGGTCAGGAACAGAGTCAATTTCAGGGTAAGACGGCCGGGGGCATCTTAGGGCTGCAAATGGCTTCTTGTTGTGGAAGAGACGTCAGCAGGAGAAGCATGCCCTGATCTGCATGGCCCAGGCTGGCCACACCTTGTCCCATCTCAGAAACAAAGTAGGTTCCGCCCTGATTAACACTAGGATGGGAGACCATCCAGGTAGCCTAGGGCTGCTGTGCAGAAGCAGGCAATGGGAAACCACCTCTGTTCCTCTCTTCCCTCGGAAACCCTACAGCAGGGGTGGCCAGACTGGTTCGGGAGCCGTATGTGGTTCTTTCGCACTTATTGTGTGGCTCTTGAAGAAAAAGAAGACTGCAGATTTATACCCCTTCTCTCTGAATCAGAGACTCGAGAGTGGTTTACAATCTCCTCCCCCCACAACAGACACCCTGTGAGGTGAGTGGGGCTGAGAGAGCTCTCACAGAAGCTGCCCTTTCAAGGACAACTCCTGCAATAGCTATGGCTAACTCAAGGGCATTCCAGCAGGTGCAAGCAGAGGAGTGGGAAATCAAACCCAGTTCTCCCAGATAAGAGTCCACACACTTAGCCACTACACCAAACTGGCTCTCCCACCAGCCCATCAGCGAACTTGGAAAAGGCATTTGTCTCTTTAAATCACATTGCCGAGCCAACTGACAGCTTTGAGAATGTATTTGAAGTTAAACTTGCTTTCTTTCCACCTCTCCTTCCCCATCTATTTTTCTTCCTGCCTTCCCTCCCTTCCTCAAACATCTGATGTTCATATCTTGCGACTCTCAAACATCTGATTTGTATTCTATGTGGCTGTTACATTAAGCAAGTTTGGCCACTCCAGATCTAGCTGCACTGGAACAGAAATGAGGGGCTGGAGTGAAATGCGTCCTATCTGCTGGTGCAGCCTCATTTCCTCTGTTCTGTTTTTCCAGTTTACTGTGTGATTCCTTGAACCACCACAGGAGGTTACTATAACACATCCTCGTCAGAATGTCCAGTTACTATTATGGGAGCCCTAAAGTATAAAAATCTATCAAGACCGTATGAGAGAGAAGTTTCTGTTAAGCTTGGCTGTGTTGCGTGTATACTTCTACTTGAGTCTCAGTGAGAAAAGTGGACCGTAAAAAATGCAAACAAATAAAAATAGTAAATATTTGATCATATATTTTTCTTGTTCTTCCTCCTCTGCAAATAAAAAAAGGGCTCACTGAACACGTACAGATTTTGTGACAATGTCTGGACGTTTGTACTGAATGATGTCGAATTCAGAGAAGTCACAGAGCTGGTGAAAGTGGATAAAGTGAAGATCGTAGCCTGCGATGGAAAAAGTAAGTCCCAAGAATACGGGTTTTGTAGCACCTTAAAAAGATGCTCAAGTTTTATTGTGGCGTAGGCTGTCAAAGACTAGATCCTGCTAATCAAACAAGAGCATAAGACAACCACATAGGATTAGGCCACTGGCCTATCCAGCCCATATCTGGGGCAGTCATGCTCTGTCTTCTTGGTGGGGCAACAATGGAAGTGCTTCTGAAGTTCTGGCCCCGATGGTGATGGTATCTGGGGGTTTTTTTGCCACTGTGTGACACAGATGGTTGGACTGGATGGGCCACTGGCCTGATCCAACATGGCTTCTTTTACATTCTTATGTCTGGGGCAGTGATGCTTTGTCTTCTTGGTGCTGGGGGTGGGGGGGTGGGCAACAGTGGGAGGGCATCTGGAGTTCTGGCCCCACTGGTGGAGCTCCTGGTGACATTTGGGTTTGCCACCTGATGGCACTTGTGTGGACTGGCTGGACCATTGACCTGATCCAACATGGCTTCTCTTATGTTCATATATGTTGGGTGTGGAAAATTCTGCTTGGATTAAAAGACTGAATGGAAAGGAATGAAAGGTCCCCTGTACAAGCACCGGTCGTTTCCAACTCTGGGGTGACATTGCTCTCACAACGTTTTCACAGCAGATTTTTTTACGGGGTGGTTTGCCATTGCCTTCCCCAGTCATCTACACTTTCCCCCCAGCAAGCTGGGGACTCATTTTATCGACTTCGGAAGGATGGAAGGCTGAGGCAACCTGGAGCCAGCTACCTGAACCAGCTTCCGCTGGGATCGAACTCAGGTCATGAGCAGAGGGCTCCGACTGCAGTACTGCAGCTTTACCACTCTGCACCACGGGGCTCTTAGTTCCCTGTGTTGGTTTTGGTAATTCCTTCAAAACAAACTGCAGCCACACATTTACCCTGGAAAATAGGAAGAGAAATGGTTGCTAGTATTTCATCCTTCCTCCTGACAGGTTAGGACTGCATGCATGATGCTCTCTGCACACACCTCACCACCTTCGTATCTTGACAATAACCCTGAAAAGGTGGTTAGGCCAAGAGAGAGCATAGGGGCTTTCACACATTCTGAATAATGCACTTTTGACCCGTTTTCAATGCACTTTGCTGCTGGATATTACTGCGTGAAATGGGAAAATCCACTTGCAAATGATAGCTAAAGTGTATTCTTCAGCATGTGGGAAATAGAGTTGCCAGGTCTGTGATGGAAAATACCTGGAGATTTGGGGGGTGGATCCAGAAGAGGGCGGGGTTTGGGGAGGGGCCTCAGCATGCCATAGAGGCCACTCTTGAAAACGGCCATTTTCTCCAGAGGAACCAAACTCTGCCAGCTGGAGATCAGTTGTTGAAGCAGTAGATCTCCAGGCCCCACCTGGGGGCTGGCAACCCTAGAAAGTGCACTGGGACTTGCCCACAGTGACCCAGCAAGTTCCTGGTTCTGGTTTGACACTTGGCAACACACTTCCACCACCACCACCACCCGCCCCCATAAGTACATGGGTAGTTATAGTTTGAATTTCTCAACAAGACTTCAGGCAGGCTGTAGAATTAGAAAGCAAAGCAGTGCTGGACTGCATCATACAAAGAGTGCAACAAATCTGGGATTAGAGGACAGGGAAATAAAAGTCAGCAGAATGCATCCAAGAAAAATAAATTCTTTTTGTTGTACGTTTTGATTTGTTCCTACCACCTGGTTGCTTTTTAAAGAAAAATGCTGTCGGAACAACACCATCCATTTTACTTATTGGGGGGGGGGGGGTGTGTGATGAAAACAATGGAGCCTTCCAAAAACTGCAGTTCTGTTCTTTTAATACAAAGTGTCTTCTTTGACAATACCAAACCTTTCTGTTTTGCTAAGATCCGGTTCACTGTATTCAAAATGATTGGGGCGGGGAGGGGGAGGCTTATTGTATCCTTAGTGCCCACAGCTCCTTGAACAGAGCTGCTCTCCCCACCCCCACCCACCCCCCAAGTCTTCTCAGTTATTTACTTTGTTACGTTTGAATTGTCTTGCTGTCACTAATCTTTGCAGAGGCTTTGTGCCTCTTTGGTTTTTAGATTTATTTTTAGGCTTGCGATTGTTTTAATTTGCTTCCTGCAGATCCGTCTTTGGCGCCGATACAGCTGACAGACAGTCTGCAAATATACAGTAAATTATATCTGTTTCCGTCCCTTAATCCAAGACGCTCACAAGGATACTTTGCCCTGATCCAGCAGCCTCGGGTGTCTGGCAGTTCCCCTTGGGGGGAAAAGTCAGTGTGGACCCTGTAATTCAAGAAACGTGCCCTACCTTTCAAAAAGAAAAAACCCCAAAATGTCCACATGTACTATTTTTAAAAAATTATTAATTACAACTTTTCTATCCCACCATTTTTTGTGGTTCAGGGTGGCTTACAGCAATAGTTAAAAACGTTTTCGGTTAAAAGCAGAAATAAGTAAGATAGCAAATTCCCAAGCTTCTCCCTCTCTGCCATTCACAAGTCCTGGCGAACAGGCAGGCTCCAAGATCTCCAAGGAGGCTCTTCAGATGTTCTTCTCAGGGGAAGGTCTCAGCCTCTCTGCCCTGTTGTTGTCCCTTCAGAGGAACTGGTTGGCCTCTATGTAAGACAAGATGCTGAACTGGATGGACCCTCCCTGGTCTGACCCAGCAGGGCTCTTCTGATGTTGTTCTCAGGGGAAGGCCTCAGCCTCTCTGCCCTGTTGTTGGCCCTCCAGAGGAACTGGCTGGCCACTGTGTGAGACAGGAGGCTGGACTAGATGGACCCTCCCTGGTCTGACCCAGCAGGGCTCTTCAGATGTTCTTCTCAGGGGGAGGCCTCAGCCTCTCTGCCCTGTTGTTGGCCCTCCAGAGGAACTGGCTGGCCACTGTGTGAGACAGGCGGCTGGACTAGATGGACCCTCCCTGGTCTGACCCAGCAGGGCTCTTCAGATGTTCTTCTCAGGGGGAGGCCTCAGCCTCTCTGCCCTGTTGTTGGCCCTTCAGAGGAACTGGTTGGCCACTGTGTGAGACAGGAGGCTGGACTGGTCTGATCCAGCAGGGCTCTTCTGATGTTCTTCTCAGGGGAAGGCCTTGGCCTCTCTGCCCTGTTGTTGGCCCTTCAGAGGAACTGGTTGGCCACTGTGTGAGACAGGAGGCTGGACTGGTCTGATCCAGCAGGGCTCTTTTGATATTCTTACGGAGGCCTTGGCCTCTATGTCCTGCTGTTGTCCCTTCAGAGGAACTGGCTGGCCACTGTGTGAGACTAGATGCTGGACTGGATGGACCCTCACTGGTCTGACCCAGCAGGGCTCTTCTGATGTTCTTCTCAGGGGAAGGCCTTGGCCTCTCTGCCCTGTTGTTGGCCCTTCAGAGGAACTGGTTGGCTGCTGTGTGGGACAGGAGGCTGGACTAGATGGTCTGATCCAGCAGGACTCTTCTGAAGTACCCCTCTCATTTTTTTCCGAGAGCCCCTTCTACAGAGCTGAAGCCATGATGGAAAAGGCCCGGGGGCTCTGGTTGATGCCAGACAGGCCACGCTAAGGGGTGGGGTAGCCAACAGACAGCTGCTTGATGACCTCAGTTGGCACACACGGTCACATGGTACATAAAATCAACTTGTAAAAACATGAGAAAAACCATAAAATGACTTTTAAAGCATATGGGTCTTAACACATAGCACCTGCAAAATGTTGGGACAGTGATAAGAACATGTGATAAGAGCCATAAAACTTTTTAGAGAATACCATCAGCGTATTTGCAAGCAGCCTTGAACGTCTTTTCACAAACAACAGGACGAGAGGGACAGTAAAACGCAACAAGCCAAAGCCAAGCAGAACAAAAGCATCTTTGCTTGGCAACAGGATGACAAGGGAGGCCATTCCAGGCCTGTACCGTAGTTATCTGCAGGATAACTGTACCGTAATGGTGGTGCAACCACGGAGGAGGCCCTGCCTGTCCAAAATCACTGTCTGCCTCTCATCATTTAATGAAAGTAGAGCAAGTCCTCCTGACAGTGCAAGCTGGACTCTAGCTAGGTTTGCCAACATCCAGGTTGGAGGCCTGGAGATCTACTAGAGGTCAGTTCCCCTGGAGAAAATGGCTGCTTTGGAGGGCAGACTCTCTGGCCTTGTTTCCTGCAGAAGTCCCCCTCTACCCCCGAACCTCCAGGTATTTTCCCACCCAGACCTAGCAACCCTAACTTGTAGTGCCACATTTTAAACGGTGGGTCTCCCCCCCCCCCCCCCGCACCTCTCCTTTTTTGCCTCCCTGTTCTAAAATTCTGCTCTGTTCCCTTTCAGATACCGGTTCCAACGCAGCCGAGTGAAGAGGAAAGCAGGCATCCATGGCAGCGTTGTCTTGTTGGGCCGCGCTTCCTGGAAAAGCGCGCGGCCGGGGGACTGTGTCAGTGACACTTTTAATGACGGCAGACATGAGTGATCCACGCGGGAGTGCCTGGCGGAACTGTGCAGCAAGATCTCCGTAGAGCATCTTCTCTGAGTTCACCTCCCAGGGGGCACAAAGACAACAAATCTTTGCTTTTTTTTAAAACAATAAGGATGAAACTCGGTTTCTGGTTCATCAAGGTAACTTCTCCAATAAACCTTTTATTTAAAAGCGAGGTGAGAGTGGTCATTAGGCCTGGATTGTAAGCGGAAGGTCTGCTTCGGGGGCTGAGGAATCTACGTGCAGCTCTCTGTGTGCGATTGGGAGGGCACCTTAGAGCAGGGGTGTCAAACCCAGATCTGACATATGAGGGCTGGATCTGACAAATGAGACCTCGTCAGGCCGGGCCATGTGTGTCATAAAAGGTAAATGCCAGGTAGCAGAGCTTAAATCACATAAACACAATTAAAGATTTTAAAAAACGTAAAACATGCTTAAAACATTAGCACTCGTTGGTCTTAAAGGTGCCCTTTGCCCAGGGAACTGGGCAAAGGAAGCTCTGGCTCTTTCCTTCTTTCCCCAGGGGATCAGGAGGGGGAGGAGCCTCAGCCAACAGGAGGAAGAAAAGCTTGGCACAGTCGCTCTGCTATGTCGTTGAGAGAGTCTGGCAAAGCAAGCTCTCCCTCTCCAAGGAAGGAGCCTCAGCCAATGGAGAAAATAGAGGCTTTGCTCTGTAGCTCCTGTGCAGTTGAGCAAGCCTGGCAAAGCAAGCTGTGATGCAGAAGGAAGCAAGAGAGAGGGAGGAGGAAGCAGATGACAGCCAGTTGCTCGGGGTCTGATTTGGCCCCTGTGTTGCATGTTTGACACCCCTGCCTTAGAGACTGTCTAGCCCAGCCCTCTGCTGAATGCGGGAATTCCAAAACCAGAGCATCCCCCACAAATGGCCCCTCAGCCTCTGTTTGCAGACTTTGAGTGAGGGAGAGCTCAGGGTAACTGATTCAAGCACTCGACTGCTCTCACCAATAGGAAGTTTCTCTACCCGCCATCTGTCCAGGTGCTCCAACTCTTGAAATTCAAATTTCAGGGAAAGTTTGCCTTGGCTGCAGCATTCTCCTTACCCAATCTCCGTCTTTTACCAAGAATGTTTTGTTCCAAAAACAAATCGGGATGAAAAGGCCAGCCCTAATGCCAGAAAAATACCTTACCTGAGGATGGTGAAGGTGGGCTCATTAGAAGCTTCTCACGCATTCCTCAGGGAGAAGATATAATGGGAGATATGCCAGCAAAAGGCTGTGGCTCAGTGGTAGAGCCTCTGCTTGGCATGCAGAAGGTCCCGGGTTCAATCCCCAGCATCTCCAGTTGAAAGGACCAGGAGATATGAAAGACCTCTCTCTGCCTGAGACCCTGGAGAGCGGCTGCCAGTCTGAGTAGACAATCCTGACCGTGATGGACCAGTAATTTGATTTAGTGCAAGTCAGCTTCATCCACTTGGCATGCAGAAGGTCCCAGGTTCCGTCCTCAGCATCTCCAGTTGAAAAGGACCAGGCAGGAGGGGATGGGAAAGACCTCTCTCTGCCTAAGACCCTGGAGAGCCGCTGCCAGTCTGAGTAGACAAGACTGACTTTGAGGATTAGAAAGGTCTGATTCAGTATAAGGCAGATTCGTATGTGTTCCCTGAAAGGGAGCTTAAACGTTGTTGCCTTCTTTCTCTGCCACACAGAGTTGCTTTGGAATATTTGAATTTGCGGGCAAGGTGAGGGATTCCAATGAATTTCGATGGGGGAACTGTCCACCAGTTTGTGTTTTGGGGGTTTTGAGCACCATGGTAAAGGTAATAGCACCAGTCGTTTCCGATGCAGACCCCCATATCTCAGAGCAGGGGTGGCCAAACTTGCTTAATGGAAGAGCCACGTAGAATAAATGTCAGATGTCTGAGAGCCACAAGACAGGAATGTCAGATGTTTGAGTGCCACAAGGAAGGAAGGCAAATAGATGGGAGGGGGAGAGGAGGAAAGAAAGCAACTTTAAATGCATTCTTCAAGCCGCTGGCTTGGCTTGGAGAGGTGATTTAAAGAAGCAAATGTCTTCTCCAAGTTGGCCAACAGGGCCACAAGAGCCACATGATATGTGTGAAAGAGCCACATGTGGCTCTTGAGCCGGAGTTGGGCCACCCCTGTCCCAGAGGTGTCTGCCCTTCTCAAATAAATGGTGTGTTCTCTCAGAACACATGCGAGGACACTTGCATATTCCAGATTTTCTGCAGTGTGCTAGAGTTCTGCGGAAGGGGTAATTCTTATCGGTTGTTAGCTTGAATAGAACCTTCGTATACAGGAGAAGTGTATCTCTGAATGGCAGGTTCTGGAGATCCACACAGGTCAGGGTTATTGCTTCTCCCCGTCCCCAGATTTCTGTTTCCCAGAGATGCCTACCTAACTGCAGCTGCTGGGACTGAGATGTTAGGCTAGAGGAGTTTTGGTTTAATCCAGCAGGGGTGCCGTTCGGGAAGGGTTTTTGAAGCTAAGGAAGCTTATTTTTAAAATACACTATGTATATTACATTATACATAGAAGGCTCCAGAAATGTGTGGATTAAATCTCAGTGCTTTGTTTAAAATTGTACTCTGCAGTAAAATGGGAGCTTCTGTCTCACAAACTAAGTAATAAACTCCCTTTGAGAGGGGACGTCTCTCTTTTGAATGCTCGTGTGAACGCAGTGATAAAGGGACTCATCTGTGCCCAGGGATCATAGAATCATAGAGTTGGAAGGGACCTCCAGGGTCATCTAGTCCAACCCCCAAGGATGTCCTTGGTTCAGATCTCGCCTCTGCCTTGAGCTCACTCGGCGGCCATAGGCAAGTCACTCCACCACATGCGGCCACCTGGATGACCTTGGGCCAGTCACAGTTCTCTCAGAGCTGTTCACTCAGAGCTCTCTCAGCCCCACCTACCTCACAGAGTATGTTGTGGGGAAGGGAAGGGGCAGCGATCATAAGCCGCTCTGGAACTCCCAAGTGAAGGGTATAAATCCAGCTCTTCTTCATGCATTGCAAAGAGAAGGACCCAACTTCAGTCTTTCATGGTATCGCCAGGAGAGCCAGTTTGGTGTAGTGGTTACGTGGGTGGACTCTTATCTGGAAGAATCGGGTTTGATTCCCCACTTCTCCACATGAACCTACTGATGTGACCTTGGGTCAGTCACAGGAGAAGGGAAAGGAGATTGTTAGCCATTCTGAGACTCCTTTCCCTAGGGTGGGGTATAAATCCAATCTCTTCTTCTCTACGAGCTCAGGTTGAGGGGCTTAGTAAAGGTCTCTCTCTGGCTGTCATCCTGAGGTGTCACCGCCAGTCAGAGGAGGCGACGTCAAGCAATGGAGATGAGGGTGGGATGAGGGACTGGCTCTGTGGAAAGGAGGCTGCTTCGCAGTGCTTTCTTTGCTCGACCAGCCCACCAGCTCTCTGGAGAGGTGAGAATTTGTACCGAAGCAAAATGGAGCCTTGGTGCCCAGGCTATAGAACACTTTCAGAGGGTAGCCATGTTGGTTGCAGTAGAAGAGTCAGATTCAAGCCCTGGGCACCTTAGAGATAACAAAGCTTCTGGGGTGTAAGCTTTCTAGTCCACTTCCTGGCACAGATAGCTTTCTGGTCCTCACACCAGCGCGTCTTCAAGCCCGGTGGCTGACAAATTGGATTGACTCTCGAAAGCTCAGGCCCTGAAAATCTGGTTGCTCACTAAGGCACGCCTGGATTTGAGTCAGGCTATAGAACTACTCCGCAGTACAATGGGAGATCTTCCTACAGGTAGAAGGGCCATCCTTTTCCTTGGCAGTGGATATAATGCCCTGAAACTACCTGACAGTCTAAATTCTGATTTGTTGTTTTTAAAACTGTCTCCTCCGAATAGACAGAATTGTTCTGGAGGAATATGAGAGGATCCTTGAAGATCACGAGTGTTGTGGTGCACCCTGAAAAATTACATTTTTTCAGCCGTTTGACAAGTCCTTGGCTTGTTTATTTTTCCATTCTTTTCTTGTCTTGATACGTTCTTGGCGGGGCTTTTGTTGTTTCTTCTCCTTGGTGCTTTCTGACCCTCACGTGCTTCGAGCAGGCAGTCAGGTAGGCAGAGAGGCCTTGTGAAGCTGATGAGGGTACTTCCAGGGCAAGGCTTCACCCACCTCCCAAGGGAACATTGCAGTGGCATTTTAAGATGCAACTAGTACTTCTGTGTACCTTTTCAACCTGATGCCTCTGGGGCTGTTATATGAGGCGGGATGGGGGTACTCTTCCAAGCCAGCTGAACCAGCTGAATTCCTGGGGCCTTTATTTATAATCAGATTGCAGGGAAAGCCGTTTTACTGCCGTTCGTTGCTTTCAAAGGACACACTTGTGGCTTCACTGACCTGCACTTTCTTATCCTTTGCCTACCCTCTAGAACCCATACCCTGAGAGCTCTACTGACAGTTTAGGGTTGTGAGCCAGTTTGGCATCGTGATTAAGAGTGGCAGGCTCTAATATAAAGAACTGAGTTTGATTCCCCACTCCTTCTCCACAGGAAGCCAGCTGGGTGACCTTGGATCAATCCCAGTTCCTGCAGAGCTGTTCTCTCAAGAGCAATTCTCTCAGAGCTCTCTCAGCCCCACCAGCCTCACAGAGGCCGTTTTCGCACTCACGTTTTACTGGCGCCACGACCCTCCTCACGCCGGCAAATCTGCATGGATTTCGCACCAGAAGCGCCGGCTACTTCCGTCGCTAAGCCAGCGCAAACGGAAATCACAAAGATGCAGGAAAACGTTTGCGCTGGCTTAGCGACGGAAGTAGCCGGCGCTTCTGGGTGCGCCGGCGCTTCTGGTGCGAAATCCATGCAGATTCGCCGGCGTGAGGAGGGTCGTGGCGCCAGTAAAACGTGAGTGCGAAAACACCCAGAGTGTCTGTTGTGGGGAGAGGAAAGGAATGAGATTGTAAGCCCCTCTGAGACTCCAAGTAAACGCAGTCTCCTCTTCTTCCACAAAAGGCTTGTTACTTTTTGGCAACAGCCCAAGCCCAGTGTCAAGCAGACGGATTCAATGACAAGTCAGAGTTGCTACAAAGACTACGTTTATTGATAGACCGTTACTTTGGCTCAAGCCCTTAGCTTGAGAAGAATGAAACCAATACATTGATACAGGAGTTTTAAGATTCACTTCAAAAGGATTCCTATGGGGAGGGGAAGCAGGGAAGCATTCACACATAACTACAAAGGTACATTCCCAGGGTGTTTATCAAGCCTTTTGGCCTCTTCCTCATAAGGCTCTCTGGGAAGGTGCTGATTACATTGTTCTCAACAGTTACCAGTCATAAAGGAGAAAGGGACCAATAAAGGGTAATAAACTAGCAGCATTTGGTTCATCATGATTTTACCCAGGCCTGCTTGTGACAGGCCAAGAACCCATCTTTGGTCAAAATCAGTTGAGCTTGACACCCAGAATTGGGCTTCATTGTAACCCTCCCATTTATTTGGTGTCAGAACTGATAATTTGAGGTGAGAAGCCATGTTGAGTCTGCAGTCAAAGACACAGATAACAAGTCCAGCAAGCCCCTTAGAGACCAACAAGATTTTTTGGGGGGTAGAAGTTTCCCAGAGTCAAAGCTCCCTTTCCCAGATACTGTCCCAAAGACAAATAAGTAGGTTATAGTCGTAGATCAAACCAAGCCTAAGCTCCCTAGAAGCTAAAAGGACCAAACTGGAGCTGTTGAACTTTGGTCCCATTACAAAAAGACAAGAGTCTCTGGGAAAAAACAATACTGCTCAGAAAAGTGGAAGGCGGCAAGAAAAGAAGACAACCCAGCAGGAGACAGATTGACTTGACCAAGGAAGTCACAAAGGGCCTCTGTTTGCAAGTCTTGGCAAGGACATTTTGGAGGTCATGCATTCACAAGGTCTCCATCAGTGTCCCCCCCTGAGCTGAGTTAGCGTGAGCTAGCCCAAAGATTTTTAGCCTCCAGCTCACACATTTTTGTCTCAGCTCAGGAAAAATGGCCCCAGACCACACTAATCTATGCAGCCGCTCCCAACTTGAATGCCAGTAGCTCACCAAGTAAAATTTTTGCTCACAAGACTCTGCAGCTTAGAGGGAACATTGGTCTCCATAACTTGGAAGTGACTTAGACGGTGCATCACACACTTTTTATAAGCATGGGAAAGTTTCAGCAAACCTGTCTACTTGATGGATTAAAGTATTAGTCTGTGGAGGCTGAAGCATTACTTCCTCAATCCTAGCCTGGTTTTGAGTGAGTTTGTCCTTCGACGAGCTATGTGGCAATATCACGCTAAATGTTACTTCCCCCGGAAACCAACCCGGGAATTCCCATTCAGGTTGTGGCGTGGTGTTCCTGTGCTTTTTTTACGTCATGACTTTAACTCGTAAAATAAACATTGACTTTGCAATTGATGATTGATAACGTGAGCGTCTTGTTTACTGAGGTATTATTTCTTCCTGGTTGACTTAAGCGCCTGTATCTTAATGTGGCCGTTGAATCAGTGAATTGGAGGTGTTTTTGAGGAGGGAATCAATAAGTTTTGGCTCATGCAGGGACTTAACCCTTGCATGTACATCTGAGCAGGGAGTCAAACAGACCCTGGCTCCAAAATAAGGTCTTTTTAACCTCTTCTTAGAACCTTGTTAGACAGCTTCTGTTGGTCTATCAGTGGCTACTAGCCATGGTGACTAAAGGGAACATCCTAGTTCAGGTTCAATAGAGGCTATAATAACAAAAGCCGTGCTGGATCTGACCAGTGCGGGTGCATCTAGTCCAGCCTCCTGTCTTACACAATGGCCAACCAGTTCTTCTGGAAGGCCAACAACAGGGCAGAGAGGCTGAGGCCTTCCCCTGAGAAGAACATGAGAAGAGCCCTGCTGGGTCAGACCAGTGAAGGTCCATCTAGTCCAGCATCCTGTTCCACATAGTGGTCAACCAGTTCTTCTGCAGGGCCAACAACAGGGCAGAGAGGCCGAGGCCTTCATAAGAACATCAGAAGAGCTCTGCTGGATCAGACCAGTGAAGGTCCATCTAGTCCAGCATCCTGTCCCACATAGTGGTCAACCTGTTCTTCTGGAGGGCCAATAACAGGACACAGAGGCTGAGGCCTTCATAAGAACACAAGAGAAGCCATGTTGGATCAGTCCAATGGTCCATTCAGTCCAATACCGTGTCACCAAAAAACAGGTACCTGATGTTGCCTCCTGGCTCTGGGATTCAGAGGTTTAGTGCCTCTGAACGTGGAGATTCCTCAGTCATCCTCATGTCTAGTAGCCATTGATAGACCTCCCCTCCATGAATCTATCTAATCCCCTTTTAAAGCTGCTTCAGAAAGGACATAATAGAAACAAATCCCAAACAGAGCAGCTGCATATTGGGATTGTATTATGCTGTTGGCTTTTGGTTAATTCTCTGGTGCAGTAGAAGAAAAGTATGGGGCATGGTGTAGCAACCCTGGACTTCGTTGGTGGTCTCCCATCCAAGTACTAACCGCAGCTGACCCTGCTTAGCTTCTGAGGCCTGATGAAATCAAGTTAGCCTGGGCCATCCAGGTCAGGACAGATGTTCAGAGGTGGTTTGCCATGGCCTGTATCTACATAGCAATTCTAGACTTCCTCTGTGGTCTCCCATCCAAAAACTAACCAGGATTGGCCCTGCTTACCTCTTGAGCTCTGATGAGATCAAGTCGGCCTGGCCCATCCAGATCAGGTCAAAGTTTCTTGTAGAACCCAAGTTTTCTACAGCCTTTCTGATCTTTCAGGCTGGACTAGATGGACCCTCACTGGTCTGATCCAGCAGGGCTCTTCTGATGTTCTTATGAAGGCCTCAGCCTCGCTGCCCTGTTGTTGGCCCTTCAGAGGAACTGGTTGGCCACTGTGTGAGACTGGAGGCTGGACTAGATGGACCCTCACTGGTCTGATCCAGCAGGGCTCTTCTGATGTTCTTCTCAGGGGAAGGCCTCGGCCTCTCTGCCCTGTTGTTGGCCCTCCAGAGGAACTGAGAGCCAGTTTGGTGTAGTGGTTAAGTGTGCAGAGGACTCTTATCTGGGAAAATCGGGTTTGATTCCCCACTCCTCCACTTGCAGCTGCTGGAATGACCTTGGGTCAGCCATAGCTCTCTTATCTGGGAGAACCGGGTTTGATTCCCCACTCCTCCACTTGCATCTGCTGGAATGGCCTTGGGTCAGCCGTAGCTCTCTTATCTGGAAGAACCGGGTTGGATTCCCCACTCCTCCACTTGCAGCTGCTGGAATGGCCTTGGGTCAGCCATAGCTCTCGTAGGAGTTGTCCTTGAAAGGGCAGCTGCTGTGAGAGCCCTCTCAGCCCCACCCACCTCACAGGGTGTCTGTTGTGGGGGGAGAAGATACAGGAGATTGTAAGCCTCTCTGATTCAGAGGGAAGGGCAGGGTATACATCTGCAGTCTTCTTCTTACCCTCCTCTGAACTCTTTCCAATTCATCTCCCCACTTGCACTCCTATGTATACACTGCCTTTGCGTGTAGCCTGGTTTGAGCTTCTTTGCCTCAAAACTGACCCCCACCTAGCAAGAGGAAGCCAGGAAGCTTGTCTCGAGATGGATTCTGTCCAATCTTAATTTATTTTTACAGAGTAAACATAACTCTTATCGAAGAAGCAACTCCCTAAGTGAGGAAGGCAGGATCACGATTAGGTTGCTCAATGAAGCCAAAAGTCTTTTATCCTTATCTCACTTCTTTCTTTTGGGGTTTGTCCACTACAAACATCTCCAATCTTTAACCAACAATGCAGAGGTAAACATGCTTTTTTGTGCCGAAAAGCCTGAACGTAGGCCGCTAAGCTTCCAGTAAATAGAAAGCAAGCGGGATAGAGAAGCAAATGTGTACGCAAAGGGGCTGTTGGTTTTATTGACCCGAGACCACAAAGTTAAAGCCTACGCAATTCATGTTCTCCCCTGCCTAAAATAAACATTTCCACTCAGGGCTTTTTTTTTCTGGAAAAAGTGGTGCTGGAACTCTTGAGAGGGAAATGAAGGAGAAACACAAAGGGCCATGTTCCCTCTAAACCAGTGGTGCCAAACATGCGGCCTGGGGAACAAATCAGGCCCCTGGAGGGCTCCTATCAGACCCCCGAGCAACTGGCTGTCATCTGCTTCCTTCTCCCTCTCTCTTGCTTCCTTCTGCATAAAAACTTGCTTTGCAAGGCTTGCTCAATTGCACAGGAGCTACAGAACAATACCTCTGTTTTCTCCATTGGCTGAGGCTCTTCCCTTCGGGAGGGAGAGCTTGCTTTGCCAGGCTCTCTCAATTGCACAGCAGAGCTACTGAGCCAAGCCTTTCTTCCTTCTATTGGCTGAGGCTCCTCCCCCTCCTGGTCCCCTGGGGAAGGAAGGAAAGAACCAAAGCTTCCTTTGCCCAGTTCCCTGGATCCCATGGGAGAAATACAAAGAAAGCACCTTTAAGACCAATGAGTGCTAAAGTTTTGAGCATGTTTTAAGTTTTTTTAAAAAAATATTTAATTGTGTTTGTGTCCCTTATAAAGTGTATATCTCTGCTACCTAATCTTAAATAGGTACACACATGGCCCGGCCCGAAATGGCCCAGCCCAACAGGATCTCATGTCAAATCCATCCCTCATAACAACTGATGATATTGATGATGATGATGATGATGATGATGATGATGATGATGATATTGGATTTATATCCCGCCCTCCACTCCGAAGAGTCTCAGAGCGGCTCACAATCTCCTTTACCTTCCTCCCCCACAACAGACACCCTGTGAGGTAGATGAAGATATTGGATTTATATCCCGCCCTCCACTCCGAAGAGTCTCAGAGTGGCTCACAATCTCCTTTCCCTTCCTCCCCCACAACAGACACCCTGTGAGGTAGATGAAGATACTGGATTCATATCCCGCCCTCCACTCCGAAGAGTCTCAGAGCGGCTCACAATCTCCTTTCCCTTCCTCCCCCACAACAGACACCTTGTGAGGTAGATGAAGATATTGGATTTATATCCCGCCCTCCACTCCGAAGAGTCTCAGAGCGGCTCACAATCTCCTTTCCCTTCCTCCCCCACAACAGACACCCTGTGAGGTAGATGAAGATATTGGATTTATATCCCGCCCTCCACTCCGAAGAGTCTCAGAGTTGCTCACAATCTCCTTTCCCTTCCTCCCCCACAACAGACACCCTGTGAGGTAGATGAAGATATTGGATTTATATCTCGCCCTCCACTCCGAAGAGTCCCAGAGTGGCTCACAATCTCCTTTCCCTTCCTCCCCCACAACAGACACCCTGTGAGGTAGATGAAGATATTGGATTTATATCCCGCCCTCCACTCCGAAGAGTCTCAGAGCGGCCACAATCTCCTTTACCTTCCTCCCCCACAACAGACACCCTGTGAGGTGGGTGGGGCTGGAGAGGGCGCTCACAGCAGCTGCCCTTTCAAGGACAACCTCTGCCAGAGCTATGGCTGACCCAAGGCCATGCTAGCAGGTGCAAGTGGAGGAGTGGGGAATCAAACCCGGTTCTCCCAGATAAGAGTCCGCACACTTAACCACTACACCAAACCGGCTCAATACCTCTGCTCTAAGCTGTGGAGTCTTGTGAGCATAAATTTTACTTTGTGAGCTATTAGCATTAAAATTGTGAGCTGCATACATTAGTTTGCTCTGGGGCAATTTTTCCTGAGCTAAGACAAAAATATGTGAGCCCAAAGCTAAAAAAAACCCGTGAGCTAGTTCACACTAACTCAGCTTAGAGGGAACACTGCACACAGATGCCCTTCATGAACTTCTAAACATTTTTTGAGAATTTTTACAGAAAGAGGTTCCAGAACTCTGTTCTGCTACATTCCCCCAGGGAAAGAAGTGCTGCTTCCACTCATGTGTTTTCTAGAAGGCAAACGTACTGTCATGGTTTGTGAAGGTATTCCATCTGAGTAAGGGGGCTGCTCAAGAGACGATCTCTTCAGAAACAGCTGCGGAGTTGCAGATCACGGTGGGGCGCCCCTGTCAGAATGCAGGGTAAGGGGCTCGAACACCCACCCACATCAAGGGTGGAGATGCTGACTGTGCCTTGCGTCAAGTAGGATGTGGACAGAATGGAGCAGGTGCAGAGGAGAGAGTGACAAGGATGATCGGGCCTGGAGACCCAGAAGCCCTCGGAGGAAAGGCTGAGGGGCTTGGGAAGGTTCAGTCTGGAGGACAGGGTGGCACAGAGTGGTAAAGCTGCAGTACTGCAGTTGAAGCTCTCTGCCCATTATCTGAGTTCGATCCCAGTGGAAGCTGGGTTCAGGTAGCCGGCTCCAGGTAGACTCAGCCTTCCATCCTTCTGAGCTCGGTACAATGAGTACTCAGATTGCTGGGGGGGAAGTGTAGAGTCATATATCTTCAGATGTATTAAACTGAGACTATGGGAATCGGAGGAAACGAAATTACGGCCAACTGACCCTTATATTTGCTCTCCAGCTTACTTAGGTCTTTATGCTTTTTGTGGCAAAATGCCCAATTATCTATCAGACCTAACCACTCCAAGTCATCGCAGGGCATTTATGTTGGCTAGACTAAACGCATTTCCCTCCAAAGTTTTACAAGGGAGATATCAGCGAGTCCCTTTAGCCGACAGACTTTGCTCCTGTGGAGCAAATACCCCTGACTCAATCCAGCATATATTGCTTGATTGTTCTTTATACCATAACCTCCGTAAAGATTTATTTGGCAAGCTTTCTTTTTCTCCAGATTTGTCTATTCTGCCACCCTGTTATTATTTATTGAGTGATACTGAGGGGGTGGTTAGTGAGGCTGTGGCAAAATTTCTGGCTGACATCCTTAAATTTAATTCTGACCATGTTTGAATGCATCTGTAAGCTCGGTTTTATTTTGATTTTATCTCCAATGTTTAAATTTTTATATTCTGTGTATTTTTATCTGAATCTATTATGCCATTAAAGGTTTGGTATGGACTGGGGAAGGCAATGGCAAACCACCCTGTAAAAAGTCTGCCGCGAAAACGCTGTGAAAGCAGCATCACCCCAGAGTCGGAAACGACTGGTGCTTGCACAGGGGACTACCTTGACCTTTTACCCTTTAGAGGAGAGCAGGGAGCTGTTCCTGTTGGCAGCAGAGGAGAGGACTCGCAATAATGGGTTTAAATTAAGGTACTGGTTGGATATTAAGAAACCTTTTTTTACAGTAAGAGCTCAACGGTGCAATTGGCTGCTGAGGGAGGCGGGGAGCTCCCCCTCACTGGCAGTCTTTAAGCAGTGGCTGGAGGAACACTTGTCAGGCATGCTCTAGGCTGCTCTTGCATTGAGCAGGGCGTTGGACTACATGGCCTCTATTGCCCCTTCCAACTCTGTATGATTCTATGAGGTTGTGAAACTGCAACCCTGAGGTCTAAAGGGTACATGGTCAATGCTCAAAAGTATCCCCTTCTAATCTGCAGGGGCTGAGACAAAGTCTTGGCCTCTCTCTGCGTTCCTCCTAGCCGCCACAGCTCTGCCTGTGATGAAAACCTTTGTCCCTGCCCAGAGGGTGTAAACCCAGAAAACTATGTAAAATCAGCTTAAAATGGTGCAATGACAGTCCCACCCCCAGAACTGCAAATCCGAACAATGCTGTTTGGCAGGATAACCGGCTAACTGTTTTGGTTGGATAACGTTCCTTTCCAGCATGTACTTGCAGAGTCACTCTTCTGCTGCCTGAGGAAATGAGACTAGGTGGCGAAGTAACAGATCAGGTTCTTAGAAGCTGGGAACAATTCAGATGCAGAATATTTGTGATATTCTGGTACTTACCTTTAAAGCCCTATATGGCCGAGGCCCAGCACACCTTCAGGACCTCCTCTCCCTGTATGAGCCCCATAGGCCTTTACGATCAGCGACCCAACAACTTTTGGTAATACCCTGCCCCAGAGACATCCATTTGGCCTCGACGAGGGTCAGGGCCTTTTCAGCCGTGGCCCCTGCCTGCCAGATCCAGGTCCTGCGGGATCTGCTCCAATTCCGCAGGCCCTGTAAAACAGAGCTCTTTCGCCAGGCTTTCAGCTGAGGCAGCGGACGTCACTTGTGATCGGCCTCCCCCCTTCATTCCATCCCAGTGCTATAAGACCTGCTGGATCTGGACAATAGGTCATGTCTGTGAGGCAGAACCTGCCGTTTTAGTCTCTACTGTCACTCTGAAGTTTTAGATTTTATGTATTTTAATTTGGTCTTTTATTGTTTTTATGCTGTAACCTGTCCTGAGCCTGTCCTATAGGAAGGACGGGCTAAAAATCTAATAAAATAAATAAATAAATATTCATGATCAGACGTTTATGCATGAGAAATCTTGACCGATTAAGAATGAGCAGCTGGAACGTTCCCCGCGAGTGCTTCCCCTTGCAAAATGTTACTGTGCAGCATATCTTTAGCTTGTGCTCTTTGCCCCACTTAGATTTTACGATCACACTGCGGTTGTCACACCAACAAATGTGCTGGACAAAAGTGGAATGTCCTGGGCTGGCTGTGGGCACTCCTTCCGTCTTTATGACAGCGGTCAGTGTAAGGACCCCAGCCAAGAGCTTTGCATTATTTTTATTGTGCATTGTCCACAGGGTAACGTTGATCAAACCAAACTCACAGTTTTACACACACAGAAAAAAAGTTTATGAAGAAGGTACGGGAAATAGGCAACGGAAGACAAATTGTCCTTGACTTACATTTATGGAAATCCACATATGTCATTAAAAGGAAAACCAAGTGCCGCCCCACATCTCTACTTAATATCTTGTAGATCTTATCAATATGCAGTATGGTAGCAGCAACGAACAGAAAACTGTGAACACCAGGCAATTCTTGTCTCAGCCTAGGAGGTCCATACTAGAGGCTTAGACTACTTCCCCTCCCCCAGAAAAGCATATGAGGACCATTATTTATTTGTATTCATTCATAAAACACTTACATCCCACCTGGGGGAGCAGGGTTGCCATCTCCAGGTTGGGAAACTCCTGGAGATTTGGGGATGGAGCTTGGGGGGGGGGACAGGGATCTTAGTGTCCACCCCCCAAAACACCCCTTTTCTCCAGGGTCTCTCTTTAGTCTAGAGACAGCATTACTAGGTTCCCCCTAGCCACCAGTTGGGGATGAACACATTAAGCTGCCTTATAATGAAGCAGACCGTGAATCCATCAAAGTCAGTATTGCCTACTCAGACTGGCAGCAGTTCTCCAGGGTCTCAGGCTGAAGTCCTTCCCATCACCTCCTGCCTGGTCCTTTCAAGTGGAGATACTGGGCATTGAACCTGGGACCTTCTGCATGCCAAGCAGGTGCTCTGTCAGTAGGAGGGGTAGGGTTGCCAGCTCCAGGCTTGGAAACTCCTGGAGATTTGGGGGATGGAGCCTGGGGCAGACAAGGACCTCAGTGGGGTACAATGCCACAGAGCCCCCCCTTCAAAGCATCCCTTTTCTCCAGGGGAGCTGATCTCTGTAGTCTGGAGAGGAGCTGTAATTCTAAGGGGCGGGGGGGGCGAGTAGGAATCCCCAGGTCCCACCTGGAGGCTGCCATCTCTACTTACAATCATGGTTAAACTAACACATTTTCTGCTAAGACCGAAATAAAACAGCAAGGAGCAAACTTCTTCCCCCTCCTTCCCCATGTGCAAGATGCTCACTGTTTGAACCCCCTTAAAAGCCCCAGCAAACAGTCAGGGCTTGAAGCACCTCTGGACAATCTCTAAGGAAGGGCCCCCCCCCCTTCACCTCTTCTGCACAACCGGAGCCACAGTAAAAAAGGCCCCGGGATCTGGTTGATGCCCAACAGGCCACCCTGGTTGGCTGAAGTATGTGGGGGGGGGGGGGGGGAGAAATCTGAAAATGTTCCAGTAGCTAAGGGACAGAGAAGACCAAGCAAGCAACAAATTAGCTCCAACTTCTTTCCACAGAGAGTGAGGCTGTCAGATAATGAACAGCTTTAAAAAGGGATTCAATAGATTCATGGAGGAGAGGTCTGTCAGTGGCTCCTACACATGGTGGCTGAGGGGAACCTCCACATTCAAAGGCACTAATCCTCTGAATCCCAGAGCCTGAAGGTACCATCAGGGAAAGGCCTCAGTCTCCATGCCCTGTTGTTGGTTCTCCAGAGGATCTGGTTGGCTGCTATGTGAGATGTGATGCTGGATTAGATGGCCCATTGGTCTGATCAAGCAGAACCATTCTCTTATGTTCTTGTGAAGACCTCGGCCTCTCTGCCCTGTTGTTGGCCCTCCAGAGGAACTGGTTGGCCACTGTCTGAGACAGGAGGCTGGACTAGATGGACCCTCACTGGTCTGATCCAGTAGGGCTCTCCTGATGTTTTTTCTTTGCATAGCTTTTTAATGAAGGGACTAAAAAAAAATAGCTGCCCTTTGAAAGGTCAAAAGTGTCAGTGCAGGCAAAGAATTGCCTTAAAACAAGAGAATGAGGAATAGCTCTGGCCTTAGTGGCTGATTCTGATGAAACGGAGCTTTCTACAATGTTCTCCTGTGCCCCGCCCCCACTTCCTACCTTGCCTTTTGCAATGCTCCTTAATGCATTAAACTCACACAACTACAGTCAGGATCAGAAGTGACCACTGTTGCAGCGCGACGGCGATTGTGCTGCACTGGAAATGTTGCCAGGTTCTCTCTAGATAGTCCCTTTATCCATGAGCGGCCTTGGACGTTCATCAGAGTTCCTTTCCATATATCGCTTTGTACCGCAGGTACTCTTCCAAACACTGTATGGCGTATTCATCTACCGTGGGATCAAATTTGTTGGCTAGGAGATGACGTTGAGCGATCAGCCAGTGGAGGTCGCCCACTCCATAGATGCACACCGCCCTCCGGGAGATACCTGTACAAGGGGGATATGGAGCCCCTTTGCGGATATCCCCCGCTAAGTAAGACCACTTCACAGCCCTCACAATGGCATTCATGTCCGTGAGGTCATATTTAGCACTGGTGGGCACAGATCCTGGCACTCCGGGCATCCGATGCAGAGTAGCCCAGAGATGTTCATCGGGACTGTAAGTGTCCTTGTTCCACTCTAGGAACTGTTTTGCCGTTGGGTCTTCGAAAAGGTGTTGAACGAACTCTCTTGTGACCACCATATATGCATTGCCAGTGAACATGGGGGACCCATGGGGAGGGGGGCTCTTCAGGGTATTAGTCCGAAATATGTGATCCTTCACTTCGTGGCTATATTTCCAGCGTGTTTCTTTAATGGAAGAGGGTCTCTCTGATTCCATATTGTTCTGCCGGTTCAATGCTTTTAGGGCACGAACGATCTCTGCGTTGGTCTTGATAGGGAAATCGGTCCCGCAGGTGTTGAGGAGGTACCTCCACCGAACTTTGCTCTCCAGGAGGTCTTCCATGCAATTCAGGTCTGCTTGAACCCTGGACCAAGAGGCGTATACCACATGTTCCAGCTTAGAGGCTACAATTACATTGTTGAAGCAGGAGGCAATGGCTCGCACCGCCTCTTTGAACGTTTCGGGGGACTTCTTGTCTACGTGGATGCAGTAGACATTCTGAGGGGCGTAGATGGACCGTAACAACCTCTCAAACATTTCAATCTGGTTGTGGATCACCATGGAATAAGCGATGGGGAAGTCTTCTTCCTCGTCGCTCAGCGGGAATTGGATGTACCTCCTGCTCTCTTTGAAGAGTCTGCAGTTCTGGGTCATGTTCAAGTAATCTCCCTCGTTCAAAGTGACCTTCTGGTTCTTCTTTTCCAGCCTCCGCAGCAGCGCTTCCTGGACCATGCCGGTGTCTCCCCTGGTGATCTGCGAGCAGTGGATCTCGTTCTTGGGAGAGAGTCGCAGAGACTGGTAGAGCTGGTCCTTGCATAGTTGAGTCTGCGGGTCTTCAGTGTCTTTGCCCAGATCGTCAAACCGGCACTCCCAGGAGGTATATTTCAAAACCACCGTGGCAAACAGCATCAAACTCCCTCCTGCCAGCAGACGAAGGACATGACTGAAAAGTTTCCTCTCCGAGCAATACATTGCCTTTTTTGCAGCAGGTGAAGAGAAGGTAGCTTTCTGCTGCTTCGTTGCTTCAGGTGCAAGGGGACAAAGGTCTGTTCTGTTTGCTGGCAAATGCTGGGTGGATTCAAAGGTCTCTTTTCAGAGTTAAGAACATCTCTTTATGAGCAACAGGTGCTGTCTGAGTAAGCTATAGGCAAATGTAACCAGAGCTACTCTGACTTGTTAAGTGCTGTTCAGGTAGGGGAGGGGCTCCAGGGGCTGGCCTCGGGCCAGATCTGTCCACCCCAGAGGTGTTGCGGTCCTTGAAAAAGTGATGTCCAGAACGATAGGATTTCCCGGCGAGAGGAAGTTGCCTTTCTTGTTTTTTTGGTTTATTTGTTCAATGACCTTTTAAGCAATGACTTGAATTTCTTGTTGATCCAGCAGGCCTGAAGGAGGCTATATAATTATTGCCTATATCCCCAAGGCAAATATAATGGAAGGCAGTGTATAATCTTGGTGGTATTTGTAAAGATATATGTGAAAGTGGGTGTAACAGCCAGCCTGCTGTTGTGGGTCCAGTGTTGGACTAGGATCTGGGAGACCCAAGTTCGAATCCCGCCTCGTGCCTCGAAAGCTCAATGGGTGACCTTGGGGAGGTCACCCACTCTTGGCCTGACCTACCTCACAGGGTTGTTTTGAGGATAAAATGGAGGAGTAAGAGAATGATGTAAGCCGTTTTGAGGTAGGTTAGGCTGAGAGAGTGTAAGTGGCCCAAGGTCACCCAGTGAATTTCCGTTACACAAGTGATTAGAACCTGGGACTCGCAGATTCTAGATCAGCACACAGAGCCAGTTTGATGTAGTGGTTAAGTGTGCGGACTCTTATCTGGGAGAACTGGGTTTGATTCCCCACTCCTCCACTTGCACCTGCTGGCATGGCCTTGGGGCAGCCATAGCTCTTGCAGAGCTGTCCTTGAAAGGGCAGCTTCTGTCAGAGCTCTCTCAGCCCCACCCACCTCACAGGGTGTCTGTTGTGGGAGGAAAAGATATAGGAGATTGTAAGCCACTCTGATTCAGAGAGAAGTGCAGGGTATAAATCTGCAATTCTTCTTCTTCTTCTTCTTCATTTAAGCACAGATACTGAGGGGTGCCTCTCCAACTGTCTTGATGCGGTACACTTATACCCTTGAACATATGAACATATGAAGCTGCCTTATACTGAATCAGACCCTCGGTCCATCAAAGTCAGAATTGTCTTCTCAGACTGGCAGCGGCTCTCCAGGGTCTCAAGCTGAGGTTTTCACACCTATTTGCCTGGACCCTTTTTTGGAGATGCCAGGGATTGAACCTGGGACCTTCTGCTTCCCAAGCAGATGCTCTACCACTGAGCCACTGTCCCTCCCAAAAACCCTTACCTTCCTCCAAACAGTGCAGGGTGGTGTGTGTGGCTTTCCCTTCCTTATTTTATCCTCACAACAGCCCTGCAGGGAAGGCTAGGCTGAGAGAGTGAGAAATTGGCAGAAGGCTGCCCATTGAGCTTCATGGCAAAGTGAGGATCTGAAACTCGCAGAGCTGGATTAGCAATTAGGCCAAGTAGGAACTGGCCTATGGGCCCCTATGCCTTTAGCGGCCTCAGGTCAGCTTCCTCCCACCCCAGTTTCCCCCCTGCTTGCAGCCCTCCCAGCCTGCATGCGCAGCCAGCAACTGAGCTGCTCTTTGTCCAACTTGCCTGGTGCGGCTGCTGCTGGCAACATCGTCACATTTGCCTCTCTCTGCCTCTCCCCCGCAGCTGTCAAAGGGGCTTTTGATTAGGTGCCTGCAGGCTGCAGTGGGGGCCCTGGGAAGCGGGGCGGGGGCTCAGACTCTGAGATAATATGCAAAGGCTCCCCAAGATTTCAACTGCCTAGAGGCCTCCGCAGGGTTTAATCCAGCACTGGAAACGCGGGCCTTTCCGGTAATAGCTCTAACTGCTGCCCCGCATTGCCTTCTTTGGCCTGATCCAGGGGCAGCCAAACTGTGGCTCAGAAGCCACATGTGGCTCTTTCACACATATTGTGTCGCTCTCAAGCTCCCAGCGCCCCATCAGCCAGCTTGGAGAAGGCATTTGCCTCTTTAAATCACTTCTCCAAGGGAAGCCAGCTGGCAGCTTGGAGAATACATTTAAAGTTAAAGTTGTATTCTTTCCCCCTCCCTCCCCTCTCCCCATCTATTTGCCTTCCTTCCTTCCTTCCTTCCTTCCTTCCTTCCTTCCTTCCTTCCTTCCTTCCTTCCTTCCTTCCTTCCTTCCTTCCTTCCTTCCTTCCTTGTCTTGTACCTCTCAAACATTTGACATTCATGTCTTTTTTTCCATGTAGTTCTTATGTTAACCAAGGTTGGCCATCCCTGGCCTTGATCCCATCCTTCAAATTCTGTTCTTCCATCCTTCAGCCCTTCTCCCTTCCTTGTGTGGTGTGGTGGTTAAGGGCGGCAGACTCTGATCTGGAGAGCTGGGTTCGATTCCCCACTCCTCCTCCACGTGCAGCCTGCTGGGTGACTCTGGGTCCGTCACAGTTGTCTCAGAGCTCTCTCAGGGTGTCTGTTGTGGGGAAAGGGAGGGAAGGAGATTGTAAGCTACTGTGAGACTCCTTTGGGTAACTAAGGGCAGGATGTAAAACCAACTCTTCTCTTCTTCTTCTTCCTTTCCGACGGTGCATCCCTAGGTTTGCCACCTCCAGGTTGGAATATTCTTGGAGATTTGGGGATGGGGCCTCCAAAAGGCCATCATGCTGGCACACCAGCCCTCCAAAATAGCCAATTTTCTCCAGGAAATCTGATCCCTTTCTTCCAGAGGTCAGTTGTAATCCCCAGAGATCCCCTGGCCCCACCTGGAGGCTAGAGTAACACAAAGAGTAATGTGGAAAAGTGAAGCAGGAACAAAGCCCAAAGGCATCCACGGAAACCTAGCCTCAATATTGAAAAACTTTATACAAAATACTTCCTACAAAAACAACAATACTTCTAATAAACCCGATTACCAAATACCCCGAAACCAAAGTCCTTCTGTTCAATACCAACGTTCATATTTTTGTGTAGTAGAAGTCCAGGGAAATCCTTGACAAGCTGTGAAGTAGAAGTGCAACGCTTCGACATTCCTTTCAACAAGGAAGGTGTGTAGACGAAAAACAGCACAGCGCAATTTTGAACAGGGACGTGGATATAGCCCTGTTTCACCTGAGGCTTTAACAAGCTTCACTGATCTTGAATGATTCATACATAGCAATAGCTGAACTTTTTTTTCCTGCAGATTAGAACGGCGTATTAGAAGTATTGTTATTTAGAAGTATTGTTGTTTTTGTATGAAGTATTTTGTATAAAGTTTTTCAATATTGAGGATGGTTTTTCGTGGATGCCTTCGGGCTTTGTTCCTGCCCCACCTGGAGGCTGGCAACCCAGATTGTGGGTGGGTCTCATGCCCATAATCATTACAAGCTCTGCTCTCCAGTTGCACCTCCAGCAACCAGAATGTTTTGCAGCTGTTAGAGGAATTGGATGTTCCCCATGAGCTTGCATGTCTTCTGTGACCTCCACTGAACGATCTTCACTCCCCACATCACTAAAATAAGCAAGATGCTTCTCCGCCCTTTTCGGTGAATTCCTTTGTCTGTCTAGCAGTCCTACAAACGAACTGCTTTCAGGAATGCTTTTGAAGGGCGGCTGGCGCTTTGCCCTCTTCACAAGCCCCTGCGCCATCCAGTTCTCTCTGGCTTGGGGCTTTTTATTCTCATGTATTCCTTTGCTCCATTTCCTGGAGCCATTCAAGGGCTCTAAATCCCATGTTTAAACATCGTGTGAGGCATGGTGGCTCTCATGAAGATTTGATTCCTACCCAAAGTATACACTCGAGTGAAATAAAAACATGTTCTTAACACAAGAGTCTGATTGGAAGAACCACAACAGGAAACCAGTTTGTTGAACTGACAAGACTCTCATCCTGTGGTGGAAAGTGTTGTTAAGTCACACCCAATTTATGGAGACCCCGCAGGGTTTCCAGAGTAACATAGGTGTTCGGCACTCCCCAACTCTAGAAAACCTGGACTTCCTTTGTAGCGTCCCATCCAAGGACTATCCATGGCCAACCGCACTTAGCTTCCAAGATGTCAGGAAATGACAGAAAAGATACTCTCCATGTTACAAAACAATATCAAAATATAATTACAATACTTTCCATTCACAACATAGTCTTACGATGTAAATCTCAGTAACAAATTCAGTGACAAGTACCATCCAAAGCACACAACTTCACTACTGTCCATAAGATGATATCAGGTTCTTTCCAAACAATACAGTCCGACGATGCAAAACCGGTCCATTCTCTTTTCGGATCCTTATGATCCTTCCTCTGAAACCATCTTATTAATTTCGAATGCAGTAGTCTGATGGTGCCTTATTTCTTCACTATACACTGTTTTCCAGGCTGCCTCTAATTTATTTAATTACTAGAACGCAACTGTTTTTTCTCCATCTTCCAGCAATTCAGACTACTGCATTCGAAATTAATAAGATGGTCCCAGAGGAAGGATCATAAGGATCTGAAACAAGAACGGTCCGGTTTTGCATCGTCGGACTGTATTGTTTAGAAATAACCTGATATCATCTTATGGACAGTAGTGAAGCTGTGTGCTTTGGATGGCATTTGTCACTGAATTTGTTACTGAAATTTACATCGTAAGACTATGTTGTGAATGGAAAGTATTGTAATTATATTTTGATATTGTTTTAAACACGGAGAGTATCTTTTCTGTCATTTCCTGATTGTTAACCTCCATGGTCCCAGCATTGTTTGACGTTAGCTTCTGAGATGTGACAAGATTGGGCTAGCCTGGGCCATCCAGAACAGGGCAGACAAACAGGTGGGTTGCCATCGCTTGCCTCTGCGTAGCAACCCTGGACTTCCTCAGTGGTCTCCCATCCAAGGACTAACCAGGGCTGACCCTACTTAGCTTCTGACAAGATTGGGCTAGCCTGGGGCTGGGCCATCCAGAACAGGGCAAACATAAAGAGGTGGTTTGCCACTGCCTGCCTCTGCGTAGCAACCCTGGACTTCCTTGCTGGTCTCAGGCTAGCCTGGTGTATCCAGGTCAAGTTAATATCATCCTATCTTTTGTATAAATTTGATTAGCAATTAGAATCGGATGGAAGGAGGAATATGTCTTTTTTTTAATTCACTACAAACAGAAGCATTAATTTAAATGCATCTGAAGAAGAATTTTTAGAAGAATTGCAGACTTATACCCCGCCCTTCTCCCTGAATCAGAGACTCAGAGCAGCTTACAATCTCCTCTACCTTCCTCCTCCCCACAACAGACACCCTGTGAGGTGGGTGGGGCTGAGAGGGCTCTCATAGCAGCTGCCCTTTCAAGGACAACCTCTGCCAGAGCTATGGCTGACCCAAGGCCATTCCAGCAGGTACAAGTGGAGGAGTGGGGAATCAAACCCGGTTCTCCCAGATAAGAGTCTGCACACTTAGAGCTATGGCTGACCCAGGCCATTCCAGCAGGTGCAAGTGGAGGAGTGGGGAATCAAACCCGCTTCTCCCAGATAAGAGTCCGCGCACTTAACCACTGCACCAAACTGGCTCTCTTACACCAAACTGGCTCTCATCTGCTTCATGACTACACTGAAACTCTCTCTCGGCTTGACTTCGCGAACGAAGATTTAAGAAGGGTGCAGTAGTCCACGTCTGCTGCAGGCTCGCTGGTGGCTGACAAGACCAATGCGGGACAGGCAGATCCGGCCACAGTGGCTGCAGGGAAAAGTCTGATTTGGGGTTGGTGCTGTAGCAGTGCGATTCTTCTTCAATCTCCTTTTGTCCTCAAGACCAGCTATGCGTGCGTTCTCAAAGGAAGAGACAGCCTGGTGGATGGTGTGCCTCCATGCTTTGCTATCTGAGGCTAGGTCAGACCACTGGTGATGGTTGATGCGACAGGTGCCAAGGGATTTCTTCAAGGAGTCCTTGTACCTCTTCTTTGGTGCCCCTCTATTTCGATGGCCGGTGGAAAGTTCGCCATACAGAGCAATCTTGGGAAGGCGGTGGTTTTCCATCCTAGAAATATGCCCTGCCCAGCGCAGCTGCGTCTTCAACAGCAGTGCCTCGATGCTTGTAACCTCCGCCCTCTTGAGGACTTCAGTGTTGGTCACAAAGTCACTCCAGTGGATGTTGAGGATGGTGCGAAGGCAGCGCTGATGAAAGCGCTCGAGGAGTCGCAGGTGATGACGGTATAAAACCCACGATTCGGAGCCGTAGATGAGGGTTGTCATCACAACCGCTTTGTAAACATTGATCTTTGTTAGTTTCAGTAAACACTGAAACTATCATATCATGAAAAGATAAGACTCACTGGAAAAGATTATAACACTTGGAAAAGTTAAAGGTAACAGGAAAAGAGGAAAAAAATCAATATTATATGGTTTTGTAGCCTTCCATCAACGAACTCAAAATGGGGTTTGGCGCCCAAAATGTGCTCAGCTTCACACTGTCAAAAGACTTTAAAGCCAAAGTCTTCCTTAAGGGGGAAAAGAAACCACAGGAAGCTGGAGTATGAATCCTCATGCCCCAGGGTTTGCTACCTCTACCACCAGTCCTCTTGACTACCCTGTCAGCCAGACACCAAGGGGCTAAGCCTCTAGCCCCCCTGATCTAAGATTTAAAAGCCAACCCTGCAAGGTAGGACACTTCCAAGGTGAGTTCCAGAAAACACTTGTAGCTGTAGCTAATTGGAGCTAAAGTACTGGATTCAGACTGAAGCCCAAAAACCCAAGACCCCCACAAAATATAACTAAAGTGGTTTATTAAAAGATTACACAGGAATACACAATACAAGAGTACTGAACAGTGAAGATAAACTAATAAAGCAAAGTGTCCATACTAAGCACATTTACAAGCATTGGTTCAAGATCCAGATGTTATTCAGCAAGACTGAGTCCAATGGGAGTTCAAAGTTCAAAAAGCCAAAGTCCAAGACAAGGGCTCCGACCAGCATGGCCCACCCAGAATCAAGAAGTGTCCCAAAGTTAGATGTAGTCCAGATAAAAGGCAGACACTACGCTGAAATAATCCTTCTTTATGCCCAAAGACTCCTGTGGCATGATTCTAGTTGACCAATCATAAGAATATAAGAGAAGCCATGTTGGATCAGGCCAATGGCCCATCCAGTCCAACACTCTGTGTCACATAAGGACATAAGAGAAACCATGTTGGATCAGGCCAATGGCCCATCCAGTCCAACACTCTGTGTCACACAGTGGACAAAAAAAATCCAGGTGCCATTAGGTCCATCAGTGAAGCCAGGACACTAGAAGTCCACCCACTGTGCCCCCCCCAAGCACCCAGAATACAGAGCATCATTGCCCCAGACAGAGAGTTCCAACAATACGCTATGGCTAAGAGCCACTGATGGACCTCGGCTCCATATGCTTATCCATTCCTCTCTTGAAGCTGTCTATGCTTGTAGCCGCCACCACCTCCTGTGGCAGTGAATTCCATGTGTTAATCACCCTTCGGGTGAAGAAGGACATTCTAACCCAATGGCTCAGCAATTCTTACCCAGTGGCTCAGCAATTTCATGGAATGTCCACAAGTTCTCGTATTGTAAGAAAAGGAGAAAATTGTGAGAAAGGGAGAAAATGTACACCCCATGATGTAACTTGACAGTCAGGAATGTTGCTCTCCAGATTCAGCTTGCTGTAGTGGTTAAGAACGGTGAACTCTAATCTAGAGAACCAGGTTCGATTCCCCCCTCCTCCTCCACATGCAGCCCGCTGGGTGACCTTGGATCAGTCATGGTTCCCTCAGAGCTCTCTCATCCCCACCTGCCTCACAGGATGTCTGTTGTGGGAGGAGGAGGGGAAGGAACCCCTGCAAGTCTCCATTGGGCACTGAAGGGTGGGGTACATAATCAACTCCTCCTCCTCCAAGTGACCCAGCTAATCAGGTGAGTTGAGTTAAGGAGACCATACACTCTGCAGCTGCGTAGGGCTTAATCCAGGTAACACCAGGGATGGAATTCAAGCAGAAGCCCCTTTGCATATTAGGCCACACCTCCCTGATGTAGCCAATCCTCCGAGAGTTTACAAGATTCTTTTTTGCAAGCCCTTGGAGCATTGGCTACATCAAGGAGGTGTGGCCTAATATGCAAAGGAGCTTCTGCTAGAATTCCACCCGAGTAACACCTTCTCCCACCCATGGGTCAGCCTCCCATCTCCCTTCTCTCTCTGTTTGAAGCTACAAACAGCTTGATCTACGTTTTCAGAGAGAGAGGCTTCCGTGACTGTTTCTTAGGTCCAGTGAAACCATTTTTGTAGTATTTCCAGGTTCCCCCGTCGCCCCTGGTTTCTGGCAGAGGATGGGGGAGGTAGGGTGGCCAGATCCAGGTTGGGAAACTCCTGGAGATTTGGGGGTGGAGCCTAAGGAGGATGGGGACCTCAGTGGGGCACAATGCCATAGAGTCCACCCTCCGCATCAGGGGTGTCAAACTCATTTGTTATGAGAGACAGATCTGACATAAATGAGACCTTGTTGGGCCGGGCCATGTTGGACTGGGCCGTGTGTGTACCTATTTAAGATTAGGTAGCAGAGATATAAACTTTGTAAGGACACAGACAAACACAATTAAATATATATTTTTGAAAACTTAAAACATGCTTAAAACATTAGCACTCATTAGTCTCAAAGGTGCTTTCTTTGTATTTTTCCCATGGGATCCAGGGAACTGGGCAAAGGAAGCTCTGGCTCCTTCCTTCCTTCCTTCCTTCCTTCCTTCCTTCCTTCCTTCCTTCCTTCCTTCCTTCCTTCCTTCCTTCCTTCCTTCCTTCCTTCCTTCCCTGTGGGGGGGAGAGCCTCAGCCAATAGAAGGAAGAGAGGCTTGACTCAGTAGCTCTGCTGTGTGATTGAGAGCCTGGAAAAACAAGCTCTGCCTCCCCTCTTTCCTCCCCAAGGGAGGAGCCTCAGCTAGTGGAGAAAATAGAAGTTTTGCTCTGTAGCACCTGTGCAACTGAGCAAGCCTGGCAAAGCAAGCTGTGATGCAGAAGGAAGCAAGAGAGAGGGCGAAGGAAGCAGGTGACAGCCAGTTGCTTGGGGGCCTGATAGGAGTCCTCCATGGGCCTGATTCGGCCCTCAGACTGCATGTTTGACACCCCTGCTCCAGATCATCCATATTTCCTCCAGCGGATCTGGTCTCTGTAGCCTGGAGATGAGCTGTAATTCCAGGGGATCCCCCACCCCACCTGGAGGCTGGTACCCCCAATTAGACTGCAAAAAAAAGGAACCAGTCTCTTGGCACAGCGGCTGCCCAGCCTCCACTTCCTCCCGTCAATCACGGCGGGGTCCATTCTGTGTTTGCTCGTGATTAGCGGTTATGAACATGATGTTCAGGGGAGGAAAAGGACCACATCCTGTTTCCATAGATGTGACGTTTGCAATGGAATCTCACCTCTGCTACTGAGAAGTGAGGAATGGGTGATTAATTATTGGCACTTTGGGTGGGGAAAGGTTGCTTCACTGAGTCAGCTTCCTTGCAGTAAGGAGAACACTGCCAGTTTGATCTGATAAGCGTCCCAGTTAGAACGTTAACTAGGGTTGCAATCCTTGCATGCTTTTTAGAAAAGAAATGAGTTCAGTGGCAGTTCTGATCAAAGTAAGGACTGGGTTGGGGGGTGGGGTTGTTGGACAAAGCACCAGCATATTACAGAGGAAGAGATTGGATTTACACCCCACCCTTCACTCAGAGTCTCAGAGCAGCTTACAATCTCCTTTCCCTTCCCCTCCCCGCAACAGACACCCTGTGAGGTTGGTGGGGCTAAGAGAGCTCTGAAAGAACTGCTTTTGAGAGAACAGCTCTGAGAGAACTGTGGCTTGCCCAAGGCCACTCTGCTGGCTGCATGTGAGGGAGGAGTGGGGAATCAAAGCTAGTTCTCCCAGATTAGAGTCTATCACTCTTAAATACTAACCAAACTGACTATACAAGAAGAGGAGAAGAGATTGGATTTATACCCCAGCCTTAGTCCCAGAATGGTTTACAGTCCCCTTTCCCTTCCCCTCCCCACAACAAACACTCTCTGAGTTAGGTGGGGCTGAGAGAGCCCTGAGAAAACTGCTCTTGAGCAGAACAGCTCTGAGAGAGTTATGATGAGTGTTCCCTCTAAGCTGAGTGAGCGTGAGCTAGCTCACAGATTTTAGCCTCCAGCTCACACTGGTGTGTTAAGATTAGCTGTAATTACAGACAATTGCTAGACCACGTTTGGTGATTGGCAGCTATGAATAATTACGGATTCCATTCTCCCCTTCCTTTCCGGAATCCTTGACACTGTAAGCTGGCTAAGAGTTGTCTTTCTCCTGGCTTGTGAAGGTTTTCTGTCTCAGGCAGGATTTCCAACTCTGGCTTGCGAAATACCTGATGATTTCGGGACCTGAGAGTGATGGGGTTTGGGGAAGGGACTTCGGTGGGGGGAATACCATAGAGCACCCCTTCCAGAGCAGCCGTTTTCTCCAGGGGAACTGATCTCTGTCACCTGGAAATCAGTTGCAATAGAAGAAGATACTGGACTTACATCCTGCCCTGTACTCTGAAAATGAGCCCCTTGGGGCAGAGTGGTAAGGCTGCAGTACTGCAGTCGGAGCCCTCTGCTCACGACCTGAGTTCGATCCCAGCAGAAGCTGGTTCAGGTAGCCGGCTCCAGGTTGACTCAGCCTTCCATCCTTCCGAGGTGGGTCAAATGAGATAGATAGATAGATAGATAGATAGATAGATAGATAGATAGATAGATAGATAGATAGATAGATAGATAGATAGATAGATAGATAGATAGATAGATAGATAGATAGATAGATAGATAGATAAATTTATTGTCATTGTTCTCAAGAAAGTCCCCAGTTTGCTGGGGGGAAAGTGTAAGGACTGGGGAAGGCAATGGGAAACCACCCCGTTAAAAGTCTGCCGTGAAAATGTTGTGAAAGCACTGTCACCCCAGAGTCAAAAACGACTGGTGCTTCCACAGGGGACTACCTTTACCTTTGATACTCTGAAACTCAGAGTGGTCACAATCTCCTTTTACCTCCCCCCCCCCACACACACAACAGACACCCTGTGAAGTGTGTGGGGATGAGAGAGCTCTCCTAGAAGCTGCCCTTTCAAGGACAACTCCTATGAGAGCTATGGCTGACCCAAGGCCATTCCAGCAGGTGCAAGTGGAGGAGTGGGGAATCAAACCTGGTTCTCCCAGATAAGAATCCGCGCACTTAACCACTACACCAAACTGGCTCTCAGTGCTGGGAGATCAATAGTGGGAGATTGCCAGCCACCACCCTAATCTCAGATAGAAAGAAAAGACCAAAAGAGGGGGGGGGGGGAAGGATCCTTCCCCTTGTCAGCATATGCTTGCTAGTAAGACTTCAGGCTGGAGTCTAATGCAATTGACAGTTCCTGATCTATTATTTATTTATTTTTCATATTTATATCCCGCCCTCCCCGCCGAAGCAGGCTCAGGGCGGCTAACAACATTGAATATCAACAATAAAACAATACAAACAATTACAATCATATCTGTTAAAATTAACTATTTACAATTTAAAATTATTAATGCAATTTTTAAAACAACAGTTTTGGTGCTAAATTCCATGCCATGATGTTGGGCATCTATATACTTTGGTTGAAGGCCATTCGAAATAATGTTGTTTTGCAGGCCTTGCAGAACTGGGCGAGGTCCCGCAAGGTTCTAACGTCATCTGGGAGTTGGTTCCACCAGTGGGGGGCCGCAATAGAAGATGAAGAAGATGAAGATATTGGATTTATATCCCGCCCTCCACTCCGAAGAGTCTCAGAGCGGCTCACAATCTCCTTTACCTTCCTCCCCCACAACAGACACCCTGTGAGGTAGATGAAGATATTGGATTTATATCCCGCCCTCCACTCCGAAGAGTCTCAGAGCGGCTCACAATCTCCTTTATCTTCCTCCCCCACAACAGACACCCTGTGAGGTGGGTGGGCCTGGAGAGGGCTCTCACAGCAGCTGCCCTTTCAAGGACAACCTCTGCCAGAGCTACGGCTGACCCAAGGCCATTCCAGCAGGTGCAAGTGGAGGAGTGGGGAATCAAACCCGGTTCTCCCAGATAAGAGTCCACACACTTAACCACTACACCAAACTGGCTCTCCTTAGAGAAGGCTCTTTCTCTGGTAGCCTTCAATCTCGCCTCCCTCGGCCCGGGGATTTCTAATAGATTTTGTGATCCAGATCTGAGTACCCTCTGGGGAATATATGGGGAGAGAGGGTCCCTAATGTCCCTATGACAGTTTCTGACAGCTTCCCTTGGCAGGTGCAAACCGGTTCTGTCCAGGGGACTTGTGCTTAGGCAGAATGACTCGGCACTGTGTGCTGATTGCTGCTTGTATATAGATATGTGCATATAACTGAGGAGAGCTTGTACAGCATATCCTCTGTTGTCGCGTGCATTGTCTGGCGAAGCACTTTGACTGGTGTATACCAGGACAGCTATAACTTGTAAATCTGTGAATAAATGTATATAGTTTAGCACATATTCTTAAGCCTCTTGAACCCAGAGTATACCAGCGAATAGGCCAACACACCTTTGGTGAGTTTTGGACCTCACAGTCTGAGTGGAGACAAGGAAGCTGGCACCATGTCCTATCTGGAACTTAAGCCGAGCCAGGAAACATTCCTTTCTCTGGCGGGCTGGGCTGGTGGCTCCATTGGCCTGCCATTCAAGCTGGGCCTTCAGCCAACTTTTTTGCTTTACAGTGGGCTAAGGCCAAAGCAGGGTGGGGAGTGAACTACTTATAGGCTTAACAGGACAATAGGAATCAATTTCCGCCCCACCCCTCCAGTCAAGAGCTTACTAAGGTGAGTGTACGAAAAGCCCAGCCTGCTGAAATCAAACCTAGTTCTGGGGTTACTTTTTCCTGTTTGCTGCTATGGCTTTGGGTGGAAAGAAACCTGATCATTTGAAATGCAGAAATGTTGCATAAGGAGAACCCTGCTGGATCAGACCAGTCCAGCATCCTGCTTCACCTTGTAGCCAACCAGTTCCTGCTCTCTGAGGGCAAAGGCAGAGACCTTCAAAAGAACCAAAGAACAGCCCTGCTGGATCAGACCAGGGAGGGTCCATCTAGTCCAGCCTCCTGTCTCACACAGTGGCCAACCAGTTCCTCTGGAGGGCCAACAATAGGACAGAGAGGCCGAGGCCTCCCCCTGAGAAGGACATAAGAATAGTCCTGCTGGGTCAGACCAGTGAGGGTCCATCTAGTCCAGCCTCCTGTCTTACACAGTGGCCAGCCAGTTCCTCTGGAGGGCCAACAACAGGGCAGAGAGGCCGAGACCTTCCCCTGAGAAGAGCATCAGAAGAGCCCTTCTGGAACAGACCAATGAGGGTCCATCTAGTCCAGCCTCCTGACTCACACAGTGGCCAGCCAGTTCCTCTGGAGGGCCAACAACAGGGCAGAGAGGCCGAGACCTTCCCCTGAGAAGAGCATCAGAAGAGCCCTTCTGGAACAGACCAATGAGGGTCCATCTAGTCCAGCCTCCTGACTCACACAGTGGCCAACCTGTTCCTCTGGAGGGGCAACAGCAGGGCGGAGAGGCCAAGACCTTCCCCTGACAAGAACATCAGAAGAGCCCTGCTGGATCAGACCAGGGAGGGTCCACCTAGTCCAGCATCCTGTCTTACACAGCACACTCAGTCCCTCCGGATGGCTAGGATTCCCAGACCCATGCTGGAGGTGGAGGAAACCCTGCTTTTGCAGAGTGCTTCCCTGTCACCAGCCAGCTGACTGACCAGGGGAAATCTTGCCCCGACTGGGTGGGATAAACACATGGAGAAGAAGTCCATCAGTGGCTATTAGTCACAAGGTATAGATGGAACATTGTGTCTGGGGCAGTGGCGCTCTGTCTTCTTGGTGCTTGGGGGGCCACAGTGGGAGAGCTTCTGGAGTTCTGGCCCTGCTGGTGGACTTCCTGGTGGCCCCTGAGTTTTGGCCACTGTGTTTGACTGGATGGGCCATTGGCCTGATTCAACATGGCTTCTTTTATGTTCTTAACTGAAGCCCCCATCAAATGAGTTTCTCTAGCTCCTTGAAGCTTCCACACACCGCCTCCCACTGTTCACTGCTGCATTTCTGAAAATTAAGAATTCCTGAATTTATCCTGAGTTAAAAAAAAATGTACAAGGGAATCATGTGCCCAGTACAAAGACAGCTCTGTGCTTGCTCAGCTTTCCCAGACTCTCAGGATGGCTGGGATCTCCCCCAACCACCTCCCCACCCCGTACAAGAAAGAACCTGATTTCATTTGTGCCATCACAGAAGAAGAGGGCACCTGACATCAGATTTGTTTGTACAACATCAGAACATACTTGAGTCTTCGACAGCTGAGGCGTCCTTCCCAGTGATGCTGAAACAAATCAGCATGCCGCTCCTGTGAGAACTGGGGAAGGGTTGTGAATCAGTGGCAGAGCCTCTGCTCGGCATGCAGAAGGTCCCAGGTTCAATCCCAGGCATCTCCAGTTAAGGGATCAAGTAGTAAGTGAAGGGAAGGATCTCAGCTGCCAGTTCAGTAAACAATACTGATCTTGTTGAGTATAAGGCCACTTCATGTATTCATGGGGAGGGAGGGGGGCATGGCTCAGCACTAGAGCCTCTGCTTGGCATGCAAAAGGTCCCCGGTTCAATCCCCGGCATCTCCAGTTGAAAGGACCAGGCAGTAGGTGATGTGAAAAGACCTCAGCCTGAGACCCTGGAGAGGGGCTGTCAGTCTGAGCAGACAAGATTATCTTCGACAGACCAAGGATCTTATCAGGCAGCTGCAGGTGTTGTTCAAATTTTTCCTCCCCTGTAAACTGCAGACATATACCTACTTAACCCATTTTCACTATATTTTAATGTATTCTTTTTTTTTTCCCTAATGGCAAACTAGAATGATGTTTATAATGTGTAGAATGATGTTAAAAAGTAAATTAGGTGGACAAGAACATCACTAGGAAATACATGTCCTTTTGTTTTACCTAGACTTGTAGCAAAAACAATTAACAGGCAACTTTTATTACCTTTTATTTGTTTCCTGTGCAAATGCTATCCAGAACAAATGGTCTCCCAAAGTAGAAGAAGAAGAAGATATTGGGTTTATATCCTGCCCTCCACTCCGAAGAGTCTCAGAGCGGCTCACAATCTCCTTTCCCTTCCTCCTCCACAACAGACACCCTGTGAGGTAGATGAAGATATTGGATTTATATCCCGCCCTCCACTTCGAAGAGTCTCAGAAGGGCTCACAATCTCCTTTCCCTTCCTCCCCCACAACAGACACCCTGTGAGGTAGATGAAGATATTGGATTTATATCCCGCCCTCCACTTCGAAGAGTCTCAGAGCGGCTCACAATCTCCTTTCCCTTCCTCCCCCACAACAGACACCCTGTGAGGTAGATGAAGATATTGGATTTATATCCCGCCCTCCACTCCAAAGAGCCTCAGAGCGGCTCACAATCTCCTTTCCCTTCCTCCCCCACAACAGACACCCTGTGAGGTGGGTGGGGCTGGAGAGGGCTCTCACAGCAGCTGCCCTTTCAAGGACAACCTCTGCCAGGGCTATGGCTGACCTAAGGTCATGCTAGCAGGTGCAAGTGGAGGAGTGGGGAATCAAACCCGGTTCTCCCAGATAAGAGTCCGCACACTTAGCCACTACACCAAACTGGCTATTACGCTATTTTGCCATTTGATCCTAACTTTGTATCAGTTTACACTCTTAACCCACCAGCTACATGTATGTCACGGTTTCACCCACTGTACCCTATCCTCCCGTCTGAAGAAGTCTGCATGCACGTGAAAGCTTCCATTCTGAATAAAACTTCGTTGGTCTTAAAGGTGCTACTTGACTCCTACTTTGTTCTACTGCTTCAGACCAACACGGCTGCCCACCTGGATCTGCAAACTGACAAGGTGGCCTTAGGTGATCTACTGGATCCCTTCTCACCTCACTCCCCCCTTCTACAACAGGGAAAGCATTAAAAAGTTGTTGTAAAGGTATAGAACACAAAGTGCTTTGAGGGTTTTTGGTTGTTGTTTTTTTAAGGCCAGTATTGTGCATTATTTATTTATCTTCGCTTTTGCTTTATCAGAATGTTCTGTAGACGTGCACCATCTGGTGGAGGCAGAAACATCTAAAGTCACATTTATCACCAGGAGTGATTCTCAGAGGAGAGGCTGTAGCGTCTGGGACTGTTCAGTTTAGAAAAGAGACGACTAAGGGGGAGGGATAAGAGAGGTTTATAAACTTATGCATGGGGTGGAAAGATTGGGCAAAGAGAGCCTTTTCTCCCTCTCCCCAAAGACTAGAACTCAAGGGCATCCAATTAAACTGATGGGTTCAGGACAGTATTATTACTTTAGCAAAACCATTATGTTCTATGAATGTTTTTTTTAAAGGGGAGGAGGTGTCCCTTCAGATAACCAAGATCCATACGAAATAGGACTTTAAAGGTCAAAGGCCTTTATTAAAAAAAACCTAATTGAAGAAGAAGATATTGGATTTATATCCCGCCCTCCACTCCAACTCTCAGAGTCTCAGAGCCGTCATAATCTCCTTTACCTTCCCCACCACAACAGACATTCTGCAAGGTGGGTGGGGCTGAGAGAGCTCTCCCAGAAGCTGCCTTTTCAAAGACAGCTTTGCGAGAGCTCTGGCTGACCCAAGGCCATTCCAGTATCTGCAAGTGGAGGAGTGGGGAATCAAACCCAGTTCTCCCAGATAAGAGAGCTCTGGCTGACCCAAGGCCATTCCAGCAGGTGCAAGTGGAGGAGTGGGGAATCAAACCCGGTTCTCCCAGATAAGAGAGCTCTGGCTGACCCAAGGCCATTCCAGCAGGTGCAAGTGGAGGAGTGGGGAATCAAACCCGGTTCTCCCAGGTAAGAGTCCGCACACTTAACCACTACTCCAAATTGGCTCTCACATAGGAAAGATTAAGCAAAAAGATTCATTGCAATGCCCAGAAACAAACTGGTAACCAGTCCACCAGACTGTGAAAGGAAAGAGGAATTCCATATAAGCTCCCTGAGAGACTCTGGGCCAGTCACACTTTCTTAGCCTAACCTGCCTTGGAGGGTTGTTGAGAGGATTTATGCAATCTGAAGAGAACCCAGAGCATGGGTTGTTGAGAGGATAAAATGGAGGAGAAGAGAATGATGTAAACTGCTTTGAGTTCCCATTGCGGAGACAGGCAAGGTATAAACAAAGTAAAATAACAACAACAACGATGATTGGTCAACAGTGCACCTAATACTGAGCCAGCTGATTGGTGCACGTAGCCCACAGTTCTTTTCTTTGATGGGCGCCAGCTCTCTGCTCTCTCAGGGGACCTTCTGCATGTCAAATTTCTCTGTTATCACTCCCCTTTGACTGCCCCCCACCAGCAATCTGGGGGCTGCTGTCTAGCTTAGTTACATTTCCCCAAAGCTGTTAGATTTAAGTCTTGTAGCTCCTTAGAAACCAACCAGATTTTGGTGGGGTATAAATTTTTGAGAGTCAAAGCTCTCTTCACTTTGTCAGACTCTGGAAAGCTTATACTGTTGACATTCCTGTGGGTCTCTAAGGTGCAACTGAACTTGAATCTAGGTCTTCCACTGAGCCCCATGGTGCAGAGTGGTAACCTGCAGTACTGCAGATCAAGCTCTGCTCACAACCTGAGTTTGATCCCGGCAGAAGCTGGGTTCAGGTAGCTGGCTCAAGGTTGACTCTGAAGAAGAAAAAGACTACAGATTTACACCCCGCTCTTCTCTCTGAACCAGAGACTCAGAGCGGCTTACAATCTCCTATATCTTCTCCCCCCACAACAGGCACCCCGTGAGGTGGGTGGGGCTGAGAGGGCTCTTATAGCAGCTGCCCTTTCAATTACAACTCCTCCAAGAGCTCTGGCTAACCCAAGGCCATTCCAGCAGGTGCAAGTGGAGGAGTGGGGAAACAAACTCGGTTCTCCCAGATAAGAGTCCGCACACTTAACTACTACACCAAATTGGCTCTCGATAAAATGAGTACCTAGCTTGCTGGGGGTAAAGTGTAGATGAATGGGCAATGGCAAACCACCCTCTAAAAAGAAAATGTCATGATGTGACGTCACCCCATGGGCCGGTAATGACTTGGTGCTTGCACAGGGGACTACCTTTACCTTTTTACTGCAGATCAACATGAGTACCCTGTGAGACTTCCCCACAGGCAGCCCCAGATCACAGTGAATCAAACGTGGAAGGAAAGGTCCCCTGTGCAAGCACCAGTCGTTTCTGACTCTGGGGTGATGTTGCTTTCACAATCTAATTTGGAGGTTACCAGAATTTGCATTCCAGAGCAGAGGCTGCTCTTTGGCCAGGAGAGGGTGCCGTCCACCCATCCGGCAAACTTGGGCAAAGACACAAGGCATTATTTCTGTTTTAAAAATGACAAGACAAGTACCTTTCAGGAAGGGGATGCAACCACCTGGTGCAGGAAGGGTGACTTCACTCTTGGAGGGGGGGGAGCTATGTTGGCAGCAAACTCCCCGCTGCAGACAAATACCTGGTTCCTCGCATTATCTCCGGATCTGTGTCGCAAGGCAGCTCGGATGGCTGTGTCCCTTGAGCTGTGGAAAAATCAATTTTGAAAGAGTAAGGCCTTGTTATGAACCGAACAGCTTTCCTGAGGAATGTAAACGGAGGGTATTAACTTAATCCCTCTTTTTTCCCTCTCCATTTTAAGGGGCCACAGGATTTTCATTTGACATAATACCAAAGTTAAACCTTTTTTTTTTCTTTGTGGGTGGGGGGGGGGCCAAATCCAGGAGGCGCAGTTGCTGTAATCATCTTTCTTCATTACTGCACTTGAAGTAAAACCAATAGACAATCCCATTCCAATATACTGTGCTTCCTGTGAAATGTATTCCTCTTTTTACTACTGTGCAGCTATGAAAAAGAAAAGGTTCCAGCTATACACACACACTTATATTCAGTACCCATCAGTTTCAAAATCATTATATAATAATTATAACATTCCAAAATATGAAAATTTATATCCCATGTTTCTGTGCTCACATGAGCCACCAGGACAGTCAAACCACTGAAAACTTGCATGATATAAATCACATTTTAAAACCATTAAAATCAACTCCCCCCCCAATCACACATCATTAAAACAAATTAGAAACAAAGTTAAAATATGTACAAAGATGTAGCAACAGCAATTAAAACATTGGTCAGGAAGGAGGGATTGCTGAGGGAGGGAATGCCTCATGAAACAAAAAAGTCTTTACTTGCTGGGAGTATCTATCATCTACCTGTCTTTTTTATTTGTTTGTTTGTTCGTTTATAACGGTCATAGACCAGCAAACAATTCATAAAAGTCCAATTAATAACCAATAAAAGGTGATATAAATATACAATAATTATTATACACTAAAATGTGATACCACTTAAAATATACATAAAATATGAATACAGACTTTAAGATACTGACACTGAAAATGTAAAATTAGTGTTAAAACCAAGAATGAACTAAAAACCCTGTCTGGACCTCTTTGTTGCTTCCCTTAATAAATAAATTATTTATTCACTGCCTAAGCCAGCATTTAAAGCAGTAAAATCATACAAAATTAAAACTGATTGTCCATAAAATCATACATAAAAGGCATAAAATACTGTTATAAAACTACAAATATAGCATCATCTATCTTTCTGCCCGTCTATCATCAATCAATCCATCCATCCATCCATCCATCCATCCACCCACCCACCCACCCAACCATCCATCCATCCATCCATCCATCCATCCATCCATCCATCCATCCATCCACCCACCCGTCCGTCCATCCACCCAACCGTCCGTCCGTCCATCCATCCATCCATCCATCCATCCATCCACCCACCCGTCTGTCCATCCACCCAACTGTCCATCCATCCATCCACTCTGGACTGAGAAACACTTGGAGCTTTGGGGGGTGGGGTTGGAGCCTGAGGAGAGCAAGTTTGAAGAGGGGCAGAACCTTAGCTGGGTACAATGCCATAGAGTCCACCTTCCATAGTGGCCATTTTCTCTAGGTGAACTGACCTTTGCCACCTGGAAATCAATGGTAGTAGCAGAAGATATCAGGGCCATCACTTGGAGTCTGGCAACCTCTATCTATCTATGTGTCTGTCTACTGCTGCTTTCTACCAACTCAGGCTGTTTGATCCATCTAGCATGGAATCCTCTGACTGGCAGCATCTCTCTAGTATCTTGGTGTAGAGCCAGTTTGGTGTAGTGGTTAAGTGTGCGGACTCTTATCTGGGAGAACCGGATTTGATTCCCCACTCCTCCACTTGCACCTGCTGGGATGGCCCTGGGTCAGCCATAGCTCTGGCCAGAGGTTGTCCTTAAAAGCGCAGCTGCTGTAAGAGCTCTCTAAGCCCCACCCACTTCACAGGGTGTCTGTTGTGGGGGAAGAAAATATAGGAGTTTGTAAGCCCCTCTGATTGAGAGAGAAAGGCGGGGTATAAATCTGTAAGTCTTCTTGGGCAAAGAGGGGTTCCAATACCATCTGCCAAAGACCCTTTAAGTGGAAGTGCCAGCCAGGAATCATACTTTGGACTTCCTGTGGCGTTTAGTCTCTCCCCTGGGCTTATCAGTCTCCAGCTCCTTTGCAGCGAAAAAACTGTCTAAATCATACACCCTCCCATGATTCTCCATGCCCGGTGTTTCCTCTAAATGGAGTTAGTGTGAGCTAGCTCAACGTTTTTTAGCCTCCGGCTCACACACAGCTTAGCTCAGGGAGGATGGCCCCAGAGCAAACTCATTTATGCAGTAGCCAAATCGCCTGCTCACATCTACGCCCATCTCTTGCCTTCTTCCATATAAAGGCATGGTTTCCCTTTAGCTTATGTTTGCGCAGGAGATCTTCCTGGCGGATTGCCCTCTTCTGGGTCCTCCCCCACCACCTCCATTTTCAGAGATAAAAAAAACCCTTTGCACTGCCACAGCTTCTGTTGTGGATCCCATGGCAACATCCTTGCTTTCTTTCCTGGGATATTTTCCATTAAACAGAACACAGCGGTTAAATATAGCTTGATAGTCACCTGACAGTTTCTGTTCTTAAGGTTCTTCCCCCCCCCCCCCTCCAAATCACTGCTGGTTTAAAGAAAACAAAAACGTATGCTTGGGATACATTTAAATGGCTCTCTTTCACTGCTGCCCATTGCCAAAAGCCATTTAAAAAGTATGATGGGAGTAAGGTTTCATTATAATGATTCTAATTCAAGACGCATTTTAAGGTACATGCTGAGCTGCTATAATTTAGTCCACTTTCCATTGATGTCAGGGTTGTGTGGCATAGGCAAAGGAGTTGTGCTCATGAGCTCCAACACCTCTTTTTCTACGAAATGACCTCTGTATTGATATATATATGTATGCAAGCATGCATGTATCTGTATGTCTGTCCGCCTGTCATCTATCTATCTCCACCAGTTTGGTGTAGTGGTTAAGTGTGCCGACTCTAATCTGGGAGAACCAGGTTTGATTCCCCTCTCCTCCACATGCACCTGCTGAGTGACCTTAGGTCAGCCACAGTGCCAGCTCCTGGAAACACCCCCCCCACACCAATCTTCAGGTGTTTCCCAACGCAGATCTGGCAACTCCACCACTTTCCAAAGAGTCTGAACAGTCTGACAGTTAGTAGGTTGAGGACAGCTTTCAGACAGATGATTTCTGTGTCCACTAGAAAGGCAGGTTATGGGTGAGGTAAATTAACTAATAGGAGGCCCTTTCATTTCCTCTAGCGGTTGTTCTCAGCCCTATGGAGAAGAGAAGATGCTTCTCATCTAAGACCCAGATCCCAAGGATGGAGCATTAGTAGGGGGCCCTGGCTATGGGATGCCAACCTCCAGGTGGGGCCTGGAGACCTCACACTATTACAACTGATCTCCGGTCAACAAACATCAGTCCCCTTGGATAAAATGGCTACTTTAGAGGGTGGACTCTATCCCGTTGAGGTCCCTCCCCTCCCCAAGCCCCACCCTCTTCAGCCCCCCCCCAATTCTCCAGGTATTTCCAACCTAGAGTTGGCAACCATAACCCTGGGTTAGAGGCTGAGCTTCCAGGTTCAAAGGGCAACCCTGTTAAGGTTTTCATGGCAAGAGACATTCAGAAGTGGTTTGCCATTGCCTGCCTCTGTGTCCTGGCACTGGTATTCCTTGGAGGTCTCCCATCCAAGTACTAACCAGAGCCACACCTGCTTAGCTTCCGAGATCTGATGAGATGGCTAGCCTGGGCCCTCCAGGTCAGGGCTTACTCCAAGTGCCTAAGGAAGGGAGAGGAAGAAACCCCTACTGAAGAAAACATCACGTTCAAAGGAAAAGAGATGGAAAGGGAATTTAAAAAGAAGTGAGTCATCAACGTGGTATGAAGTACTGTGGGATTTAACAGCCTCAGCTCTGTTTGTCTAACCCCCCCACCTTTTTCTGGTATGGAAAAATGTGTTATTTTTAGCTATCACTATTGGGGATGTCAGAAAAGTTGGCTTGTGGAAGACTAGATGAAAAGGAGCATTTTTCCACACACAAAAAGCATGCACCTGCTTAGGAACTCACTGGGGCTAGCTTCTTCATTCCTTTTTATGACATATTCCTAACTTTGCCATTTGCTATCTAAAAGGATCTTTGGGAGTAAGTTTTTAACAAGTTAGGGACTGAAGCAGGGGTGGCCAAACTGGATTAACGTAAGAGCCACAAAGAATAAACGAGATATGAGTGTCAGGTGTTTGAGAGCCACAAGGGGAGGGGAAGGAAGGAAGGAAGGAAGGAAGGAAGGAAGGAAGGAAGGAAGGAAGGAAGGAAGGAAGGAAGGAAGGAAGGAAGGAAGGAAGGAAGGAAGGAAGGAAGGAAAATAGATGGGGAGGGAAGGAGAGGTGGGAAGAAAGCAACTGTAACTATAAATGCATTCTCCTAGTTGCTGGCTGGCTAGGTGAAGTGATTTCAAAAGATAAATGCTTTCTCCATGGCAGCCAATGGGGCAGTGGGGGCTTCGAGAGCCACACAATATGTGTGAAAGAGCCACATGTGGCTGCGTTTGTCCACCTCTGGACCGAAGCATTCTACAAGGCCTTAAGGTTGGGGAAAAGGTGGGAATTGGCATTGGGTGGCCCTTCTGCACCTTGTAAGCGTGTGTAATATAATTTTCTGAGGGGAAGGTCTGCTAAGCACAAACACCCAATGTCTCCGGCATTTTGCATATTTCTATAACCCGGATGGGATGGAGCAGAAAGAGCTGTTTCAATTTTAGAAGCTGGATACCAAATTTCTCCAGAGATTAGTTCCTCCGGAGGAACTGACAGCGACAGAGAGTGGACTTCATGACATCACTTCCCCTTCTCAAATCCTGCCCTCTTGAGGAATGCTCTCCCCCAAATCTCGTGGGATTCCCCAAACTGACGTTGGCAAACCATCCATGCCCAGGGGATTCCCACCCATCCCACGCCAATCCCTTGCGATTTGCCATTCCTGTAGGAGTTCTATTACTGGGTGATGTCTCTGCTTTCTGCCTGCGTTGCGGAGACCCTATGGATTAACAACCAGAAAAACAGCCTTGCTCAGGTCTTGCAAAATGAGAGCTGTGCCTTCCTTGGTGGAATCTGTCCATGTCACATATGCTAAACCCATCTTCCACTATGGAGCCAGTTTGGTGTCGTGGTTAAGTGTGCAGACTCTTATCTGGGAGAATCGGATTTGATTCCCCACTCCTCCACTTGCTGCTGCTGGAATGGCCGTGGGTCAGCCATAGCTCTGGCAGAGGTTGTCCTTGAAAGGGCAGCTGCTGTGAGAGCCCTCTCAGCCCTGCCCACCTCACAGGGCGTCTGTTGTGGGGGAGGAAGGGAAAGGACATTGTGAGATGCTCTGAGTCTCTGAGATATAAATCCAATAACTTAAGAACATGAGAAGCCATGTTGGATCAGGCCAATGGCCCATCCAGTCCAACACTCTGTGTCACACAGTGGCCAAAAATTTTTTTTATATATATATACACACACACTGTGGCTAATAGCCACTGATGGACCTCTGCTCCATATTTTTATCTAAACCCCTCTTGAAGGTGGCTTGAAGGTTGCTCCATTTGTTAATCTTACTATTCTGTAATTGGATTTTAAATTTGCATCATTTTGCATTCTATGCCACTGCCTACTAGCTATATGTAGCTCTGCTCACTGCACTGCACCTGATGAAGTGTGCTTAGAGCACATGAAAACTTACATTCTGAATAAAACTTAATTGGTCTTAAAGGTGAAACTTGAGTCCTACTTTGTTCATGTTGCATTGTGTCTTCCTCCTCTCCTGCCACCTTCAACTTTTACATAAGAGAAGCCATGTTGGATCCGGCCAATGGTCCATCCAGTCCAACACTCTGTGTCACATAAGAACATAAGAGAAGCCATGTTGGATCAGGCCAATGGCCCCTCCAGTCCAACACTCTGTGTCACAGAAGAACATAAGAGAAGCCATGTTGGATCAGGCCAATGGCCCATCCAGTCCAACACTCTGTGTCACATAAGAACATAAGAGAAGCCATGTTGGATCAGGCCAATGGCCCATCCAGTCCAACACTCTGTGTCACATAAGAACATAAGAGAAGCCATGTTGGATCAGGCCAATGGCCCATCCAGTCCAACACTCTGTGTCACATAAGAACATAAGAGAAGCCATGTTGGATCAGGCCAGTGGCCCATCCAGTCCAACACTCTGTGTCACATAAGAGAAGCCATGTTGGATCCGGCCAATGGTCCATCCAGTCCAACACTCTGTGTCACATAAGAACATAAGAGAAGCCATGTTGGATCAGGCCAATGGCCCATCCAGTCCAACACTCTGTGTCACATAAGAACATAAGAGAAGCCATGTTGGATCAGGCCAGTGGCCCATCCAGTCCAACACTCTGTGTCACATAAGAGAAGCCATGTTGGATCCGGCCAATGGTCCATCCAGTCCAACACTCTGTGTCACACAGTGGCCAAAAAACCCAAGTGCCATTAAGAGGTCCATCAGTGGGGCTAGAAGCCCTCCCACTGTGCCCCCCTCCAAGCACCAAGAAGACAGAGCATCACTGCCCCAGACTGAGAGTTCCAGCAATGATGGACCTCTGCTCCATATGCTTATCCAATCCCCTCTTGAAGCTATGCTTGTAGACACCACCACCTCCTGTGGCAGTGAATTCCATGTGTTAATCATCCTTTGGGTGAAGAAGTACTTCTTTTTATCCATTCTAACCCGACTGCTCAGCAATTTTATGGAATGTCCACAAGTTCTTGTATTGTGAGAAAGGGAGAAAAGGACTTGTAAACCTCTAAGTCACCCCTCAGTCGACGTTTCTCCAAGCTAAAGAGCCCCAAGCATTTTAGCCTTTCTTCATCGGAAAAGTGTTCCAACTCTTTCATCATTCTAGTTGCCCTTTTCTGCACTTTTTCCAGTGCTATATCCTTTTTGAGGTGCGGTGACCAGAATTGTACACAGTACTCCAAATGAGGTGGCACCATTGATTTATACAGGGGCATTATGATACTGGCTGATTTGTTTTCAGTTCCCTTCCTAATAATTCCCAGCATAGCGTTGGCCTTTTTTATTGCAATCGCACACTGTCTCGACATTCTCAACATTTCTTAGCATTTTTGTCTTTTCCAGAGGGTCTCGTCTCTTCATAATGTGACCAAAGCACAATACCCTCAGCTGCGTTATTTATGCTAGAGAGAGTTCAGGCTTGAACTAGAGAGAGTTCAGGCTTGAACTCTCAGCTTTCAGGAGCCATCAAATGTCTGTGATATCAGCAGCCGCATCCCACCAATTCCCACCATGCCATCAAACCCATTTGCCTGCTTAGCAACCTTGAGAGCCAGCTTGGTGTAGTGGTGAAGTGTGCGGACTCTTATCTGGGAGAACTGGGTTTGATTCCCCACTCCTTCACTTGCAGCTGCTGGAATGGCCTTGGGGCAGCCATAGAAGAAGAAGAAGAATTGCAGATTTATACCCCGCCCTTCTCTCTGAATCAGAGACTCAGAGCGGCTTACAATCTCCTATATCTTCACCCTTCACAACAGACACCCTGTGATGTGGGTGGGGCTGAGAGGGCTCTCACAGCAGCTGCCCTTTCAAGGACAACCTCTGCCGGAGTTAGGGCTAACCCAAGGCCATTCCAACAGGTGCAAGTGGAAGAGTGGGGAATCAAACCTGGTTCTCCCAGATAAGAGTCCGTGCACTTAACTGGCTCTCTACACCAAACTGGTTCTCTGGCAGAGGCAATAGCTCTGGCAGAAGTTGTCTTTGAAAGGGCAGCTGCTGAAAGAGCTCTCTCAGCCCCACCCACCTCACAGGGTGTCTGTTGTGTGTGTGGTGGGGGAGATAAAGGAGATTGTGAGCTGCTCTGAGACTCTGAGATTCAGAGTATAGGGTGGGATATAAATCCAATATCTTCTTCTTCTACAGAAAATGGACAAAACTCATAGTGTGTTCACAAGCCTAGAAGCAAAGGGTCATCAGTTAATCAGTACTCAAGTTGTCCAGGGGGTTAGAATATGACCGTTGCCCTTGAATGCAATGTTTTTTGCAGCACAAAGAAATGTAGGATGATAAAGAGACAGATGGATTCTGTTGAAAAAGTAAGTACTTGAGCCTGTTACATGAATTGATGAGAATACTTTGTTTGAGCTGAGAATGAAGTATTGAATCTTTGGTCTGTGCAAAGCAGCTATGCAGGCAAACTGTTTTGGTTAATTAAATATTGTGTTGGAATAATTGATTTTATGATAACCGTGCCTTGGAAGATACAGTTTGAAAAATATGGGTTCTAATTTAATCGGAAGGAGACGCGGGATAAATATGTGCTTATGGATTTGTTATTCCCCAGCTAAAAATGAATTAGTGGTGTTTACATATTAAAACAGGATTCCACCCGCCGTACCCACCCCCCAACACACGCACACTTAACAAGTTAAATGAAGACATTACAAACACTGTCTTCTCTGATGGGCGAGCAAACCTTTCTCTGTCTGTTGGAAATATCTCCCTGCTTTTCTTCCTATAGCTCTAAAGCTGGCAGAAGCTGAATTATCAGGTCATGGATGAGAACAGTGATATACTTACAGGGGAGTTTAGAAATGTAGGATTCAAGCCCAAAATTAGCGTGTGTGTGAGAATGACCTGATAAAGTGTCAGCTGTCAGTCATTCACTTCCCTGTAACTTGCCTTGTGGCTTCTAAATTTAATCCTGAGGCACAGTCTCTGGATCCAGTGTGATGGTGAGTGACTAAAGGGAACCTCCACATTTAGGGGCAGTCAACCTCTGAAGTCCAGTGCTAGGAGACAATGAAGGCTTTGGCCTCTGTGGCCTGTTGTTGGCCCTCCTGAGGAACTGGTTAGTGACTGCGTTTGATGGGATGCTGATCTAGATGGACCATTGGTCAGATCCAGCAGGGTTCTTCTGATGTTCTTAATCCCAGTGCCAGGAGGCAGCATCAGGAGAAAACCTCAGCCTCTATGCTCTGTTGTTGGCCCTCTAAAGGAACTGGTTGGCTACTGTTTAAAACAGGATGCTGGACTTGATAGATCACTGGTCCGGTCCAGCAGGTCTCTTCTGATGTTCTTATGAAGGCCTCGGCCTCTCTGCCCTGTTGTTGGCCATTCAGAAGATTTGGTTGGCCACTGTGTGAGACAGGAGGCTGGACTAGATGTACCACTGGTCTGGTCCAGCAGGGCTCTTCTGATGTTCTTATGAAGGCCTTGGCCTCTCTGCCCTGTTGTTGGCCATTCAGAAGATCTGGTTGGCCACTGTGTGAGACAGGAGGCTGGACTAGATGGACCACTGGTCTGGTCCAGCAGGGCTCTTCTGATGTTCTTCTCAGGGGAAGGCCTCGGCCTCTCTGCCCTGTTGTTGGCCATTCAGAAGATCTGGTTGGCCACTGTGTGAGACAGGAGGCTGGACTAGATGGACCACTGGTCTGGTCCAGCAGGTCTCTTCTGATGTTCTTATGAAGGCCTTGGCCTCTCTGCCCTGTTGTTGGCCATTCAAAAGATCTGGCTGGCCACTGTGTGAGGCAGGAGGCTGGACTAGATGGACCACTGGTGTGATCATGCAGGGCTCTTCTGATGTTGTCAAGCTTCACATTCAGAGGTAGTCAGCCGCTGAATATCAGTGCCAGGAGGCAATACCAGGAGAAGGCCTCAGCCTGTTTGTCCTGTTGTTGGGTCTCCAAAGGAACTGACTGGCCACTGTACGAGACAGGATCCTGGACTAGGTGGACCACCGGAGCCCTGTTGGAACTCTCTCAGCCCCACCTACCTCACAGGGTCTCTATTGTAGGAAGAGGAAAAGAAGATGATTGTAAGCTGCTTTGAGACTCTTTAGGCAGAGAAAAGTGAGATATAAAAACCAACTCCTACTCCTCTTCTTCTTTTTCTTAGAAGATATTGGAAGATATTGGATTTATATCCCGCCCTCCACGCCAAAGAGTCTCAGAGCAGCTCACAATCTCCTTTCCCTTCCTCCCCCACAACAGTCACCCTGTGAGGTGGGTGGGGCTGGAGAGGGCTCTCACAGCAGCTGCCCTTTCAAGGACAACCTCTGCCAGGGCTATGGCTGACCCAAGGCCATGCTAGCAGGTGCAAGTGGAGCAGTGGGGAATCAAACCCGGTTCTCCCAGATAAGAGTCCACACACTTAACCACTACATCAAACTGGCTCTCACTGGTTCTTCTTCTTCTTCTTGCTAAAGGCTGGGAAGATGCAATCTTTTGCTAATAGTTGGGATCTCCGTCTTACTAAGATAAACAGAAGACTTCTGATAACTGAAAAAAACTAACAGGTGTTTGTCCTAGTGTAAACTGCATCAGCATCTGACCAAACTGGCTGTAATCTATGAAAGCTTATAAAAACTTGTGGATCTTTAAGATGCCTCAACACTTTTGCTTGTTTTCAATGGAACAGACCTGCATAGCTGGACTTATTACTGTAGCACCAGGGAGCTGTTCATGGTGCTGGAATCAGACGCATTTGCTTTTTGTCTCTTGTCCCTTGTTCATCTGGGGTGCAACACAAGTGAGGACTTAAAACAAAAAGAAAGTGACCACCTTGACCTGTGATTTCCCCTGCCCGGCCAATTGCTGCTCTTGACAATGCTCCATTCTGTTTCCCAAGCCCTGTGCACTCTGACGCCCCTTTGTAACAATACCCCTGCCTTCCATTACTCTGACCCATCCTGCGGAAAACCTTTTGGCCAGTTTGTGGTCTCTGGCCTTATGCCTAAGAACATGGTTCTGGATCCACATATACCTTCTACTGAAAGGTAAATATATAATTACATGAAACTTTAAATAGGCAGATTATGAGTGACTCACAGCTCTGGGAAGATTTGCAATGAACACAGTGGATCCATGGATAAGATATTATCACCAGGCTAACTGACTGTATTCTTTCTTTCTTTCTTTCTTTCTTTCTTTCTTTCTTTCTTTCTTTCTTTCTTTCTTTCTTTCTTTCTTTCTTCTTTCTTTCTTTCTTTCTTTCTTTCTTTCTTTCTTTCTTTCTTTCTTTCTTTCTTCCTTCCTTCCTTCCTTCCTTCCTTTCTTTCTTTCTTTCTTTCTTTCTTTCTTTCTTAACATAAGAGAAGCCATGTTGGATCAGGCCAATGGCCCATCCAGTCCAACACTCTGTGCATTACTTTGCACTTGGCCACATTGAAACTCATCTACCACGTTGACGCCCACTCACCCAGCCTCAACAGATCCCTTTGGAGTGCCTCACAATCCTCTCTGGTTCTCACCACCCTGAACAATTTAGTGTCATCTGCAAACTTGGCCACTTCCAACTCCAGATCATTAATGAACAAGTTAAAGAGCATGGGATTCAGTACCGAGCCCTGCGGCACCCCACTGCTTACTGTCCTCCACTGTGAAGACTGCCCATTTATACTCACTCTCTGCTTCCTATTAATTAGCCAGTTTTTGATCCACAAGAGGACCTGTCCTTTTACTCCATGACTCTCAAGCTTACTAAGGAGCCTTTGATGAGGAACTTTATCAAAAGCTTTCTGGAAGTCAAGGTAAACAACATCTATTGGGTCCCCTTTGTCCAGATGTTTGTTCACCCCCTCAAAGAACTGTAACAGGGTTAGTGAGGCAAGATCTTCCCTTATAGAACCCATGCTGAGTATTCCTCAATAACTTGTGTTCATCAATGTGCCTACTCATTCTGACCTTGATAATGGTTTCTACCAACTTTCCAGGTATTGAAGTCAGACTGACTGGCCTGTAATTTCCCAGATCTCCTCTGGAACCCTTTATAAAGATGGGGTGACTTTTGCTATCTTCCAGTCCTCAGGAACGGAGGCAGATTTCAATGAAAGATTACATATTTTTGTCAGGAGATCCACAAGTTCACCTTTGAGTACTTTCAGAACTCTTGGATGTATGCCATCTGGACCTGGTGACTTATTAGTTTTTAATTCGTCAATCAGTTGTAGGACCTCCTCTCTTGTCACCTCATTTGATTCAGGTCTTTCAACGCCCCTTCCAAAATTAGTGGTTCTGGAGCGGGAGTGACTTTTCTCTTTCTTTCTTTCTTTCTTTCTTTCTTTCTTTCTTTCTTTCTTTCTTTCTTTCTTTCTTTCTTTCTTTCTTTCTTTCTTTCTTTCTTCTTTCTTCCTTCCTTCCTTCCTTCCTTCCTTCCTTCCTTGATAACCACACAATGTTATCTTGGTAGCCCTTTTAAGGGCAGAAGGGTGGGACACAAATTTTGTAAATAACAACAATAATAATAACCAAATTTCAAATCTTGGTATAGCCCAGGAAGAACTTATAATTAAGTTTTGAATGTGGTTGCTCATACAAAGCTTGTTGATTGAAGAAAAGCCCCCCCACCCCGGAATATATGTACCTGCATAATTTCCATGTGCTTTCTCTGTGTATCTTGTAAAAATCTGTAATAGCTTAATCAAGATGTGAGAAGCAGTGCATTGGATGAGGTTTGGAAAGATGAGGATTGGCTGTGTGGCTCATTAGATGATCTTAGGTACGACTGACATATCTACCTCGCAGGGTTCCTGTGAAGAAATAAGATAGTCTTATCCAAACAGAACTACAATTCCGTTCCCAGATTAAATATAATTTAAACAGACCCAACCCTTTTGAGAAGGAAAAATTCCCAAGGTTCAGGCGATGCTTTGCTGCAATTTGGAGACAGAAAGCTCCCCAGAGTGTATTTTGTGTTTGAAATCACCGAAAGAGTTCGATGTGTCTGTCTAAGGGGCCGAGGGAAGGTAAGATGGCCTGCAGCCTCCCTCACTCTTTAAATAGTAATGAATATAAAATGTAATACAGCAGAAAACAAGTTGACAAGCCTGCAGAAATCTGCCCTGAATGATTCAGCACCGCTGTAGTCAGAAGCCTTTTCATATTGTATGAATGCTCTTTGTGCAGTGTAATGCTGCGTGTTGTTGTACTTATATCCCAGGGAGACCTGGGTTTGAATCCTCACTTGTGCCATGGAAACTCGCTGGGTGACCTTGGGCCAGTCACACACTCTCATCTTAACCTACCTCAGAGAGTTGTTGTGAGGAGATCAGTATAAGTCACTCCAAGTCCCCACTGGGATGGGTGATATGAATGAAGTAAATCCCTCATCCCAGTCTACCTCACAGGCTATTGTGAAGGTAAAAAGGGAGAAGAGAATTATGTCATTCTGGGTCTCTAAGTGAGGGAAAGGAGACTGTATGAATAAAGTGAATAAACCTCTCAACTCAGTCTACCTCTCTGGGTTGTTGTGTGGGTAAAATGGAGAATGATGTAAGCCACCCTGAGGAGCCAGGCAGGGTGTATAAAAGTGAATAAACTTCTCGAGCCAGTCATCCTCACAGGACTGCTGTGTGGAGAACACCTCTTGAGACAGGGGCCCTAACTAGACTGCCCGCTTCCTCTCATCCTGAGGGGAGAAAGGCAGGCTGCATGAATGAGATAAAGTAAATGAAGTAAATAAATCTCTCTTGCCCAGCCTACGCTGCTGGGGAAATCCTCCTGAGGGGGGGGGGGCTAATTACAGTGCCCTTCCCCCTTACTCCTGAGGCAATCATGGGGAAGGGGAGTACAACTGAGGTGAAATATGAAGGCAATAAATGAGCCTCTGAGCCCAGCCAACCTCACAGGTCTGTTGTGAGGAAAATACCTTCTGAGATGAGGGTGGGGCTAATTAGCGCACACACACACCTCCCCCTCATCCTGAGGCAAGCAGGGGAGGGGAAAAAGGCAAGGTTTATGAGGCAAAGTAAACTGAATAAATAAATTTGCCCAGCCTAACCCCCAATGAGCTGTTGTGAGGCCAATGCTTCCTGGGACATCCCTAATTAGCATGCCCCTCCCCCTGAGGTGAGGGAGAAAGGCAAGGTATAACTGAGGTAAAGTAAATGAAGTTGGGGTATAAGAGGTAAAGGAAACAAACGAATTTCTCAGTTCTTTGCAGGACTTTTGTGAGGAGAGTGCCTCCTGAGGTGGGGGGCTACTTAGTGCTTCTTCACCCCCTCAGCATGAGGCGAGTGAGAGAGGGGAGAAAGGATTATGTGTGTATGTAACCAAGGTAAAGTAATCAAATAACTAAAGGAATCTCTCAGCCCAGCCAACCTCACAGGGCTGTTGTGAGGAGAATACCTCCTGAAGTGGGGGGGGGGCTACTTATTGCTTCCCCATCCCCTCATCTTTGAGGTGAGCGGAGAGGAGAGGAGAAACACAGGGTGTGTACTGTGTATAAAACTGTGGTAAACAAAATTACTAGTTGTCCAGGCCAACCTCACAGGGCTGTTGTGACAATGCCTCCTGAGGTACGTGGGGGGCTACTTAGTGTATGTGAGGGGCTACTGAGGCGAGTGGGGGAAGGGAAGAAAGGCAGGGCGTGTGTGTGTGTTCATGTAATAAACTGAGGTAAACAAAGTTACTAAATCAATCTCTCAACACAGACAACCTCACAGGGCTCTTGTGAGGAGAATACCTCCTGAGGTATGTGTCTTTGCCTCACTCCGAGAAGAATGAGGGATGGGAGAAATGTGCTACTTGGCACTTCCTCACCTCCTCACTCTGAGGTGAAGGGGGAAATGCACAAAACTGAGGTAAAGCAAAAGGACGCAAGGGAACAACTCCCTCAACCTAGCCAACCCCACAGGGCTGTTGTGAAGAGAATGCCTCCTCAAGTATCTGTGTGTGGGGGGATGCTTCTGGGTGCTCCCCCTGCCCCTCACCCTGAGGTGAAGGGCGAAATGGACAAAACTGAGGTAAAGCAAAAGGACGCAAGGGAACAACTCCCTCAACCTAGCCAACCCCACAGGGCTGTTGTAGAGAATGCCTCCTCAAGTATCTGTGTGTGGGGGGATGCTTCTGGGTGCTCCCCCTGCCCCTCACCCTGAGGTGAAGGGCGAAATGGACAAAACTGAGGTAAAGCAAAAGGACGCAAGGGAACAACTCCCTCAACCTAGCCAACCCCACAGGGCTGTTGTGAAGAGAATGCCTCCTCAAGTATCTGTGTGTGGGGGGATGCTTCTGGGTGCTCCCCCTGCCCCTCACCCTGAGGTGAAGGGCGAAATGGACAAAACTGAGGTAAAGCAAAAGAATGCAAGGGAACAGCCCAGCCAACCTCACAGGGCTGTTGTGAAGACAATGCCTTCTCAGGTGTATGGGGGGGGGGCTAATTGGCGCTTCCCCACCCCCTGGCCCTGAGGTGAAGGGGGAAAACTCACCAAACTAAGGTCAAACACATGATGCCAGGGAACGCCGACTCCCTTATCCTGGCCAACCTTGCAGGGCTGCTGTGAGAATGCCTTCTGAGGTGTATGTGTGGGGGGAATGCAACTTGGCGCTTCCCCACCCCCTGGCGCTGAGGCGAAGGGCGAAAACTCACCAAACTGAGTTTGATTCCTCATCTGATGAAGTGTGCTTGGAGCACACGAAAGCTTCTATTCTGGTTAAAGGTGCACTTGACTCCTACTTTGTTCTACTGCTTCAGATCAACACAGCTACCCACTTGGATTTATCAAACTGAAGTAAAACAGACGACGCCAGGGAACACCGATTCCCTCAGCCCGGCCAACCTTGCAGGGCTGTTGTGAGGAAAATGCCTCCTGAGGTGTATATGTGGGGGGACACTACTTGGCACTTCCCCACCCCCTCACCCTGAGGTGAAGGGCAAAACGCACGAAACTGAGCTAAAGTACATGAAGCCACAAAACGACTCTGTCAGTCTGGCCAACTTCATGAAGCTGTTGTGAAGAGAATGTCTCCTCAGGTGTATGTGTGGGGGGCTACTTGGCGCTTCCCCACCCCCTGGCCCTGAGGTGAAGGGAGAAAATTCACCAAACTGAGGTAAAACACACGACGGACGCCAGGGAACGACAACTCCTTCAACCCGGCCAACCTTGCAGGGTTGTTGTCAGGCTAATGTCTCCTGAGGTGTGTGTGTGTGGGGGGATGCTACTTGGCGCTTCCCCACCCCCTTGCCCTGCGGTAAAGGGGAAAAACTCACCAAACTGAGGTCAAACACACGACGCCACTAGGGAATGCTGACTCTCTCAGTCTGGTCAACCTCGCAGGGCTGTGGTGAGTAGAATGCCTCCTGAGGTGTACGTGTTGGGGGGGATGCCACTTGGCACTCCCCCGCTCCCTCAGACTGGCCAACCTCGCAGGTCCGTCGTGAGGAGAATGCCTCCTGAGGTGTATGTGTGTGGGGGATGCTACTTGGCGCTTCCCCGCTCCCTCAGACCGGCCAACCTCGCAGGGCTGTCGTGAGGAGAATGCCTCCTGAGGTGTATGTGTGTGGGGGATGCTACTTGGTGCTTCCCTGCTCCCTCAGACCGGCCAACCTTGCAGGGCCGTTGTGAGGAGAATGCCTCCTGAGGTGTACGCATTGGGGGGGATGCTACTTGGCACTTCCCCGCTCCCTCAGACCGGCCAACCTCGCAGGGCCGTCGTGAGGAGAATGCCTCCTGAGGTGTATGTGTGGGGGGGGATACTACTTGGCGCTTCCTCACTCCCTCAGACCGGCCAACCTCACAGGGCTGTGGTGAGGAGAATGCCTCCTGAGGTTTACATGTTGTGGGGGGAGGATGCTACTTGGCGCTTCCCTGCTCCCTCAGACCGGCCAACCTCGCAGGGCTGTGGTGAGAATGCCTCCTGAGGTGTATGTGTGGGGGGGATACTACTTGGCGCTTCCTCACTCCCTCAGACCGGCCAACCTCGCAGGGCTGTGGTGAGAATGCCTCCTGAGGTGTACGTATTGGGGGGGGATACTACTTGGCGCTTCCTCGCTCCCTCAGACCGGCCAACCTCGCAGGGCTGTGGTGAGGAGAATGCCTCCTGAGGTTTACATGTTGTGGGGGAGGATGCTACTTGGCACTTCCCTGCTCTCTTAGACCGGCCAACCTCTCAGGGCTGTGGTGAGAATGCCTCCTGAGGTGTACGTGTTGGGGGGGATGCTTCTTGGCGCTTCCTCACTCCCTCAGACCGGCCAACCTCGCAGGGCTGTGGTGAGGAGAATGCCTCCTGAGGTGTACGTGTTGGGGGGGATGCTTCTTGGCACTCCCCCGCTCCCTCAGACCGGCCAACCTCGCAGGGCCGTCGTGAGGAGCCTTCCCCCCACCCCGGGGGCGTGTCTCTGCGGGGGGACAGCCAATCCGCGCGCGCCCCTTCTCCTCCTGAGGGGAGGCCGCGGCCTATCGGGGCCCTTTTCCCGCCCAAACGTCCCCTCAGCAGCAGCAGCAGCCGCCGCCGCGCCGGGTGACGGAAGGAAGGAAGGAAGGGGGAAGGCGGAGGCCGGGAGGAGGAGCCCGCCCCGCCGGCCGGTGAGAGGAGAGAGGCAGGCGCCGCCGCCGCCGCCATCGCCCTCCCTCCCTCCTCCTCCTCCTCGGGGCGGCTGCGAGGCGAGTGCGGAGCCCGGGCTGCGGCGACTCGATGGGGGCGGCGAGGTGAGGAGGGAAGGCCCCTGTGGGTGGCGGCGGGGGAGCAGGACCCACGACCCCCTCCAGCCCTCCCGGCTCCTTCCGCCCTCCGCTCGGAGACAGGTGCGAGGGTGGGTGGGACTAGGACCCCCCCATCATCTCCTGCCCCCCCCCCCGCCTTTGCTGGCCCCGAACAGGCTGCAAACAACCCCCCCCCCCCCAATTTTGCAATGGCTTCTTCCCCCAGTTCGAGGACCCCCCCCCCATGTTGCAATTGCTTTTCTCCCGTTCCAGCTCCCCTTTTGCAATTGCTTTTCTCCCCAGTTCGAGAAGGCCCCCCCCCAATTTTGCAATTGCTTTCTCCCCAGTTTGAGGCCCTTATTTGCAATTGCTTTTCTCCCCAGTTCGAGAAGCCCCCCCCCCAATTTTGCAATTGCTTTCTCTCCAGTTTGAGGCCCTTATTTGCAATTGCTTTTCTCCCCAGTTCGAGAAGCCCCCCCCCCAATTTTGCAATTGCTTTCTCTCCAGTTTGAGGCCCTTATTTGCAATCGCTTTTTTCCCCAGTTCGAGAAGGCCCCCCCCCCCAATTTTGCAATTGCTTTCTCTCCAGTTTGAGGCCCTTATTTGCAATTGCTTTTCTCCCCAGTTCGAGAAGCCCCCCCCCCCAATTTAGCAATTGCTTTTCTCCCCAGTTCGAGGCCCTTTTTTGCAATTGCTTCTCTCCCCAGTTCGAGAACACCCCCCTCCCCAATTTAGCAATTGCTTTTCTCCCCAGTTCGAGAAGCTCCCCTCCCATTTAGCAATTGCTTTTCTCCCCAGTTCGAGGCCCCTTTTTGCAATTGCTTTTCTCCCCAGTTCGAGAACGCCCCCCCCCCAATTTAGCAATTGCTTTTCTCCCCAGTTTGAGGCCCTTTTTTGCAATTGCTCCCCCTCCCCCATATTGCAAAAAAAAAAAAAAGAAAAGCCTTCCTGGGTTCTTGCAGGGGGAAGAGGCTGCATTGCAGAATTTCTCCCTTTTCCCTTCCCTTCCCTTCTCTCTCTCGCCTTGCTTTCTCTTTCACATCCCCCCCCCCCCCCGCCGCATATTTCTCTTTCCATTCATTCCTGGGCCTGGTGCGGCGGGGGGCGGGAGGGATGCTCCGACTTTGCAAGGAGCCAGGTAAGGATGCTTCTGGGGCGGCTGGACCTCGGGCTGGCCGATGGAGGGGGGGGTTATTAGGTGCTGCGCTGCTCGGTTGTGTTCTTCTTGATGTTGTGCATCGTGTGTATATATGTGTGGGGCGGGGTTTCTATACGGACTATGAGGAGATGGGGGTCGTGGGCCTTCCTGCAATGCAAGGAGAAACCCTCCTTCCATATGGCGGTGGGGGACTTGGGCCTTCCTGCATTGCAGGGTGAAACCCCCCTTCTATATGGGGGTGGGGGTTGTGGGCCTTCCTGCATTGCAGGGTGAAACCCCCCTAACATATGGGTACATGAGGAGTTATGGACCTTCTAGGAGAAAACTCACCCTTCCATAAGGGGAGCCTGTGTGTGTGGGGGGGGGGGGGAGGATCATGGCCCTTCCTGCATTGCAAGGAGACACCCCCCCCCCCCAAGGAGAGGGTGAAAAAGGAGTGTCAGTCTCGCCTCCATTCAGTGCTTGGCCTCCCAGGGCCGCACAAAACACTCATATTCTCAGTAGCTTCCCTGTTCTTCCATGGAGTATCTATGCAAATGAGCATCCTTTGGAGTTTCGAACTGGAGGCAGTTATGGCTGGGGGGGGGCAGTTATGACTGCGAGCAGGGAGTTTTCCCCCCTTGCCCTGTCATCGAACATGATGCGGCAGCAGCCTGGGGAGAGAGAAACGAGCATTCTGGTGGAGAAAGAAAAGAAGAAATGCCGCTTGTTAATTTGCAGCGATGTCGCTGCTGCCCATGTTTCTATGGAGACCCTGCAAAAAGCCAGAGGCCGGAACAGAAGGGTGACCCACCGCCACCCACCTTAGCATCCTGAAAGTGAAATTCGAACTAGGGGAAAGTAGATTGGGCTGGGGAAATGGGCTTCCTCCTGGGTCCCCACTGGCTTTCATCAGCATCAGAGGTGTGTGTAAGGGTGGACATTGCCCTGTGACCCTTCAGATTTGGGCTGTGCCGGTGATGTCATCCTGTAACCAACTCTTGCGCCTCCATCAGCCTCTTCTCCACCCCCTTCCCCCCCCCCCCCCAACAGTCAAATAATTTATGGTGCATGAACTATGACGTACGCTGAAACGCCAGTTCCCGTTAAATGTGCAAATAAATGCAGTTTTTAGATAAAAAGGGATCCCGGCTTTCAGTATTTGAATTGACCAAGGTGGGTGGGTATTTTTTGGGGGAGGGGGAAGTGTATGAAATGAAACGCTTCATTTGAACCAGCTAGAGTGCTGGTATCCACCCTCGGCCAAGGCCCTAAAGCGTTGGGAAAGCTAGGCCTATATTCCTTTGAGGGTGTTTTTTTTGCTGTTCTATTGGGAGACTTATTTGCATTTTAAATCAATTGCTGTTTTAATTTTTGTTTGAAATAGCGAATCTGGAACCGTCTATGCAGTGCATTTGGTCATTTTTAATAGGTGTAGTCTTTAGTAAGCTTTTGACAAGAAGAGCTTAAAATTGTGCTGTTAACATTTGTTAAGATAGGAACAGTGGGCATATATGCTGTGTAATGGGTTCTTTTTAACTCTTAAGAGAGATGCCTCGAGATGAGCGTGTGGATAAAGTTGTTTGATTTGGTAAAAGAATCTGTATGAGTTTTTTTTCCTCCCTCTCCTGGGGGTTAAAACAGCCCTGGAAAGGATTTTGACCAGGAAAATGACAGAAAGAAGAGTAGAATTTTACCATCTCTGGCTATCCTGGTATCTGCTTCTTTTAAAGTATATAGGACCAGATCACACCGCTGAGAGGTTCTAATCATGAGACTAAAGAATCATGTGCTTTTTGGTCCTGAAAGATGCTGATCAGATCCTGGGTTTGTTTTTGACTTGCTGGGTGCAAGGCACACCCTTTCTCCCACACAGCTGTAATCTGCAAAACCAGAGAAATATTTTGAAGACGAACATGATGCAAAAAAATCTCGGTGTCCTAAATCTATAAATATAGCTTACCTGCTTGCGCTTTGGTTCCGTTTACGTCGCTTTTAATTGCAAAGGGAAGAGACCATTCCTTTTGCTAATCAAAATTTGTCTTCCAGGTTTGCCTCGTTCATTTGCAGTATGTTTTGAACATTGTATACCCAAATGTGATATATGTGCTGAACAGGAACGCCATGCAGTTGCTGCGTACTGAGTTGAGACGAAACCGAGAGGAGGGTAAATCTGGAACATGCTGTTTCTTTTTGACTTCATGCTCCAGTTAGCTGTAGGCCCGACTCTCTTTAATGTGTCTGGTTGGAGCAGAAAGATGTGTTTTCCTTTGTTTTCCCCGTCTGGTGGTGTGGAATAAAGTTTCCAAATACAAGGTAGAGACATTTGTTCAGATGTTACTTGTTGACAAGGTTTGCATTTTGGGGTGGGCTTTTTCACAGGATGGGGAGAGCACAGTCTCTGTCTTTGTTAGAGCTCAGAATGCATCTGCAGTGATGATTTAAGGGCTCTTCAAGAGCAAGAGCAGCAACGTCTGCTGGAAATAGCAAGTGTGTTTTGTCAGCGTGGCCTGTGATGGCCTTATGATTCCACTGCGCATCTCCCAGGGCCAATTTGGTGTAGTGGTTAAGTGTGCAGACTCTTATCTGGGAGAACCAGGTTTGATTCCCCACTCCTCCACTTGCACCTGCTAGCATGGCCTTGGGTCAGCCATAGCTCTCGTAGAGGTTGTCCTTGAAAGGGCAGCTGCTGTGAGAGCCCTCTCAGCCCCACCTACCTCACAGGGTGTCTGTTGCGGGGGGAGAAGATATAGAAGATTGTAAGCTGCTTTGAGTCTCTGATTGAGAGAGAAGGGCGGGGTATAAATCTGCAGTCTTCTCCTCTGTCTGGGGTTGATCCACCTCGAAGAACTGCTCTTGTCTCTGAGGTACAGTTAAGCAGGTAAATGCATTATTCCCCCCACCACATTTTTTTTGTGGTCCTCCCCCCATGAACCTCTGCTTTGGTCAAACACACATGAGGCTGTCTTATATTGAGTCAGACCCTTGGTCCATCAAAGTCAGTATTGTCCACTCAGACTGGCAGCAGCTCTTCAGGGTCTCAGGCAGAGAGAGGTCTTTCCCTCACTGACTGCCTGGTCCTTTTAACTGGAGATTGGACTCTGGACCTTCTGCAGGCCAAGCAGATGCTCTACCACTGTGTCACTGCCCCTCCCAAAACAGATCCTTGGTCCAACCAGGTCAGTATTATTGTCTGCTCAGACTGGCAGCTGCACTTCAGGGTTTCAGGCACAGGTCTTTCACATCACTGACTGCCTAGTCCAGAGGTGGCCAAACTGTGGCTTGGGAACCACATGTGGTTCTTTCACACATATTGTGTGGCTCTCAAAGAACCCTCCCCCCAACTGGCCAGCTTGGAGAAAGCGTTTCTCTCTTTAAATCACTTCTTCAAGCCAGCTTAGAGAATGCATTTAAAGTTGCTTTCTTTCCACTTCTCTCTCCTTCCCTCATCTATTTGCTTCCTTCCTTGCAGCTCTCAAACATTTGATGCTCAAGTCTTGCAGCTCTCAAACATGTGACGTTTATTCTATGTGGCTCTTAGATTAAGCAAGTTTGGCCACCCCTGGCCTGGTCTTTTTAACTGAGGATGCCGGGGATTGAACCTGTGACTTTCTGCTGCCAAGCAGATGCTCTACCACTGAGCCACAGCCCTTCCCCATCCAGGTCAGTATTACTGTCTGCTTGGTCTGGCAGCTGCTCTTCAGGGTCTCAGGCAGAGATCTTTCACATCACCTACTCCTTGAGATCCATTTAACTGGGAATGCCGGGGATTGAACCTGGGACCTGGAGAGCTACCGTTGGCCACCCCTGGTTTACACTTTATTTTTGGTTATTATTATGCTTCATTGATTTAGCTTTTGTCTCTTTAACTTTAACAAACAGGACTATATATTCATTCATCTTGGACCTGATGAAGTTTTAAAACAGTGCACTTTTGGCTGACCCACCGTTGTCCATATATGTGTCAATATATTTGGAATTCATTTCTGGAATTTGTGTATTCATATATTGGGAGTGTATAGTTGAAATTAGTGTTTTGTTGTGTATGACTGGCTATCTCTAAATTACTCTTATTGTTGTGTTGTGACTGAAAGCCGTGTGTTTTTGATTTGGGCCACCTGGAGGCTGGCCAGCCAGTATGTGACTCTTCTTAGGATAGCTTTGGCATTCTCTCAGGAGGAGGAGTCTAGATCAGGATATTTTCATTAAACCTAAGGGAATCCACATGGAAAAACACATTCTTATATCATGGTTAGCCCACCAGGTACCTCTTTCAATCTCCCCAGCCTTTCAAATGGTGTCTACTTTTGTGGAGACGTGGCACTGGAAATCTGGCTTCACTCTCTGTTCCTGTCATGAATGCACTTGGGTAACACTAAACCAAACATCCTATTATTTTAGAACAGGGCCGTGGCCAAACTGTGGCTCGGGAGCCACATGTGGCTCTTTCATACATACTGGCTGGCTTGGAAAAGACATTTTTCTCTTTAAATCACTTTGCTAAGCCAGCTGGCAGCTTGGAGAATGCATTTAGAGTTAAAGTTGCTTTCTTTCCATCTCTCTCTCTCCCCCTCCTCCCTTGCTCCCTTCCTTCCCCTTCCCCCTCCCTTCCCCGTCTGGCTGTCAAACGTCTGGTGTTGATTCTATGTGGCTCTTACATTAAGCAAGTTTGCCCACCTCTGGACTAGCCCGAGTGACCTTCATGGCAGAGTGAGTGTTTGATTTGGACTTCCTGGCACTAATGTGGCAGGTCAGTCCTAAGATGAGTTACATCTTTTTAAAGTCCACTGAAGTTAGCAGGCTTAGTGTAACTTAGCTTAGGGTTTTGCTGCAATGCCTGCTGTATCTGTCTCATGGGGCTGCTCTTTGGTTGACCCCGCTGTTTGTAAGGCAGCACAAAGGCCTTTTTGTAGAGAGCGTATCAATGACTAAGACAGCAGCATCACAAAACACGAAATGACAAACTTGTTGACAGCTCAAGGCAGTGAGAACGGCTGGTACTGGGGTGCCAAAATGCAATATTACTTCTTTTAAAAATACCTTACTTTGTGCTGAATGATGTCACCGTAATTTTAGACCCAGGGCTGTGCATCTGGAAGGCACCTGATGAATCTGATTTTCTTAAATGTTGTCGTTCCATTTTAATGAGTCCTTTTGTTCTCTCTTTTTTTTAACCTTTACATTTGTGAATCAGTGCTTTTAAAATGGAAAACCTGTGCTTTCAAAAATGAGCTGTCAGCATAGATGCCAAGTTTGTTTTCGTTGTCAAGGGCAATGATCTATGCTGGGTTTTTCCTTTGCTCACAGTGGAGTTCAGATAGTGAAAGCCTCAAAGCCGCAGTCCTGTATTTCTGCCTCTATATAGATAGTGTCTATATATATTCATAAAAATTAAGTTGGGCGGTTTGTTACTTGGATCAGTCCTAAGCTGGTTGATTCAGAATCCAACTTCGGACTGTTCAATAGAGCTTACTCCATGGAAGATATTCTTAGGTTTGCTATATCTGACAAAAGGAGTTATGACTCTCAAATCTAGTTGGTTTCTAAGGTACTACTGGACTTGAGTTTCTAAAGTGTTACTGGCAGAGAGCCATTCTGGTGTAGTGGTTAAGTGTGTGGACTCTTATCTGGGAGAACTGGGTTTGATTCCCCACTCCTCCACTTGCAGCTGCTGGAATGGCCTTGGGTCAGCCAGAGCTCTTGTAGGAGTTGTCCTTGAAAAGGCAGCTACTGTGAAAGCCCTCTCAGCCCCACCTAACTCATAGGGTGTCTGTTGTGAGGAGATTGTAAGCCACTCTGATTCAGAGAGAAGGGCGGATTATAAATCTGCAGCCTTCTTCTAATTGAATTAGGTTTGTCGTGTCAGTCTTCCATAATTATTTCTTTAATTTATTTAAAACAGTTTTTATACCGCCGTTCCACCAGATCAGTATCCTTGAAGTGGTGAACATGAAAACATTTGAACAATTAAAAATACAATTCAGAATTATAGAATAATTCCATAAAACACACATAAACATGCAACACCAGAACCAGTGAGGATGGCAGATAACTAAGGTATGCCAAATTAAATGAAAAAGGTTGAAAGTAGGGATGTGTATTCTCCCCCCTTTTTACAGAATTTGTCATTAGGATACATTTTTAGGGCAGATTTCATAGTTGAAGGCATTATATATTTTACAATAATAGTTATTAAGGGTAAATGTTCAGACCCAAGGTGTCACTGGCCTGTCAATCTGTTATCTTGTTTGGGTAAATAATATTTCTCATACTTATTGGAAATCTTAATCAATTGGTTTAAACAGTGACATTTTGGGATAAGAAGAAGAAGAAGATATTGGATTTATATCCCGCCCTCCACTCAGAGTCTCAGAGTGGCTCACAATCTCCTTTACCTTCCTCCCCCACAACAGACACCCTGTGAGGTAGATGAAGATATTGGATTTATATCCCACCCTCCACTCCAAAGAGTCTCAGAACGGCTCACAATCTCCTTTCCCTTCCTCCCCCACAACAGACACCCTGTGAGGTGGGTGGGGCTGAGAGGGCTCTCACAGCAGCTGCCCTTTTCAAGAACAACCTCTGCTAGAGCTATGGCTGACCCAAGGCCATGCCAGCAGGTGCAAGTGGAGGAGTGGGGAATCAAACCCGGTTCTCCCAGATAAGAGTCCACACACTTAACCACTACACCAAATTGGCTAATTGATAGGAACAGAGAGGGGCAGTTCCACTCTGGGTCGCTGTTCAGTGTTACAGCATCTGATAGAAAAATATATTCACTTTCCAAGTGGTTCTTTTAATGAAGGATTTATCGATTTGAAAGGGGGCTTTGACACTGTTCCTTTGAGAAGACGCTGGGAAGAACTGAGGCACATTGCAGTTATATATTTTAATAGTTTGAGGAGGTGAAAATAAAATAGCATTCTAAATAATTATTAGATTATTCTGCCTACAAGGTTTATGCAGAAGCTATTTATATATGTGTGTGTGTTTGTGTGTATATACACACACGTAAATATGGAAAAAGTTACTTAAACAAGAAGAAACAAACAAAATGCAGAAACTTACTGAGCAAAGATATGTCGTCTTGCTTTTTGACATGTGGCACTGCTCAAAACCTGTAAGTTAAATGTGTAGCTTGAATCTAGTGGTACCTTTTGAAGACCAACAATTTAATTCTGGGTAATTTGTGTGCATGCATGCTCCTTTAGACTTGTAAGCAGCCTGTAGTGAATAGGAACGACTTCCAGGCAAACAGGTGGTGACTTTTATTTGGTAAATTGGACAAGAGCAGTTGGTTCTCCCCCCCACTTTCTGGCAGTAGTTGAGCCATAAATGACTTGCATTTGCATATAAAAAATTCAAGGAGTGCATGCAGACTGGAGATTCTTTGATGTCCACTGAAAGTCCTTCCTTCCCCCACTTAAAACTTCTGCATTAATTTTTGGTGGTTGGGAGAGCTTGTTTGAGCATGCTGTAAAGCTATCTGCATTCAGTAGTTTGAATGGTGAAGTCATTGGGGATGGGGCAAGAGTCTTTTGTATTGAAGCTTCCATTAACATGTAATTAACACACAGAATTCACTGCTGCAAGAAGCAGCGGCAGCTAAAAGCATAGACAGCTTCAAGAAGGGATTGGAGAAACATATGGAGCAGAGGCCTGTCCGTGGCTATTAGCCACAAAGCATAGATGGAACATTCTGTCTGGGGCAGTGATTCTTGGTGCTTGATGGGCAATAGTGGGAAGACTTCTGGAATTCTGCCCCACTGGCGGACCTGGGTTCTGGCCACTATGTAACACAGAGTGTGGGACTGGATGGGCCGCTGGCCTGATCCAATGTGGCTTCTCTTACGTTCTTATGTCCCTTACAGCAGAGTACTTTTCTCCCTTTCTCACAATACAAGAACTTGTGGATAATCAGTGAAATTGCTGAGCAGTCAGGTTAGAACGGATAAAAGGAAGTCCTCCTTCACCCAAAGGGTGATTATCACTGCCACAGGAGGTGGCGGCTACATGCATAGACAGCTTCAAGAGGGGATTGGATAAGCATATGGAGCAGAGGTCTATCTGGCTTTTAGCTACGGCTTATTGTTGGAACTCTGTCTGGGGCAGTGATGCTCTGTATTCTTTGTGCTTGAGGGGGAGCACAGTGAGAGGGCTTCTAGTGTCCTGGTCCCACTGGTGGACCTCCTGATGGCACTTGTTTTTTTGGGCCACTGTGTGACACAGAGTGTTGGACTGGATGGGCCACTGGCCTGATCCAGCATGGCTTCTCTTATGTTCTTATGTGACACAGAGTGTTGGACTGGATGGGCCACTGGCCTGATCCAACATGGCTTCTCTTATGTTCTTATGTGACACAGAGTGTTGGACTGGATGGGCCACTGGCCTGACCCAACATGGCTTCTCTTATGTTCTTCTGTGACACAGAGTGTTGGACTGGATGGGCCATTGGCCTGACCCAACATGGCTTCTCTTATGTTCTTAGTGTTTCCCAGCTTGTGGGTCAGGATCCAAAAGTGTGTTTCAGAGCCTCTGAAACTGGGTCACAGGCCAACCCTCGCTAATGACCACTTCTGCCCCTTATATTGTTCTTTCTTTTATTGTCCTTATTGTCAACATCTCACATTTTCGCCATCCACCTCCCTTTGCAACAGTGAGTGGGAAAATCTGTCTAGCAACTAGTAACTTTATGCTAGTAGCTAGAAGGAGGGAAGAATGGGACATTGCTTGCTTGGGGGGCAGCTTTGTGTGATGTTTTTGGTTTTTCTCAACAATATCTAGTTAGACTCAGGAGGGCAGCCATGTTGGTCTGTTGCACCAGAACAAAGTTTTGATCCAGGGGCCCCTTTAAGACCAACAAAGTTGTATTCTGGGTATCATCTGTCATGTACATGCACATTCCTTCATATTCAGGTGGGCAGCCATGTGGGTCTGAAGCAGCAGAACAACGTTTGAGTCCAGTCAGGCACCTTTAAGACCAACAATGTTTTATTCAGGGTATAAGCTCCTTCAGACTTGTAAGCGGCCTGTAGTGAATTGGATTTATCGATTTGAAAGGGGCATCTGACGCTATTCCTTCGAGAAAATGCTGGGAAGAGCTGAGGCACACTGCGGTTATATATTTTAATAGTTTGAGGAGGTGAAAACGAAGAGTAGCATTCTAAATAACTAATTATTAGATTGTCCTGTCTAAAGGTTTATGCAGAAGCTATTTATATACAGGCCTTGAATTCAGCACACTTGAATACGTGCGCACTTCTTCAGATAGGAATACACATGAAAGCTTCTATTCAGAATAAAACTTGGTTGCTGTTAAAGGTGTCACTGGGCTCAAACTTTGTTCAATAACGTTTAGTTGGAAAACGCAGTGCTGGACTAGATAGGAGGCAAAATCATAGTTTGTCTTGGACTCCGAAAGTCCTTGGGCCGGCCCTGGATGGGTCACCGTACCAAGTAGATTTGTATTTGTGGGTTACCATCAGTGTTCCCCCTCAGCTGAGTTAGTGTGAGCTAGCTCACAGTTTCTTAGCTTCCGGCTCACATATTTTTGTCTTATCGCAGGAAAAATGGCCCCAGAGCAAATTAATTTATGCAGCAGCTTACAGTTTTAATGCCAGTAGCTCACAGAATTTTTGCTCACAAGACTCCACAGCTTAGAGGGAGCACTGGTTACCATACTGAAAAGGTTGAGAACCACTGCCTTACTGTACCAGGGCTGTTCTGAAGGCAACCTTTCTGAAGTTATCGGGGTCTAAGTCTAATCAGTGCCTGGATGGAAGACTATCCAGAACCCCTGGGACTCTGTGGAGGAAAGACAACATGCACAATGCATGTCTGGAAGAAACTGCTTAGATGGTGGCAGGTGTCAAAATATTTTTGTTCGATTTTTCTTTCATACGCCATCCTACAGGCTCTGTGTGTGTTACATCATGTTGTTCAAAGCCAAGGCAAAAAAACAAAAATCCAAACAGACTGGTAAATTATGATTCCGTGCACTTGCTAAAAAACAACAGCCCAACAAAAGGGGTTTTGTATGGCACACACAGATGTCACTGGAAAAGGAAGATTCAAAGCTGGGGAGCAGCTATCAAGATGTCCCCTTGTTATTTGAACGTGAGCCATGAGAGGTGCTATTTAAAAAATGGATCTTGAAATTGTGATATGGTGGAAGGAAGGAGGCAAGGCTGAAGTTAGCTACGGCTGAGGAAGTACATGAAGCAGGTAGTGGCTATGATAATGGATTATGGCCTTGGACAAGAGTGGCCAAGCAGGCTTGGGAGTTGCATGTGGCTCTTTCACACGTTTTGAAGCCCTTGAAGCCAGAAGCAGCTTGGAGAATGCAAATAAAGGTAAATTTGCTTTCTTTCCACCTTTCCTTCTCTCCTTCCTCCCCATCTATCTTCTTCCCTGCCTCTCCTCCCTCCCTTCTTCCTCTCCCTCCCCTCCCTCCCGCCTTCATCTTGTGACTCTCAAACATCTGATGTTTATTCTTCGTGGCTCTTACGCTAAGCAAGTCTAGCCACTCTTGGTCTAGGATCTATAGGTCAGGAATGCAAGAAAATAATATAGGCGAAGAACTTTGATCATACCATATACATGCTAGGTTTTATTTTAAACAAATATATGGTGTAGCGGTGCACTTATCAGGAGATAGATGTTCATTCAGCTATGTGTCTATTTCCTGGAGGAATTTGTGTAGCCATACTTTGGTCACTTGGGAAGATTCGGGACTAATTGAAAAAGACAATAATGGTCGGAAAAGTTGGGGGCAGCAGGAAAAGTAGAAAATAGATGGACTGACTCCATCAAGGAAGCCACGAGGACCCTCCATTTGGAAGACTGTTAACGATCAGATATTTTGGAGGTCATTAACTCATAGGGTCACTGTCTAGTTGGAAGCCACTTGAAGGCACTCAACACAAACACAAGTTATGCCTTTGTTTCACCAGGAAACCAAGCAAGGCATAATAATAATCCACAGCTTTGGTTTTGAATTTTAGTTAATTTGAGAAATTTGCCGATGAGTACGGCTTTAGGGGTTTTACATAGCTAATAGAATTTTAGTTTGGCCTAAGCAACAGCCAGGTACCTGCTGTTACAAAGGAAACAAAGATTGCCATGAAGTTTTTCCAGGGGAAAGTAAAAGTCCAGTTGTGTGAATTGTTGTGTCAGAGTATAGGTAGCATGTAAGACAGTGGAAGGGGCCGGAACAGAAATGGATCAATATGTCCTTTCGGCCGTTGGAGACCCCAGTTTCTTTAGCACCAGCCCTGAATACCTGCTGTTGTTGAAAAGTGCTGTAATTCACTTGTGTGTGACAGATGGTATTCTTTCTCTGCTGAACCACTCTCCTTAAGTTGTCACACGCCTCTCTCTGTGGTTACATCCATTGTGTGTATGTGCAGAATTCAGAGAGGAGGAAGGTGTTTTGTCAGTTGCAATTGCTGCAGAAATTGCTGCAGAAATCATAATCAGAAAATATAATGTGGAAAAAAAGAAAAACAACGACATTCCATTTAACTATTGTTTATGGCAGGGGTGGCCAACAGTAGCTCTCCAGATGTTTTTTGCCTGCAACTCCCATCAGCCCCAGCCAGCATGGCCAATGGCTGGGGCTGATGGGAGTTGTAGGCAAAAAACATCTGGAGAACTACTGTTGGCCACCCCTGGTTTATGGAGATATACAGGTATCTGTCGAAGGGAGCTCTGATTGGAAACCTCGTACCCTGTGTGTGGCATAATACACCTGCTTTGGCCTGCAGGCCCTATTCTGTCCTGACTTCTAGAGGTTCCTCTACACCTGTAAAGGCTCCCCCCCCTTTCAGTAACTTGCCACCAGAGCCTGACCTTTGTGTGGAATTGCCTAGGAATTTTTTTGTAGCAGGAACTCTTTTGCATATTAGGGGTGTGAGGGGTGTGGCCTATTATGCAAAAGAGTTCCTGCTACAAAAAAGCCCTGGAATTGCCCCCTGGGAAGGTCAGGACTCCCAGCTTCCCTTCCAAGCTCTGAGGTCTTGCCTCTGTGCCTCCTGCTGCCCAGCACCTGGTCACTACGGGGACAGTTTACCACTTTTCATGCCCCTGAAGTTCTAGCCACTTGCCAACTGCCTGCCTTACCCCGGTTGTTGCTGTTGTTTAGTCGCACAGTTGAGTCCGACTCTTCGTGACCCCATGGACCACATCACGCCAGGCCCTTCTATCTTCCGCCATCCTCCTAAGTTCACCCAAATTCATGTTCATTAGATTGATAACACTATCGAACCCGCTCATCCTTTGCCATCCCCTTCTTTTACCTTCAGTCTTTCCCAGCATCGTGGTCTTCTCCAGTGAGTGCTGCATTCTCATTTGGTGGCCAAAATATTTGAGCTTCCTGGTGCTCCCTTTAAAATAGCTTTCTCGAGAAGCTGTGGAGGCCTATGTGGTACAGAGAACCCCTCCTAGCATCCCAAGTTACAAAGTATTTATTAAAAAAGAAAATGTTTACAAGCCTGCTTTTAGCACAGCACCAGATTGAACAAAGGATTCAAAAGAAATGGGTGAAATGCAAATCCTCTGTCCCTCTCTCTATACATGCCCTATCAGTTGTTAAAATGTAGGATAGACTCTTTAACTTAGATAGTTACAAATCCCTAAAAAAGTTATCATTACCTTGAAGCTCCTTTCAAATATCCAAGCCAACCACATGGTCTCGGGCTGCCTTCCCAGCAGAGGGGTCTCTGTGCACTCACAGAGGAAAAGAGACCCCCCTTCCTTGTTGCAAGGAGGGTTTTTAAAAATTATATTTTTCTCCACCAACTAACCTGGCCAGGCCAGGTCAAGGAAGCATTTCCTGCAGCTTCTTCCTGGAGCCTGATAGTCTAAAGTTCTTCAAACCTCTGTTCCCTGCTTAGGAAGAAGAGGGAGGTCTGGACCCACCCATTATCTTTCCTGCCAGTTTTTTTGCTATTTGAATGAAGAAGAGCTGAGGTACCTCTGGAAAGTAAACACAGACTTTCCCTCCTCCTCATGCCTGTTCTCTGCCAAAACCTTTTAAAACACACAGTGGATGTTTTGCTTATCTCAAACCTCCCAGGAGAAAACTTGAATTCTTCACAGCCCAAAAATTTCCTAGGTCTCTAAGATGCTCCTGGACTCAAATCTAGCTCTTCTACATGCTGTCCTCTGAAACAGTCTTCATAGAAGGCACCACAATCGATCACATGGTTTAGAAATCTTTTGGTATCTGATGAAGGGAACGTTGCCTCAAAAGCCCATACCCCGAAAATCTCCTTTGTCTTCTGAATGTGTTCCAGTCTAGCTGTTCTGCTGCAAGGCAACATGACTATTCTCTGCTTGTTAAAGGCTGCGGCTTCTCTCTCGAACGTGTTTCATGCTTGCTTCGTATTGCAGCATATGGTTCTGTGATACAAATATGCCCTCTGGAAAGTAGGTCGTAACCTGTTGCTGTGCTGAACAGCATCGTTTCTCTTTGCTCACGGAATGGTTTTTGCGCTTGGGGTGTGGGGACTGTGCTGTTGTTAGTGGGAAGAAAGCTCTGTTGTTACTGAAGCAGGGTGGTAGGGGCTGTGGCTCAGTGGCGGAGCCTCTGCTTGGCATGCAGAAGGTCCCAGGTTCAGTCCCCGGCTTCTCCAGTTTATAAAAGGACCAGGCAGTAGGTGATGGGAAAGACCTCTGCCAGAGAACCCCAGAGAGCCCCTGCCAGTATGAGTAGACAATACTGACTTGGATGGACCAAGGGTCGGATTTAGAAAAAGACAACTTCATGTGTATGTATATCTAATGTGGCCAGCTCCATGAGAATTTGAATTTCACATACTTTAAAAGGGGCTGTGGCTCAGCGACAAAGTGGCATGCAGAAGGTCCCAGGTTTAATCCCTGGCATCTCCAGTTTATAAAAGGACTAGGCAGGAGGTGATGGGAAAGACCTCAGCCTGAGACCCTGGTTCAGAATTCTCCTTGCTGCTTTGTTTTGGTGGGGAAGTGGTACTCCATTTTCATTGCTTAGATCCCTCTTGTGTGAGGCAATTCAATCGTTTTGGACTCTCTGAACAGAGACCAATTGTTCTCGAAGCAGTTTGAACTACCCACGGTGAGCAAGAATGCTTGATTGTACCATACTTTTAAAAACGGGAAAGGCACGAGCGACATAACGGCAATAGCTTGTGGAACAACTGCCTTTCTTTCCTTAGTGCTCAGAGTGAATTTGTGTGATGGTTTTTGATGGGGAATCTTTCCAGAAATTGGTGTGTGTGTGTGTCTTGAGTGTTAAGATGATGATTCCAGTTGATGCTGCAAAGTAGGAACACGGCCCAGATTTAGCAACATTCCTTCCTTCCTTAAGCTATGCATGTTTAAATTAGGTCACTGAATATATTGCATGTTAACGAAGAAATGCTTTATGGCTATGTAAAAGAAGAAGAAGAGGTCTTATGCTTTCAGGGTGGGTAATTTTTGTATCAAATCATGGCTGATTTCTGGTGACCCCCATGGAGTTTTCAAAGTAAGAGACAGGGGTGGTTTGCTGTTGCCTGGCTCTGTTTGCAGCTCTGGATTTCCGTGGTGGTCTCCCCTCCAAGGACTAACAAAAGCTGACCCTAGAGAACCAGTTTGGTATAGTGGTTAAGAATATGGACTCTAATCTGAGAGAACTGGGTTTGATTTCACACTCCTCCACATGCAGCCAGCTGGGTGACCATAAGTTAGTCACAGTTCTCTCAGAGCTGTTCTTTCAAGAGTAGTTCCTGAAAGAGCAGTCTCAACCCTGCCTAACTCATAGGGTGTCTGCTGTGCAGAGGGGAAGGGAAAGGAGAGTGGGACCCCTCTCTGAGGCTCTAAGTGAAGGATGGGGTATAAATCCGAACTTCTCTTCCTTCTCCTCCTCATGAGATCAGGCTATCCTGGGCCATCCAAGTCAGAGCTGCTCTTGTAGCTATGTATACTTTACCAGAATTTTTTTGTACTTCTCCCCCTTTCACTTTCATCAGAAGGGAAGGCTTTTTCTGAACCGTTTTCACCAGTGTCCCCTCTCAGCTGAGGTAGCGTGAACTAGCTCACGGATTTTTAGCCTCCGGCTCACACATCTTTGTCTTAGCTCGAGAAAAATGGCCCCAGAGCACACTAATTTATGCAGCAGCTCACAACTTTAATGCCTGCAGCTCACAAAGCAGAATTATTGCTCACAAGACTCTGCAGCTTAGAGGGAACATTGGTTTTCACCTGCAGTAAAGGCTGGGTTCACATGGTTATTTCATACATGAGAGTAGCAGCAGGCATCCCCATCAATATATGAAGAAATATAATGCATAAACTGGGCAATTATATCGACAGATCTACAGCAATTCTTCTAATAGCCGCTGGTTTTAATTTTTTATTTTGAGGTATTAGTGACATGGTGGTAACCTAGTGCACATTATCAGTGAAACTGGTCCTGTGTGTAGAGACAGTATTGTGTGAACTGCTCTTTTATGAGAGGGAAGCCTGTTGACTCTTGCATTAACCTCATCCCACGTAGGTCGGTGAAGCGGTGAGATTAAATTAGTTCAGTGTCAGTCAGTTTCTGGCATAGTCTGTGTCATTTTTACAATTCTCTAAAATTCAGTGGGGGGTGAATTCCTTAAAAACTTGGGGGCCATGTTCCAAATAAGTCTATAAGGAGATGCTTGATTGTGTGTTACCCTGAAGTTGGTTTTTCAAATAAATGTTAGTAACTTTCTTGTACATTGGAAATACTAGATTTATTTATGAGTTAAAGCAGGGGTGTTAAACATACGGCCCGGGGGCCGAATCAGGCCCCCCTCCTGGAGGGCTCCCATCAGGCTTTTGAGCAACTGGCTGTCATCTGCTTCCTTCTCTCTCTCTCTCTCTTGCTTCCTTCTGCATCACAGCTTGCTTTGCCAGGCTTGCTCAGTCGCACAGGATCTACTGAGACAAGTCTCTCTCCCTTCTATTGGCTAAGGCTTCTCCCCATTCTGGTCCCCTGGGAAAGGAAGGAAAGAACCAGAGCTTCCTTTGCCCAGTTCCCTGGACTGCACTGGAGAGATACAAAGGAAGTGCCATTAAGACCAACAAGTGCTGATGAATTAATCATGTTTTATTTTAAGTTTTTAAAAATCTTTAATTGTGTTTGTTTCTTTTATAAAGTTTATACCCCTGCTACCTGGCATTACATTTTATGGCGTACATAGCCTGGCCCACCAAGGTCTCATTAATGTCAGATACGGCCCTCATAACAAATGAGTTTGACACCCCTGAGTTAAAGGTTGTTGATTTGTACGCTTCCTCCAAGAAGTTCAGGTTTGGGCACATGATTTTATCTCATGTAGTCTTCACACCCTCCCAGAATGGTAGCCAGTCAACTTGATGGCTGGCCAGAGTTTTGAAGTTGCCCGCCCACCCCTCCCCAGTCCATCCAGAGTTCTATCACCAGCTCTCAGACTGGTGTTCTTGACCCAATAATTATTTTGGGAAATAACAGAACAGAGCAAGAGTCCAGGAGCACCTTAAAGACTGAGAAAATTTGTGGCAGGCTGTGAGCTTTTGTGAGTCACTGGTCACTTCTTCAGAACCATTGAGCTGTATTGCTTTAAATTTGGTCTGCCTGCAGATGTATCAGTTGCCTAAGGATTATTCATGACTGTTGTGATAAATGACAAATTCTTTGGCAGCCGGACAAGTTTGCTTTTACCTGAGAACAACCACTGAAATAGAATTTTTAATAAAATACTGGTCCTTTTTCGGGGCTTCCAAAGGTACACTTGTGAAAGAATGAATAAGTACAAGGTAGAGATATTTTTGCATTAGCAGTTCAGGGAGATACTTCCAAGGTCTCTTTAATGTCATTTCCCCTTTTTAAAGCTTCTGGGATAGTAATTGCTAAATATCTGGGGTTGTACTCATGCAGAGAAATGGACGTTTTGCATTTTCATCAGTTAAGAACATAAGAGGAGCCATGTTGGATTAGACCAGTAGCCCATCCAGTCTAACACACAGTGGTCAAAATTCAGATGTCGGTGGGGCCAGAAGTTCTCCCACTTCCCCCCCACCCCCCCAAGTACCAGTTGCTGGCTAAAATGGGTTTTCATTACGTTGATATCTAGAACCCCTCCGTCTGAGAAATCATGGATTCTTTTGCTGCTGGGAAGGACCCTTTTGACCTCCTCGAGCTTGTAGAAATATTTCAGAAAGTACATAATTTATACATGAACCACACACATAAGTGCTTTTGACATCTAATCTTGATTTGCAAGCTCTTAACCTCATGTCTGTGCTGCTAATGCAACATGATTAGTGATTATTATTTTTTTTGCCATACTAGCAATATTGTATTGAGAGTAAGGTTCTTTCTTCTCTCTCCCTTTCTCCCACAAGGAATATTCAGGTAAAAAACATGAACAGTTATTCATCTTAAGTGTTGAAAGGGAGGAGGGTTGTCTATTTAAGCTTTAAATCTAAACATTCAGTATTTTTACTTTGCCATTCTACAAAATCCTTTACATTTTTTTTTAAAATCATATAAAGTGAAACAGTAGAGTGAGTAAAATCGCAGTAAGGGAAATTGGAAATAAATGCCTGCCTTGTCTGAGGTTCCATTAGGATGGAAATATTTGCTACAGAGAAGTATTGCGAGACCATAAGAATCTATGGATGCTTTAATGTATTTGTTATGGAGGAAATGCGGTTCTTCTGTTTTCCCACTTCTATTATTTTGAAACTGCCTTTAGAGCCAACACATATAAAGACGGTAAATAACATATCAGTCCATTTTGCTCTACTGTTACCTCAAGGCTAGCATGTAGTCGAAGGCCGGCTAATTGTACTCTTGTGTTTCAGTATTCTGATATGCGTCTCTTGCTGCCAGAATCGCTGAGGGATTTAGAGATTATGCTGCCTGGTTATGATGACATGAATGACTGTGTGTTAGAGCAATTAGGGGAGGTGCTCCTCGTCTTAATTCTGACAGGGGAGAGGGGGTGCTGGCATCCCACATGAGAGGAAAGTTACCCTGAAAGACCAGAGGGGTCTAATTTTCTAATGAGGACACTTCTGGAAAAAAAAAAAATAAGGGTTCATTAAAAAGGACGTTGACAGGGGGAAGGCTGGGGTCAAATCTGTCTTCTAAGACAATTACAACGGAAGCCTCAAGGATTCTTTGTTATACAAGGTAAGTAAGCTTTGTTTAAAAGCTCCGTGTCTTGCTTAAAATGAGTAAAACTAAAAGGAGCACAGAATCTGGTGAAACACATGTGTATTTAAGATAAGGCAGGCTTTAAAAGTGTTGCAGCAAATGATACCTAGAAAGGTCTTGGAGTTTTGGAGTTTTTCTTCACCACCAGCCCTGCTTTCATTGCTGTTTCCAAATACTTTTATCTATTTTGTCCTCACAGCCCCTTTGAGTTGCTGCTCTTTGTCTTGTTTCCATGGCCAGTGGAAAATGGGAACTGTTTCGGGCAACTCCAGTTATGGGGGGAATTTTGAATAGTCTTCCACACAAGAATTCTAAAATTCTTGGAGGTTTTGCTTGGTTTATGTGCACACGTTTTTAGATTTTGGATATTCAAACAATTTTTATGTTATCTGGTGTTTTTGAACTTAATATTTTTATTTTTAATGTTACAATTTAAAAAAAAATATTAAAAGAAATATACTCTCAAAAGTTATCTGGCCTTTTTGGTAGTGGCACCCCGTCTTTGGAACTTCTTGACCAGGGAAGCCCGCCTAGCCAGTTAATTACTGATGTTTAGAAACCTGCCAAACAACCTTGAGTTTGAGCCAGTTGCTCAGCTATATAAGGGGAGTATCAGATTGATTCCTGTTGCTTGCTGTGTAATTTTTGCTTCTTCTTTGATTAACTTGATATTGACATTTTTATATTACTGTTCTAGTGTCACAACAGCCTTTTGGAAATACCATTGTAGTAGAAATGACAGCCTTTTGAAAACCAGTGTAATAGAATTGATACCAATTTAGTAGAATTTATATAGCCTTTTGAAAATACCAGTGTAGTAGGAATGTGGGATCTTGGAAGCTAGGCAGAGCTGGCCCTGGTGGGTACTTGGATGGGAGACCACCAAGGCTTGCTACGTAGAGGCAGAACATGGCAGACCACCTCTGAACATCTCCTGCCTTGTAAATTCTACAGAGTCATCGTAAGATTATGCATGGGATAGAGAAAAAGTACTTTTCTCCCTTTCTCACAATACAAGAACTCGTGGGCACTCAATGAAATTGCTGAGCAGTCGGGTTAGAACGGATAAAAGGAAGTCCTCCTTCACCCAAAGGGTGATTAACCGTGGAATTCACTGCCACAGGAGGTGGCGGCGGCTACAAGCATAGCCAGCTTCAAGTGGGGATTGGATAAACATCTGGAGCAGAGGTCCATCAGTGGCTATTAGCCACAGTGTATTGTTGGAACTCTCTGTCTGGGGCAGTGATGCTCTGTATTCTTGGAGCTTGGCGGGGGGGGGGGGCACAGTGGAAGGACTTCTAGCCCCACTTGTGGACCTCCTGATGATGCCTGAGTTTTTTGGCCACTGTGTGAAACAGAGTGTTGAACTGGATGGCCATTGGCCTGATCCATCATGGCTTCTTTTATGTTCTTAAGGCAACTACAACTTAATGGCAAAAGGGGAGGGGACCATGGGGGAGTTACAAGCGGCCAGTTGGAAAGAAGAGTGGGCGTTATTTTGTACCAACAGGGCATGATGATTCCCATAAAAGCATGTTTTCTGAATGTAAAATTCTGCCATTAGGAGTATTTGCCTCCATAAGTGAGAGAATTCATTGAAGACATTGGATTTATATTCCGCCCTCCACTCAACAGTCTCAGAGCGGCTCACAATCTCCTTTATCTCCCTTCCCCACAACAGACACCCTGTGAGGTGGGTGGGGCTGAGAGAGCTCTTAGAGCAGTTGCCTTTTCAAGGACCGCTCTGCGAGAGCTATGACTGACTCAAGGCCATGCCAGCAGGTGCAAGTGGAGGAGTGGGGAATCAAACCTGGTTCTCCCAGATAAGAGTCCACACACTTAACCACTACACCGAACTGGCTTTCTTTTCATATCAGGAACTGAATAAATTCATATCAGGAACTGAATAAAATTAGCTGGACCAAATGGCAGAATTATTTGGATTAGCCGTATCTCATTTCAGTAACATAGGTACCTTTTTTCTCTCTTCCAGAAAAGGATTAAAAATAGAATTTTGGTTACTGTGTTAAGAAATACAACTTCCTGATTATTTTTTTAAAAAAAAGACTGCATTAGAAAGAAAGCATGCATCCCAAATGCTCTCTTACAGGAATGGATTTTTGACTTTTTCAGATTCTGTGATCACCATGTGAAAGTCAGAGCATTCTCTCGTGCTGGTCTCAATTGGATAACCCTAGTATTTTGTGATCTTCCCACTGCAGTCTTTTCCTGTACATGGTGAGTTTATTTATTGATATTTTGCTTATTGTGTACAAATGTCACAATTTATGTGACATTTTGGACTAAGTTGATGATTTGTGGTCAAGGAATACATGTGTCACAAGGCTTTTTATTGTCTACCTATAATGTTTAAAACCATTTGAAAGCACTTATTCAAAGAGGTGCAACAGGTGACATTTGGTACTTAATTCTGCCTTAAGCAATATCAAAAGCCAAGACTCCTTGGGGAAGAATGCATAGTGCCGCCTAAGCGGCACAAGTGTATTTTCACACTGTGCGTTACACTGTCCTTTGGCCCAGACTCAGACTTCCTGTTTTGGCTCTGCCCATTCTGCCTTCATGACACACAATGTACCTACCACTGTACTGTCACTTTTCAATCTTCAGCCGTGGCTCATATCATCTAGGCCAGGGGTCTCCAACCTTTTTGAGCCTGTGGGCACCTTTGGAATTCTGACACTGTGTAGTGGGTGCAGCCACAAAATGGCTATCACAGAAGGCAGAGCCAGCTACAAAATGGCTGCCACAGCCTTCAGTCATACCAAGATATTTGTGTTCTGGTGGCAGCTGCTGCCAGTACCAACATTTAAAAAAAAAATCTGAACAACCAGTGACATTTCCGATGGCCAATAGCCCTGCCTGCCCCCACCCACTTTCTTAAAAAACTTGATGGGTGCCACGCGTGATGCCCGTTGGCATTACATTTGAGACTCCTGATCTAGTCCAGAGTAGTTGTTGAAAAACAAATTCAATTTAAAAACCGCTTGAATTTGTACAGATCATATACACACAATGGCTAGTGCGAGGTGGCCAAACTTGCTTAATGTAAGAACCAGATAGAATAAATGTCAGATGTTTGAGAGCAGTAAGAAAGAGAGAGAAAGAAAGAAAGAGAGGGATAGAGAGAGAGAGGGATAAAGAGAGAGGCAAGGATGGATGGAGGGGAGGTGGAAAGAAAGCAACTTCAACTTTAAACTGCCAGCTGGCTTGGCTTGGCAAAGTGATTTAAAGAGAGAAATGCCTTCTCCAAGCTGGTTGATGGGGCGGTGGGGGTTTGAGATCCACACAATATGTGTGAAAGCCACATCTGGCTCCTGAGCCACTGTTTGGCCACCCCTGGGCTAGTACCATCCAAATCAAATAATAAAAAACCCAGCCTTATGCGGAATATTTAATTATTTATGTAATTCACGTATACCCATCTTTCTCCCCAACAGTACCCAGAGTAGCTTGTATAATTCACTTGTCCTCTGTTTTATCCTTACAACAACTCTGTGAGGTAGGCCAGGCTGAGAGAGTGTGGCAGGCCCAGGTCACCCAGTGAGTTTCCGTGGCACGAATGGGGATTTGAACCTGTCTCTTCAAGATACTAATCTGACAATCTTCCCGCTAGGGCACATTGGCTGTCATGTCTCCTTCTCTCTCATTTGTTGGGGAACATGATCCTATTCTGTTTTAAGAATGGGCTGAGGCAATACAAAGCCAAGAACTGATGATAGATCATTTGCTGGTCTTTAAGATGCAGCAAAAGTCCTGTTCGTTTGTTTCCCTTGCCTTGGTTCCCCTAATTGTAAAATGAGAGTCAGATTGAAACATGTTTGGATTTGTGTTGCAAGGGACATCCCGTTGAAGACGAGAAGTGCACGTGGTCATGTTGTAATGCTTCGCTTGCGTCATTTGAGCCAGACAACGGTGTCTGTGTGGCTTTTGACAGATATCTTGCAGAACGGCTTGAATACTGAACATGTTTGAAAGCTATCTTTGTGGCCACTATGAAACTGGTTGATTGCATATAGAGGATGGTAGTTGCTGTGTTTTAGAAAAATCTTCATGTTGCTAACAGGTAGCAGAGAGACAACAATTGTTTTGTGCACCGACATACTTTTGCTATTGTGTTTCTGATGTATTGCACGGCAAGCATAGTGAGGGATTGTGTGCTGTATCGGTGCCTTTCTTCTGGTGTATGCTTTGCAAAGATTCCCTTGGACTGTGTAGCAAACGAGTGTGTGTGCCTCTTCTAATATTCCCCCAATCAACTATCCAGGTCTCCGTAGGGAGTTCAGCTTCACGCTTTCAGAACCATAGCTCATTATAACAAGTATTATCAGGGTCCAATTTGGAGAAGACAAGCACTGACATCTTGGAGATGTTGGATGAAGGTTCAGCTTGTGTATCCTACTGTCTTCTCTGGCTTGAAGCCACGATCCCTGTTAAGAAAGTCATGTTTTATGAAACCAAGAGCCTGTGTTTCCTTGTTGAGTTCTCATGAATTGTTGGCTCTATTGAACTTGCTAATGTGGCAATTTGGAAGATGGTGTTTGGTTAGTGTTTCTCTGTCCCCTCCCTGCCTCTTCCTCTAAAACGTGTACCTATACTGAGCTTCTAGGATGTATGCTTTACATTCGAGCGCCATAATTTTCCAGTTTAGGATAGGTTCTAGTGAATGGGCTCTTAAACGGTCCTTTGTTTATATTGATTTTCTTTTGATGACTAAGCAAGTGGCATTCACTTCAGGTTGTTGCTTGTTGTTCTTGTAAAGTGTGTGCTTTTTGTTTGATCGTCCAAGGTTGCTTTTCCTTCGGCGTACTAAAGCAAATTACTATTGATGCAATATTCCAGAAACTGCTATCCTGTAGGAGATAGAGAATAATTCTTCCAATGGTTCTGAAGTTTTACCTTCAGAGCTTCAAATTGCTCAAGGTTTTCCTTCTTGTTTTCCCTTTATAAATAAATTATGTCAGTTTTTGCTTCTGAATGGGAAAATTTTGATTTCGCCCATTCCTACCTATCATAAACTGTTGCTTCTGTGACTAAAAAAATGTTCCTGAGATAGGAGGGCAAAGGTGAGTGTATAAGGCATAAAGAGTGGAGTTTAAGAGAGAAATTATATTAAAAATTAAAATTAAAAAAAACCCCCAAACACTGAAATGATCAGCTTAATCCCAGCATCCAGAAACCAATCAATACAGAAATGCCTTACAGTATTTTGGATGCCACAGGTTCCCGTTGATATTAGGAAGTCAATGGAAAATTAGTATACTAGAAAATTAGTATGCTTACTCTCCAGATCTGTTACATCTGGCTTACAAAAATAACCGACCAGAACCAAACAAGCAAGACAATAAAACCAAGTCAGTGAAAACAAGTCAAGCCCGTCCACTTTGAGCCTGAGTGAGAAAAGCAGGCTAGAAATAGAAGCAAATACAGAAAAATCAATAAGTCAAGTCATTAAAATAAACAATTAAGATTAGCTTACAGTTGCCCTGACCTAGATGGCCCAGGCTAACCTGATCTCATCAGATTTTGGGAGCTAAGCAGGGTCACGTGAACACCCAGGAAGCTGCCTTTTACAGAATCAGACGATGGGTCCATCACAGTCTGTATCATCTGCTCACACCGGCAGGGTCTCAGGCTGAGGTCTTTCACAACCTGGTCCTTTAAACTGGAGATGCCGGGGATTGAACCTGGGACCTTCTGCATGCCAAGCAGAGGCTCTGCCACTGAGCCACACTCTCTCTCCCATCGAGTGCAGTATTGTAGACCAGCAGTGGCTCTCCAGGGTCTCAGGCTGAGGTCTTTCCCATCACTTCCTGCCTGGTCCTTCTAACTGGAGATGCCGGGGATTGAACCTGGGACCTTCTGCATGCCAAACAGATGCTTTGCCAGTCATCCCTGGTTATGCCTTGGATAGGAGACTAACAAGGAAGTCTGGGCTGCTGTGTTAGAAGCAGACAATGGCAAACCACCTCTGATCGTCTGTCCTGAACTGGATGGCCCACGCTAACCTGTTCTCACCAGATATCAGAAGTTAAGTAGGGTCAGCCCTGGTTAATACACCAAAGAATTCCAGGGTCACTACGCAGTGGCAACCACCTCTGAACATCTCTTGCCTTGGAAAACCCCAAGGAGCTCCTGTAAGTCAGCACTTGCCATACGCAGCTTTCTGTTATGATCGCTACTAGTACATTTGTCTGTTTGAACTGTCCTTTAGCTGGATTTCTGTGTTCAGAAGGCTTGCCTGCTCTCAAGGACTTACAGTCTACGCTTGATGGACAAGGAAGGTTGAGGGGAAGTAAGATTTTGACAGTGAATAAGTTGTATGTTGTGGGGGGAAATCGGATGGAGGAAGAAGTAAGAAGGGTGATGAAATAGATCGGTGGAGAGCAGAGCAGTAAATAAATCTAGGTGCTCTGTATGCCTCCCCCTCACTCCGAAAGTGCTGGAAGCAATCACTAGAAGTGATGGAGACAACCTGTGGCTACTTTTTTTTCTTTAAAAAAGAGAGAGAGAGAGAAAGAGAGCTGGTAATGTGTTCCAAAAGCCCCTGAAGAGAGCTCAGATGCAATGAGGTATTGAACAAAATGTCACTGTGAAGCTAAGTTATGTGGTAATATTTACCAGTGGCTTCATTGACTTGCCTCTGTCTTTGCAGTGTCGTGGTGCCACATTTCAGGTGGGATTTTGGAGCAGTAAACATTTCAGATTGTAGCCGTAATTCTGCTGTGGCACAAAACTAATGACTGCAAGCCATACCTTGTCTCTGGAGTGTTTTCAGAATTCCCCTCTTAAAGTAATCTTCTTTCTGTGTCTTTGAATATATCTCTTCTGTCTGTGACATGTTGGATTTTGTTGGTTTGTTGAAAAGTAACACGTAGACTTCTTAGCTCTAGAAGAGCTAACTTTTTCCCCTTTGGGCCTTTTAAATGGTGGGTTGGACTTTTTTTTTTAAATAAACTTGTGTATTTGTATTGTTAAAGTAAGATCCCATTTTATATCTCTAGCGCAGGGAAGGTTGCATGAGATTACTTGACCACTGTCTTCACAGAAACAAAACTGATTCAAGGGAAAAGGCCCAGGCTCCCTTGATCTTGGAAGCTACATAGGGTTGGCCAAAGTTAGTAGAATCATAGAACGATAGCGTTGGAAGGGGCCTCCAGGGTCATCTAGTCCAACCCCCTGCACAATGCAGGAAACTCACAAACACCTCCCCCTAAATTCACAGGATCTTCATTGCTGTCAGACAGCCATCCAGCCTCTGTTTAAAAACCTCCAAGGAAGGAGTATTTGGAAGGAAGACTACTAAGGACAGCATTGCAGAGGAAGGCAATGGCAAACCAACTCTGAACGTCCTTTTGCGTTTTTACAGCATGCATTCCAAAGAGTTTGCCTGCTAGCATTTAATTTTAACACTAGGTACTATCTTGTAGTGAGATTTAGTGTGTGCCCCTTAAATCTTGTGCGTAGATAGCTAAAAGGCCCAATGCAGCTGCATACAGGGGAAATACTCGCAAGGGTAAGCATAATGTAATGCATTGCTGTATATCTTTTTCCCTTTCTCTGTTCTTTGTGCTGACTTAGTAAAGACAAAAAGCAGAAGAGGGGAAGAGACCAAATTCATAGACCTAGTTCTGTGAACGTGCAGGGGAGAAAGCCCAGAAGGTAGCTTGAGTGCAGAATTCAGCTTCCTATGCATTTCCTTTTTCCTTCTTTCCTGGATGTTTCTAATCTAGTTTGCCACCTACCTGATTGGCAAGGACCGGCCAATTTCTTGGCACAGCAGTCCTCTTCCAGGCGGGGCAAGGGAAACAGCTCTCCAGGGTGCCTTCCTGACAAAACATCATAAAATGACCAGGAGGCAATCAGTTTAACAGCTTAACTATAACTTAAACCACCTTGCGTTCCAAAGGTTTCTCAAAGAAGACTGTCTCAAGCAGTCTCTGAAATGTTTGTAAGGGTGGAGGTGGCCAGATAGGCCTCCCTTGGCAGGGCATAAAAACACTGCGATCAAGAAGGCTTTCTTTTGCGGCCGCCTTCCCCACATCAGGCAGTGGGAGTGCACAAAGAACAACCTCTGACGATGACCTCAGTAGATGGGTGTATTTTTTTTGGCCTGGAGATGAAAGGCAGAGAGTGATAGAGGAAGTGGGAAGTGAAAACGCTGTGAGTGGGAAGAACAGAAGTAAGTAAGATTGCAGGTCGGAACAGAAGTTGAGCCCTGGATCTGGGAAGATCAAATCCTTATGTTCTAGAACAGTGGTTCCCGAACTTCTTGGTATAGTGAGACTCACAAGTCCCAAATTTACTTGATATGGAGACCAATCTGAGACTGACCCAAGACTTTTTGGCACCCTAGGCAAGCCGTGCCCTTGGTACCCGTCTAGATCAGCAGTCCATTTCTTACAATGGCTAACCAGATATTTTTGAGAAACCAGCAAACATCCCACAAGGGGTGGAGCTGCCCCCACTGTGAACCCCAAGCAAATGCTATTCCGCCATAAGAACATAAGAGAAGCCATGTTGGATCAGGCCAACGGCCCATCAAGTCCAACACTCTGTGTCACACAGTGGCCAAAAATTTTATATACACACATACACTGTGGCTAATAGCCACTGATGGACCTGTGCTCCATATTTTTATCTAAACCCCTCTTGAAGGTGGCTATACTTGTGGCCGCCACCACCTCCTGTGGCAGTGAATTCCACATGTTAATCACCCTTTGGGTGAAGAAGTACTTCCTTTTATCCGTTTTAACCTGGCTGCTCAGCAATTTCATCGAATGCCCATGAGTTCTTGTATTGTGAGAAAGGGAGAAAAGTACTTCTTTCTCTACTTTCTCCATCCCATGCATTATCTTGTAAACCTCTATCATGTCACCCCGCAGTTGACGTTTCTCCAAGCTAAAGAGTCCCAAGCGTTTCAACCTTTCTTCATAGGGAAAGTGCTCCAGCCCTTTAATCATTCTAGTTGCCCTTCTCTGGACTTTCTCCAATGCTATAATATCCTTTTGGAGGTGCGGCGACCAGAACTGCACACAGTACTCCAAATGAGACCGCCGTGCGCAGCCTTCGCATATGGAGGTTATGTTCTTGACCACCCTCTATCACTCCTTCTGATTTCTGCCTACGAGTCTAAAAAGCTTGCTTTAGCAACCATCAGGACATGTTTTACTGGATCGGTGATTATATGCAGTGAGAAAAAAATACCAACTAATGGATGGCATGGATATTGTTTCCAGGGCCCCAGGCTGCATTTTGGTCAGGAGTTCGCAGGAGCAGAGCTGGAAGCTCGACATTTTATTGTGCACTTTGGCGTGGAGCCAGTTTGGTGTAGTGGTTAAGTGCGCGGACTCTTATCTGGGAGAACCGGGTTTGATTCCCCACTCCTCCGCTTGCACATGTTGGAATGGCCTTGGGTCAGCCATTGCTCTGGCAAAGGTTGTCCTTGAAAGAGCAACTGCTGGGAAAGTCCTCTCAGCCCCACCCACCTCACAGGGTATCTGCTGTGGGGGAGGAAGATAAAGGAGATTGTGAGCCGCTCTGAGACTCTTGAGTGGAGGGCAGAATATAAATCCAATGTCGTTGTCTTCTCCTCCTCCTCCTCCTCCCCTCTCCCCCTCCTTCTCCCCCTCCTCCTCCCTTCCCCACATACTTGCTTCTGGGCTCCATTGTTCAACCCCCTTGTGAGAATTCTGCTGAACTCTAAGATTTGACAAACTTTCTAATATTTCCCCTCCACAAAAAATGGAAAAATAACCGAAACATATCAAGCAGACAGATGGACATCTTCATCATGCCACCGTGGCCACATAGGAGAAAGTAATTTAAAAAGTATGATGGGAGTAAGATGTTATTGTGACAATTATAATTCAAGAAACATTTTGAGGTAGAAGCTGAGCTGATATAATTGAGTACACCTTCCGGTGATGTAAGAGATGTGTGGCATATGCAAGTGTGTTGTGCTAATGAGCTCTGGCACCTCTTTTTCTACACAGTGACCCCTGCCAGTGACAGATCTTGGTTTCCAAAATATAAAAGAGATCAATGGAAAAACAAGGGGTGGGCATTAGGGAGAGCTGGTCCATGACCCACTTTTGGGTCCCAACCAACGTTCCCTGTAAGCTGCAGAGTCTTGTGAGCAAACTGGTATTAAAGTTGTGAGCTGCTGCATAAATTATTGTGCTCTGGGGCTATTTTTCCTGAGCCGAGACAAAAATGTGTGAGCCGGTGGCTAAAAACCTGTGAGCTAGCTCACGCTAACTCAGCTTAGAGGAAACACTGGTCCCAACCCACAGGCTGGGAAATGCTGTTGTAGAAGACAGAGACACTTGTTCCTTTTGAGGGGTGAAAAGTAGCTATCAGATGAAATTCATTCATTCATTTCTTTTTTTTGTGCTACTTAAGGGACTGGTTCTCGATAGCACCCTTACAGCTGCATCCTTCCTTTTGTCGGTTGGTATAATGCCACTTTTCTTGGTTTTCTTGGCATATCAGCTGAGAATATTTTTTTTTTCTCATTCACTAAGGAAGCAACATCTGAGGCTATCTGTTGCCTTTCAGTTTTGGTGTTATGCTTAAGTCCCGTGTGTGCGCTCAACTGGACAAGGTTGCAAGTCTCAGAAACCTCTTTCTAATTACAGGCACGGAGATTAAATGATAGAAACAGGACCACAATTTGAGATCTGCGTAAGGACAGAAAGATGAATCAGATTCCTGTATTAAGATCGTGGAAGTCTGATCAGGCTTCTTGGGGTTTTGTAGCTCTTACTTTGGGGGGGGGGGGGATGCTTTTATTGACAAATAAGGCAAATAAGGCATTTTGTCTTCAGTGCAGAATAAGCAGTACTTACATATCAAAGGTTCCTTAGATCTGTGTCCTTTAATTTACATAATTTTCTTTATTTTATGCCATTTCCTACTTTCAGCTCTAGTTACTGTTTTTGTAAATTATTTTCTTTAATTCTTTCTGGGCTGCTACAATTGTCTCTCAAATAGATGTTCTTTCCCAAACACTTATATGGCATTGTTTGTGATAACCAGTCTGCCTTCTTTTGCTTTTGTGCTCCCCTATTAATTTTGTCCATGGGGCATAATTTTTGTCTCTCTTGAATTTAACCGCTTACTGTAAGGGCTGTCTTTTGCTCCTGGAGCATGTCATGAGTCAGACAGGGCTCAGCAATAGGCCGAACTCCTCAGGAGAAGTGGAGCCCCGTTTACCCAGCCTTTGAGTTCAGAAGCTGACCTGCAAGAAAATGAGCTGCAGGCTTGTCATGATTCACAGTCAACAGCTTGTGCAGAGCCACCAACACCCTCTAGCCTTGATTCAGCAGGGGAACCTCAATTGGCCATTCTCAGCCCACCAGTATCCTCACACACCCTCATAGCATTGCGGATGAAGGCTGAGAAGACAGCTAGCTACAGACAAGACAGCAAAGTGCACACCTCTTGACCCGGCTGGTTGCAAGCATGACCCTGACACCCACAAATGAGTTTACTAAAATCATTTTAGAAAGTTGGTGGGGGGCAGGTGGAGCTCCCGCCCATCATGGTATCTGATTGGCTGTTGGAGATCTGATTGGCTGTGCAGATTGAAATAATATTGTTTCAGCAGCAGCTGACACCAGAGTGTGGTTTTATTCTCTCTCACTCTCCTCTTTCCTTGTGTATTTTTAAAAATTGGTCTTCACGTCCTCTGCAGCTGGGCTTCCTCTGTGTGTGGGTTAGAGGGCAGCTCTGCCTCTTGCAGCAGCCATTTTGTGATTATGTCCATCCCCCCATGTCAGAATTTCAAAGGTGCCCACAAGGTCAAAAAGGTGGGGTTCCTCTGCTGCAGATGCTTGGGATCTCTCCACCCCACCCCACCCCGTTTCTTTTGCCTAAAAGGAATCTGCCCTGCCAGTTTGGTGTGGTGGTTAAGTGTGCAGACTCTTACCTGGGAGAACTGGGTTTGATCCCCACTCCTCCACTTGCACCTGCTGGAATGGCCTTGGGTCAGCCAGAGCTCTAAGTGTGCAGACTCTTACCTGGGAGAACTGGGTTTGATCCCCACTCCTCCACTTGCACCTGCTGGAATGGCCTTGGGTCAGCCAGAGCTCTAAGTGTGCAGACTCTTATCTGGGAGAACCGGGTTGGATTCCCCACTCCTCCACTTGCACCTGCTGGAATGGCCTTGGGTCAGCCATAGCTCTAAGTGTGCAGACTCTTATCTGGGAGAACTGGGTTTGATCCCCACTCCTCCACTTGCACCTGCTGGAATGGCCTTGGGTCAGCCATAGCTCTAAGTGTGCAGATTCTTATCTGGGAGAACTGGGTTGGATTCCCCACTCCTCCACTTGCACCTGCTGGAATGGCCTTGGGTCAGCCATAGCTCTAAGTGTGCAGACTCTTATCTGGGAGAACCAGGTTTGATTCCCCACTCCTCCACTTGCACCTGCTGGAATGGCCTTGGGTCAGCCATAGCTCTAAGCATGCAGACTTTTATCTGGGAGAACTGGGTTTGATCCCCACTCCTCCACTTGCACCTGCTGGGATGGCCTTGGGTCAGCCATAGCTCTAAGCATGCAGACTTTTATCTGGGAGAACTGGGTTTGATCCCCACTCCTCCACTTGCACCTGCTGGGATGGCCTTGGGTCAGCCATAGCTCTAAGTGTGCAGACTCTTATCTGGGAGAACCGGGTTTGATTCCCCACTCCTCCACTTGCAGCTGCTGGAATGGCCTTGGGTCAGCCATAGCTCTAAGCATGCAGACTTTTATCTGGGAGAACTGGGTTTGATCCCCACTCCTCCACTTGCACCTGCTGGGATGGCCTTGGGTCAGCCATAGCTCTAAGCATGCAGACTTTTATCTGGGAGAACTGGGTTTGATCCCCACTCCTCCACTTGCACCTGCTGGGATGGCCTTGAGTTAGCCAGAGATCTCGTAGGGGTTGTGCTTAAAAGGGCAGCTGCTGTGAGAGTCCTCTCAGCCCCACCCACCTCACAGGGTGTTTGTTGTTGGGGAGGAAGATAAATGCGATTGTGAGCTGCTCTGAGATTCGGAGTGGAGGGCGCGAAATAAATCCAATATCTTTCCTTTGCCATACATTTTCCACGATAAGTTTCAATAAAGAGACACAGCAAACAAAAGCGATCTAGGAAACAATGTCTGGGGATAGTCCTGTGATATGTGTTGTTTTTCCATAAGCACTTTAAAAATAAAAGTGTGAGCTTGTTTTATAATTACAGTACTTGCAGAGTTATATGGTAGATAAGAGGGATTTTTTTTTTAGTCTCACCTTCAAACCAAAGGGCAACCACAGTGGGCACCAGAATTAATTCTTGAGCCTTACAGGTTTAAGTTGCCCATGAAGTGATTACTAAAGAGGTCTACCTCTCTCAGAAGCTGTCAAAACGCCCTGCCGATCTTTGTTGCGATGTAGAAAATGTCATCTCAACATCTGTTTCTCAGTCCTGTCAGTTAACTTCTTTCCCCGGTACATAGCTTGACGTGCGTTCGTTGCTACAAAAGTTTTGATTTTCCCTTCTCTCTCTCTCTCCCTCCATTCCCAATCTGATTTCTTAAAACAACAACAACACTGGGCTGTTGAGCTGAATGCTGATGTGCATTAAATTATTTTGCCCAGGTTTCCTGAGGACAAGGTGTGTTAGAATCTCAGCGATATCTTCATCGAGGCGACTGTAAACAGCAGCTTTAAGTACTGACGAAATAGCTTGCTTCCTTCCACTGGATTTGTGCCAGGAAATGACCTACAAAATAACAGGGCCACACAACAGAGAACAAATGAATGCCACGTTCATTCAGTAACAGCGAAAGATTCCCCCCTCCCAACTCGCTTTTCTCCACCCTCCATCATCTCCAGTTCTGGGCATCATAGAGATGGAAAACCACAAGCAATTTCAGGTCTTGAACTCAATATCCTCTTCTTTGTATATGCCCAAATTTAAAAATAATAAAAAAAAAACCACATTAGGAAACAGGAAACATTGACCTTATAAGTATTAGAAACCACAGCATTTTCCTCTTCGATGTGGTCTTCTATTTCTGGAGGGTCCCCTCCCCCTTTCAGTGGTCTCAAGTGTTGAAATCATGTACGGGGGCGGGGGGGGGAGATTTCAGTTTATTTTCCAGTTGAAGATCGATTTATAGCACACTAGCTAAAATTAATACTGAGATAACATGTCCATTTCCCATGGCAACACAGAGCTTACAACAATGCAGAGGCCGCTGAACAAATGAATCATTATTTGCTAGAATTTGAGAAGCAGCCACTTAAAAAGTAAGTTAAAAACAATCTCCCTATGGCTGTTCACATTTAATTGCTTCGACAGTTCCGGATCTGGGCAGGCATCTGTCTTGGTGTCAGCCGTGACACTTCCACAACCTTTGACCAGTTCACTTTTGTGATTGTTAACGACTCTCCCAAGGGAAGAGAGGGCATGATAAAGAATGGATTCCATAGTAAAAAGGTCTGGAGTAGCCTTCTAATTATAGTAGCAGTTGGTATTAGCTGTCTGTTGAGCCTCTTTCAAACATGTTCGGGCAGTATCCCTTGGCATGTGTTTTCTTCCTCTTCTCTTCCCTCTGTAGCTTCTTGTTCACTCTGGGGATTAGCTTTTCTTTTGACGGAATATAACCTGGACAATTGATGATGCAGGCTGCAGATATGTAGAGGCTATCGTGTATTTTTAAAGCTGAACGGAGCTCCAGGGGACCTCTAGAACTCATAAGGATAGCCATGTTGGATCAGGCCAATGGCCCATCCAGTCCAACCATCTAACAGTGGCGGTCCAAGCTTTGGGAATCCTGTATTTTTGATAAAATTATGAATATTATTCTTCAACAAGAGAATATGATGTCAATAATAGATTTGGATAATGGAATAACATTTTGTAGATTTATGATGCAGAAAGCATGATGGCTAATTTTATCCTGCTTTTCTCCTCCCTTTTTTCTGTATCTTCCCCCCATCCCTGACTTTTTTCTTTATAAACTGAATAAAATATATGAGGGAGGGGGGAGAATAGATTTGTTAGAGAAATGGCACCCAGTAATAAGCAGATTTCGGCCTGACCCTCTAGATTTTATCTTAACAACCAAATATTTTAGTTTAGTTTTAGTTTAGTTTATTAAATTTATACCCCGTCCTCCCCACCAAGGCAGGCTCAGGGCGGCTTAAGACATTGGTCATAATAGCAATAAAAGATTAACACATTAGTAATAAAATCAGTCAATTAATAAAAACTGGCAGAGACTGACCAAGAGAGAGATCTTGGGGTCGTGGTAGATAACTCACTGAAAATGTCAAGACAGTGTGCGTTTGCAATAAAAAAGGCCAGCGCCATGCTGGGAATTATTAGGAAGGGAATTGAAAACAAATCAGCCAGTATCGTAATGCCCCTGTATAAATCGATGGTGCAGTCTCATTTGGAGTACTGTGTGCAGTTCTGGTCGCCGCACCTCAAAAAGGATATTATAGCATTGGAGAAAGTCCAGAAAAGGGCAACTAGAATGATTAAAGGGCTGGAACACTTTCCCTATGAAGAAAGGTTGAAACGCTTGGGACTCTTTAGCTTGGAGAAACGTCAGCAGCGGGGTGACATGATAGAGGTTTACAAGATAATGCATGGGATGGAGAAAGTAGAGAAAGAAGTACTTTTCTCCCTTTCTCACAATACAAGAACTCGTGGGCATTCGATGAAATTGCTGAGCAGACAGGTTAAAACGGATAAAAGGAAGTACTTCTTCACCCAAAGGGTGATTGACATGTGGAATTCACTGCCACAGGAGGTGGTGGCAGCCACAAGCATAGCCACCTTCAAGAGGGGTTTAGATAAAAATATGGAGCAGATGTCCATCAGTGGCTATTAGCCACAGTGTGTGTGTGTGTGTGTGTGTATATATATAAAAAAAAATTTGCCACTGTGTGACACAGAATGTTGGACTGGATGGGCCATTGGCCTGATCTAACATGGCTTCTCTTATGTTCTTAAAAACAATTTAAAACAGTTGGTGCGAATAACCTTTTGGTATTATTCAGTTACCCTGGCGTCAATATTTCCTGGATTCCTCCTGCTGTTATAGGTCTCATGGGTCAGCTGAAAGCAAGCCAGAAGAGTATGGTCTTACAGGCCTTGTGGAACTGAGTGAGGTCTCTACGGTTACTCTGTATTAAATACTGGGTCTGATGCATGGATGTTCAGAACAGGAACATGCTTTATTGATAACTCTGGAACAAGACAAAATGGCGGGGCTGCGACCCCACTTATATGCATGCACGAGAACCACCCCCCAGTTCCCCACACCAAATCACAGCAGTCAGGTTTCGTACCAGGACCGCTCATTCGGGTCAGTTTAGAGTCCAGATCTCTTAATTGTATCAAAGAGTCTCTAGCGTCCCGTTGCTGGCCGGGCGCGTAAAAACTTCCTGCCAAACAAAGTCCAGTACATAACACTCTGGGTGTTTTCGCACTCACGTTTTACTGGCGCCACGACCCTCCTGACGCCGGCGAATCTGCATGGATTTCGCACCAGAAGCGCCGGCGCACCCAGAAGCGCTGGCTACTTCCGTCGCTAAGCCAGCGCAAACGTTTTCCTGCATCTTTGCGATTTCCGTTTGCGCTGGCTTAGCGACGGAAGTAGCCGGCGCTTCTGGGTGCGCCGGCGCTTCTGGTGCGAAATCCATGCAGATTCGCCGGCGTCAGGAGGGTCGTGGCGCCAGTAAAACGTGAGTGCGAAAACGGCCTCTGTAATTTTCAATTTTTTATATTTTAAATTGTTTATTAACTAATTGTTTTTATGATGTAACCTGCCCTGAGCCTGTTCTATGGGAAGGGCGGGCTAAAAATAAAATAAAATAAACCGTATTTCTTTTTTGTCCCTTCCTTAATTATAGTAGTAAATAGTAGTAGTGAAACTTATGATTGAAGATATTGAATAAGGCATCGAATTGTACACTTCTCATGTTAGTCTTTAGACTGTTCATTTGTTGTTGTTGTTGTTATGCATTTCTCTCGTGCCCTTCCTGAAAACAGCCTCAGGGTGGGTCACATAAATAAAACAATTACATAATTTTAGAACGGCTAGGTAAAACAAAGAAACCCCCCCCCCCAAACAAATCAATTTACGAGTTAACAAATTCAGATGGCAGCCAGTTCAAAAACCTAGTCCCTGACCGAACATATGAAAACAGATGACAGTAGCCAGAATCAGTTCCTACTCCAAATAGAATTCACACGTGGGCTTGTATGTGGCAGGGAGGCCATCTTGGTGTTCGGTGATGTCCGCTGTCTCAACTAAAGGTCTGGCGGAACAGCTCTGTTTGGTAGGCCCTGCAGAATTGCAGTAGGCTCCGCAGGGCCCAGGTCTCCAATGGGAGCTGGTTCCACCAGATAGGGGCCAGGACAGAAAAGGCCCTGGCCCTAGTTGAGGCTACATGGACATTCTTTGGGTCAGGGACAACCAGAAGATGTTGCTAAGCAGATGTTACATGAATAGTTGTATGTATGTACCATAATTGCTGATTGTCAGGCATTAGACATACTTCGTAACTCCTGAACTGAACTTCTCGAATAAACCTTTTAATTTTTTTTTTTTTAAATCCAGTTTTGGAAGTTGCTAGAGGTTTGGAAACGGAGCCCAGGATGGATGAGGTTTGGGGAGGGACCTCAGCAGAGCCCACCGCCCAAAGCAGCCGTTTTCTCAGAGGAGGGGGCTGTCAACTGGAGATGGCTTGTAATTGCAAGAGATTTCCAGGATCTCCTGGCATGATGTCTTCTTCCGCCTCTGGGATTTCAGATGCTGGAAGAGGCACGTGGCTTGTTTGAGACCTGTTTGTGTTGCTTGGCCTGATGTTACTCTTAACAATTTGCAGGAGCCCCATATAGCAGGAGCGGCCAACGGTAGCTCTACAGATGTTTTTTGCCTACAACTCTCATCAGCCCCAGTCAGCATGGCCAATGGCTGGGGCTGATGGGAGTTGTAGGCAAAAAAGCATCTGGAGCGCTACCATTGGCCACCCCTGCCGTATAGTAACGATTTCTTTTCCTTGGACATTTACAAAATTTTAAAGTTTTGTAGGGGAGTAAAAAGGTAGTCCCCCTATGCAGGCACCAGTTTTTTTCGACTCTGGGGTGACGTCGCATCACGACGTTTTCACAGCAGACTTTTTATAGAGTGGTTTGACATTGGCTTCCCCAGTCATCTACACTCCTTCCCCCCAGCAGCAAGCTGGGTACTCGTTTTAGTTGCAAAGACCCTGATCTACCTATTTGTCATCTAAAGAGCTAGCCTGTGAGCGGAATAAAGGGCTGTGAAACCACTGTGTTTGTTCCATTGTTTTCAGTGAGAAATTGCTGCTTAGCATTATCTTTCTGAAGACTATTTTTAAACAAAGGGTTACCTGTTCCACTTTACAATACATAGGATTGCGTGTCTGTAGGAAAAACATGCAATTTTTGGATTACATTAATCTCTTTACTGAGCTGGATGAAAAGGCTGTGTATGTGTGTTTTCAAGCTACATTACTTCTCCCCCCCCCCGCCCCCCGTCGTGATGGCAGCGTTTAAAAATTGTGACACTTAAAATTGTATATACCGGAAACCCTATGGAATTTACTGATAAGGAATGCAGTTATGTACCATTGCTGTCAAATAATGAATTGGAGAGGTGAGTTTTTTTGGGTTTTTTTTTTTTTTGAGAAATTGGATTTTTAAGGAGATTTCTTCTTACTATTTATAGGGTTAAATATGACATTTCTGTAGTGGTGATGGCTTGGAAGTGTAGGTGGAAAGATGATAATGTTGAATTGTAGTCTGTTTCTCTTGCCACATTGAGACTTTATTACTGATTGGATTAGTGGCTCCGATTGTTTGTTGAACTGGAAATCAACCTTTTTATCAGTGATGTGGAGCAAACAATACATTTTCTGCGGAAAATTTTACACCCTGCGTACCTAAATATAGTCTGTTTATAGTTGTTGAGGCTTTTGACAGGCTAGATGTGAGATATGAAACAAGGACAAAACCCAGAGCTTGCACGTGGTCCAGGCTTGTATGCAGTTTATTTCCCTCCTTTTGTGAATATTATTTAAGCTTTGCTCACGTCATGTAAATTATTTATTTAAATTTGAACTGGAAAATGTTCTTAAACCTGTTTACGCATGTGACGTAGTATTCGCTGGTGGAAATAGGCATGGGAAGGTTAGCAATCCTGGGTTTCAGTGTTGAGGTGAGCGTCAGTATTTAGGATATGAGGAAGGAGAAGACACTTCCACGTAGCTTGTCTTTGCTTGACTCTTCTCGCATCAAGAGTAATGTGTCATTTCTTGGGCGCCTGCTTCCTGTATGCTTCCATAGTTTTGTTGTTCTTCTACTGCTGCTGCTTTCTTACTGCTAGATTATCACTGCTAAGTGTTCCACATTGCATAGATAGTTTGAATATTAAACCTGCAGCTTTTGCCAGTGCTTTGTTCAGGTGGTAAACTAGTAGGAGTTACCAGAGATGTTGTGTGTGCAGACATGACTATTTTGTTTTTGTGGAGTGTGTAATCACAACTCACATCCCGCACGTGAAAGCTGTTGGGGGAAAGTCCGCTAATAAGAGTGCATGAAGACTTTGTTCCATCTTGGGAACAGTTCGGTGGTTCCTCACGTGAATTGCCCGCTGCCGTGCGGTTTGCCTCCGTACACCTTCAGAATCTTCCAGTTGGTACCTCGCATGCTAAAAATAGACAAAATCACACAGTGGCTGAACTGGGTATAGTGAGCTGCTGCACACCGTTGGCTTCCTGTGTGCTATATGTCTTTGATTTTAAGCGACTTCCACACAACAGCTGATTCAGATATAGTAGACTATAGCTGTTTCTCCTGAAACCAGTAGTGTAATTGTGCCTTACCTTGAAACATTCTAACTGCAAACTTGTGCATGGTTGAGCAGTTTACATAAGGGTTCCCCAAAATGGTGCCTTCCAAGGTTTTTGGAAATAGGTAGTGCCAAATGCGGCTTCTTTTTGGCCTTGGAGATCAGATTGGGCTGTTTCGGAGGCAGACCGGCAGATTAAAATGACTGCAGTGTTTTATTCTCTCACTCTTTCCCAGTGTATTTTTTTAAAAAAATTAGTCCTCTTGTCCCCTGCACTTGGACTTCCTCTACGTTTGTGTATATGATAGGCTCCACCTCTTAGGGCGTCCATTTCCCATTTCTCTTCTACCACCCTGTATCAGAATTCCAAAGTTGCCCGCAGGCTCAAAAAGGTTGGGGACCTCTGAGTCACATTAACAAATCAAGAAGAAAAAAAAGAGCAAATGATAGAGAACATGTTCATGTCTTATTTTAGTGTGGTAGCAAGAAGAGAAGAGAAGAGAAATTGCTCGAGGAACAGATGTGAAAAAGCAGTGCTCTTTGTATAGCTTTGCAAACTGGTAGGGCACACCTGCATCTGTTTCCCCACAATGGAGGCCTCTGGCCACTCTGTTTTCAAATCCACATGGTGTGTGTATTCACACACACATACATACACCTACCTTGAGCCCTGAGATGCTTGGGAGGAAGAGGTAGATATTTTAATATATTAACTAAGAAGGTATTAGCAGCATTTTCTATTGTTTTGGGAGCTTTTGGAGAGCTCATACCAAAAAAGAACAGAATATCTTTGATTGTTTCACTGAAAGGTTAGGTGACTTGAGAGGGCCAGTTTGGTGTAGTGGTTAAGTGAGTGGACTCTTAACTGCTCTCTCCACCTTTGTCACATGATTCTTTGGGAAGGAAAGGGGTCTCTGTAGATGGAGGGGAGGTGGAGCACTCCTAACATCTAGAATATTATTTAAAAACCTTGGAAGCTCTTCTCTGTGCCTGGCCTGCAGTCACGCAGTCCCCCCCATATGTGCCTGCCCAGAAGACCACTCTTATGAACGATTACAGGTAAGTGTAACTTTTGGTTTTTTTAGAACCTAAAATGTCATTTGGCAAACAGCAAATACCAGATGGGACCAGATCGATAGCTTTATTAAATTACAGGCACTTCTTTTCAGTGTGTGTTAGGCTGAAATTGGAATGCAGTCAGCCACTTCAGTAGAGTGTAAAATGTTGACATAGTCTTATGAATTAAGACAATCCCAGATGAATGAATGCTTGGAAAAAAATCTATATTTTCCCCCTTGAGGGGTAAAGATACAAATTCTGAAAAATCATGCTTTGGTTACAGCATTTAGAGGTGTAACTCTTTGAGGTTTTGATGTTCACAATGTTTATTTGGGATTGTCAGCATTCATGTGAGGATGCCAGCCTATGACTAGCGGCCCGCCACGTAATTAATCTTTCAGCTTTCTAAACATTGTTAAGTAACTAGGAGCATCTTATGAGTTTGGAGGCATTTTCCTGTTCCCCTCCTGAGCATGAATTTTCCACCTCCTACCTTTTGTACAGCCACAGTGTGTGTATATGTGTGTGTGTGTGTATACACACACATATATATATACACACACACACATATTGGCCACTGTGTGACACAGGGTGTTGGACTGGATGGGCCATTGGCCTGATCTAACATGGCTTCTCTTATGTTCTTCTGTGACACAGAGTGTTGGACTGGAGGGGCCACTGGCCTGATCCAACATGGCTTCTCTTATGTTCTTATGTGACACAGAGTGTTGGACTGGAGGGGCCATTGGCCTGATCCAACAGGGCTTCTCTTATGTTCTTATGTGACACAGAGTGTTGGACTGGATGGGCCACTGGCCTGATCCAACATGGCTTCTCTTATGTTCTTATGTGACACAGAGTGTTGGACTGGATGGGCCACTGGCCTGATCCAACATGGCTTCTCTTATGTTCTTCTGTGACACAGAGTGTTGGACTGGATGGGCCACTGGCCTGATCCAACAGGGCTTCTCTTATGTTCTTCTGTGACACAGAGTGTTGGACTGGATGGGCCACTGGCCTGATCCAACATGGCTTCTCTTATGTTCTTATGTGACACACAGTGTTGGACTGGATGGGCCACTGGCCTGATCCTCCAACATGGCTTCTCTTATGTTCTTATGTGACACACAGTGTTGGACTGGATGGGCCACTGGCCTGATCCAACATGGCTTCTCTTATGTTCTTATGAATGCTGTTGCATCTGTATCAGTATCAGCCATGGTTTGCTCCACCTGCTATTTTAAATCTGCTTTTAACTGTGGTTGCAAACCATGTTTCCTGACTGATTCTTGGTTAAAGGCAGCACAAAACTCAGTTCTGTTTGACTCCCTGGTTTGATGCAGATGACATATTCTCTGTAAATGTTCAGCCCATTGACCTACTGGTAGAGAGAGGTAGAAGTCACCAACATTTTGAGCAACTGAGGGGTGACATGATAGAGGTTTACAAGATTATGCATGGGATAGGGAAGGTAGAGAAAGAAGTAGTTTTCTTCCTTTCTCACAGTACAGGAACTTGTGGAGATTCAATGAAATTGCTGAGCAGTCGGGTTAGAATGAATAAAAGGTAGTACTTCTTCACCCAAAGGGTGATTAACACGTGGAATTCACTGCCACAGGAGGTGGTGGCAGCTGCAAGCATAGCCAGCTTCAAGAGGGGATTGGATAAACATATGGAGCAGAGGTCCATCAGTGACTACTAGCCACAGCTTATTGTTGGAACTCTCTGTCTGGGGCAGTGATGCTCTGTATTCTTGGTGTTTGGGGGGGGGCAACAGTGGGAGGGCTTCTAGTGTCCTAACCCCCACTGATGGACCTCCTGATGGGACCTGGGGGGGGGGGTTGGTGGTTTTTTTTGGCCACTATGTGACACAGAGTGTTGGACTGGATGGGCCATTGGCTTGATCCAACATGGCTTCTCTTATATTCTTATGTTCTTGAACCTGATCCGGTATTCAACCTGGATCCAGCACAGGTTGAATGTGCGCAGTCCATGGAGTTCCTATACAAACCCATACTGCTGCATTCTGGACCAGTTGTAATTTCCAGGTAATTCTCAAGGGTAGTCCTGCAAAGAGCGAATTACAGTAGTCTAGCCTTGAGGTGACTGTTGCATGGAGTTCCGTTGCTAGGTCAGGGCGAGACAGGATGCGCCGGCAATCAAAAGCTCTGCTAGGCAAAAGCCCCACCTAGTCTCACCTGCTTTCTAAAAGCACTTGGCAGGTGCTAGGGAAATTATTGGTGGGTGCCATGGTATGTGTGGGTGCCGCATTGGAGACACCTGACCTAGAACGTACTTCTTCAGAAGCTGTGAGTGGATCCTTATTGTGCAGACTTTTTGTAAGTATGGATGCACTCATAGCAGATGTAGAAAGTGCCATGAGTATCTTGTATTTTTTCCGCTGCAGCAGTCTTAACCTGGTTACCTCATTGGAATTATTCAAGTGTGGTGTTATCTGTCTTTCGTGCCTAGCAAATGTGGGTGGATGTGCTCATGAAGTACCTTTCCTAACCATTTTCCAGGATGATTTTGATGAGTAAAAAACACATCAGTCTTAGAATGCTATCTACCCAAATTGTGAAAAGATTAGACCTGAGCTCTGCGTTAACTTTTGTCTCCATTGATGCTGTAGAAACCCATGTCCATCTCCTCATGCTAAGTCTAAAATCATCTGGTCTTGACTTTTGTCTTTCTTAGGTTTCTTACAAACACTGCTAATACAGTCCATTTTCCCAGCCCTTTATCTCTCCTTGTTGTAGCCTTTTCTTTACACTCTTTCACTCCCAGAGTATTTTTTGTTTTTCCCTTTTTGTAGATTGTTAACAGTGGCTTTCCAGCTGGTCTTTATGCAGATGTGACAACAAGAGCATACATGGTTCCCTCAGATACACAGGGGGCTGTGGCTCAGTAGTAAAGCATCTGGTTGGCATGCAAAAGGTCCCAGGTTCAATCCCCGACATCTCCAGTTAAAAGGACCAGGCAGGAGGTGATGGGAAAGACCTCAGCCTGAGACCCTGGAGAGCCACTGCTGGTCTACAATACTGCTCTTGATGGGGGAGAGAGTGTGGCTCAGTGGCAGAGCCTCTGCTTGGCATGCAGAAGGTCCCAGGTTCAGTCCCCGGCATCTCCAGTTAAAAGGATCAGGTTGTTGTTGTGGTTCAGTCACACAGTCGAGTCCGACTCTTTGCGACCCCATAGACAAAGTTACTCCAGGCCTTCCTGTCCTCCAGGCCTTCCTGTCCTCCAGGCCTTCTACCATCCTCCAAAGTCTGCTCAAATTCATGTTTGTTACGTCAGTAATGCTGTCCAGCCATCTCATCTTTTGCCGTCCCCTTCTTCTTTTGCCTTCTGTCTTTCCCAGCATCAGGATCTTCTCCAGTGAGTGCTCCCTTCTCATTGGGTGGCCAAAGTAGTAGGTAATGTGAAAGACATCAGCCTGAGACCCTGGAGAGCCACTGCCAGTCTGAGTAGACAAGACTCAACCAGAAAGAGCAACAGTCTAATTCGGTATAAGAGCAGCTTCATAGGCAACATATGAATATGAAACTCCACTTTGCCGGGGATTTTTTGACTCTGCACACTCTTCCCCTTTCTCCGCATGTCAGTGGAATCACTTGCATGGAGCAGCAGAATGAGGATTATGAATCAACCCCCAGTCACCAGAGGCTGTGCATTCTCCTTATAATATAGTGGGTACAATGCAAGGCGGAGACAAGGATGCAGTGATCATAGCTCTATGAGTTACAGCGTGGTAACGGCTGAACTAGAAGACTGCTCAACGGGGCCAACTGTATACACATCAAGGTTCCCGTGCTAGGACGCCATTGGATCATTCAAACCAGCAGGGGGGCTTGTGATTGGAGCAGGGCATCAGGAATTTGGATCCTACTCCCTATTGTTCCTGAGTCCCCAAGCTCAGTCCTCAAGGCTCCCATGTACTGCTAACCGGTACATTAGTCTACATACACAACACTCCTCAACCTCACTGCTGAAAAAAGTTTGGGCATAATGCAAAATAATTCGAAATGAGTTTGCAAACGGAGAGCCGTGGCTTCCTGGACTGCGGCCATCCAACTCGTGTTGAGTTTTCCTCTTTTGCTGCTGCCTTCGACTTTTCCTTAGTGTTGTGGGTTTTTTCCCAGTGACTCTTGTCTTCTCGTAATGTGACCAAAGTATAATAGCCTTAGTTTAGTCATTTTAGCTTCTAGGGAGAGTTCAGGCTGAATTTGATCCAGAGCCCACTGATCTGTCTTTTTTGTTGGTCCGTGTTACCCATCAAGCTTCCCTTCAGTACTACACTTCAAATGTATCAGCTTTCTTCATTGCCCCACTTGCGCACCCATATGTAGTAAAGGGGTAGACTGTGATATGAATGGCCTTGGTTGCCAGCAATACATCATAAACCAATAAAACTTTGTTAACCCCTGGGCTAGTTGGCTGCACTGCATTAGGCATGATGGAGGCCCAGATAGCAGCCACTGCCAAGTCCGCATTTTTCCATCTTAGGTGGGCAAGGCAGTTGGCTCCCTTCCTGGAGCGCGGTGACCTAGCAACGGTGATCCATGCAATGGTCACCTCGAGGCTGGACTACTGCAATGCCCTCTACATGGGGCTGCCCCTGTGCCGAACCCGGAAATTGCAGCTAGTGCAGAATGCCCCTGCCCGGCTGTTATTGGGGCTCCCAAGACGGGAGCACATTCAGCCGGGGCTCCGGGCTCTGCACTGGCTGCCAATATCTCACCGAGTTCGGTACAAGGTGCTGGTCATCACCTTTAAAGCCCTATATGGCCTAGGACCTGCCTACCTGAAGGACCGTCTCTCCCCACATGTGCCCCAGAGAGTACTGAGATCGGGAACTCAAAATCTCCTGGTTGTCCCCGGGCCAAAGGATGCCCGGTTGAAAACCACAAGGGACAGGGCCTTCTCCGTAATGGCCGCGTCCTGGTGGAACCAGCTGCCGGAAGAGGTAAGGGCCCTGCGAGACCTTGCTCAATTCCGCAGGGCCTGTAAGACAGTCCTCTTCCGGCTGGCCTACAACTAGCCAGCACTGAAACTGAGTGGAGATGTAAGACCGCCGTATGTCTTGAATGTTTTAAATATAGCTATGTGATTGTTTAGATTTTTAGTAGGTAAACTGTGAATGACTAATTTTTATCCATAATTTATATTTTTATGTTAGATTTTACATGTTGTAAGCCGCCCTGAGCCACCTGGTGGGAAGGGCGGGATATAAATCACAAATAAATAAATAAATAAATGAGCAGTTGATCTGAGAAGGCGCAATGCCATCTTTAGCAGCATTACACCCTTCTAAGTAGAACAGAGTTTGAGTCCAGTGGCATCTTGAAGACCAACAGAGTTTTAAACCCTGGACTTAAACTTTGTTCTGCCACTTCAGACCAACATGGCTACCCTTCTAAGTAATTTGAAGTCACTGGACTTTAGACCAGGGGTGTCAAACGTGTGGCCTGAGGGCTGAATCAGGCCCCTGGAGGGCTCCTATCAGGCCCCTTAGCAACTGGCTCTTGTCTGCTTCCTTCTCCCTCTCTCTTGCTTCCTTCTGCATCTCAACTTGCTTTGCAAGGCTTGCTCAATCGCACAGGAGCTAGAGAGCAAAAACTCAATTTTCTCCATTGGCTGAGGCTCCTCCCTCTGCTGGTCCCCTGGGGAAGGAAGGAAAGAGCCAGAGCTTCCTTTGCCCAGTTCCCTGGATCCCATGGGAGGAAATACAAAGAAAGCACCTTTAAGACCAACAAGTGCTAATGTTTTAAGCATGTTTTATTTTAAGTTTTAACAAAAAAAATCTTTAGTCATGTTTTTCTGTGTCCTTTTAAAAGTTTATATCACTGCTACCTAATCTTAAATAGGTACACATTGTCAGGTTGTTGTCGTGGTTCAGTCACACAGTTGAGTCCGACTCTTTGCGACCCCATAGACAAAGTTACTCCAGGCCTTCCTGTCTTCTACCATCCTCCAAAGTCTGCTCAATTTCATGTTTGTTACATCAGACCGACAAGGTCTCATTTATATCAGATCTGGCCCTCATAACAATTGAGTTCTTGGACTCGTCCTAGAATGGCACTAGAAGTTGCTTATATAGTAACGAGGATTCTTCAGATAGTCAAAACAAAGGGGGAAAAATGAGTTATTCAATGCAGCTTTTGCAGAACAAGACAACCTGATATGGAAGATCTGCCTGTTTGCCCCTTTTTACATTCCAGGTAGTTACAGTGTTCACTCACACCCCCTTCATGTTGTGATATTCCTGTTCTTCAGCTGCTGCTATTGTTGCTTTAACTGACGAAAAGGTTACCCGGGGCACTGGTGATCATCTGCAACCTTTCTAGCTCATTAATTCCATCAACAAGCTGATTATGTACTAGCAAGTGCTGGGCGATGGCTGGTTCATTTTAATAGGGAATTGTACCATCCATTATGCACTTTACCGAACTCAGGAGATGCTGGTTTGTCTGCGTCGTTTTTGTTCGTTCGGGCTAAAGAGCTCCCAGATTTTTCACAGCTGTTTCCTAACTTGGTGAATTACAGAAAATGTGGGCAGATCCGGTTAATAGTTTTTTAATAGCCCCCTCTGTTAATCCTGTTGCTGTATTTTAATGGCACCTGTTGAAATTCTCAGTCAAGTTTGGATTCTTGTTGTTTTAGACCAAAGTTTCCCAATGTGGCCTTTGTCAAAAAAGATTCTGATTGGTTGCACAGATGAAAATGTATCCTGTTAAAAGGAGGGGAAGGAGGAGATTGGATTTATACCCCACCCTTCACGTGTAGTCTCAGAGCGGCTTACCATCTCCTTCCCCTCCTCTCTCCACAACAGACACCTTGTGAGGCCGGTGGGGCTGAGAGAGTTCTTTTGAGAACAGCTCTTGAGCAGAACAGCTCTGAGAGAGTTATGACCGACCCAAGGTCACTCCACCAGGTGCATGTGGAAGAGGAGTGGGGAATCAAATCCGGTTCTCCAGATTAGAGTTGGCCACTTAACCAGTACACCAAACTGGCTCTCTTCCATCTGAAACGTTGAACAAGTACTATTAGAGTTTTATTTAACCTTGCCCCCTGACATATTTTGTGGTTGGCTCCACCTTTTGTGGCAGCCATCTTGTGAGTGGCTCTGCCTCCTCTGGCAGCCATTTTGTGATTGCACCCACTGCCCTGTATCAAAATTCCAAAGGTGCTCACAAGCTGAAGAAGGTTAGGGACTCCTGGTTTAGACATTCTGTTGATCTGTCAAAGCAAATCTGCCCCGCTTCTGACTTGCAACCCGGATGTATTTTCCCAGCCTTGGCTTGTGTTCTCTTGGATGTTTGACAGTCTCCCCTCCTTTTTGGAGAAGGGAAATCTCTTTTTTTAAAAACTCAATTCTTACCATCAAGAGGTCCAGCGTGAATGGAGGCCTAGGAACATTGCATCTAAAATGTTTATTTTCATGTCCCCAACACTCTTGTTCCCTTGCCCACACTGTTTCTATAGGTGTAAGAGCAATTTAAGCCTTGAGCCATTCTTCAGTGCAAAACCTAACAGCCTGCAATTTAATTAACAGTCTCTTCCATTTACAGAGCAGAATACTTCATCGGCCAACTAACACGTCCTGGTTTGTGCTGAACCTTGCAGATACTTCATTTGACATAGTTATACAAAAGGTGAAAAAAATCTGAACATATTACTTCCTCAGGGCCACTGCTAGTATTAATCTGGCTATGTTTACTTATTTCACATTAATAGTAATTCCATATTTAGCATTTGCCAAGAACACAGTAATTGCCCTCTTAGATTTTTATCTGGGGTCTTTTTGGCACTGCTTCCAGGTATGTAGCTATAGCAGTCAGATGGACCTGTACCCCCACCCCAAAATGTGTCTTGTCCTTATCAAAATTCCTCCCTCCCTCCCTCCCTCCCTGAGAGCCAGTTTGGTGTAGCGGTTAAGTGTGCGGACTCTTATCTGGGAGAACCGGGTTTGATTCCCCACTCCTCCACTTGCACCTGCTGGAATGGCCTTGGGTCAGCCATAGCTCTCTTATCTGGAAGAACTGAGTTTGATTCCCCACTCCTCTACTTGCACCTGCTGGAATGGCCTTTGGTAAGCCAGAGCTCTCTTATCTGGGAGAACCGGGTTTGATTTCCCCATTCTTCCACTTGCAGCTGCTGGAATGGCCTTGGGTCAGCCATAGCTTTCTTATCTGGAAGAACTGGGTTTGATTCCCCACTCCTCCACTTGCACCTGCTGGAATGTACTTGGGTCAGCCATAGCTCTGGCAGGAGTTGTCCTTGAAAGGGCAGCTTCTGTGGGAGCCCTCTCAGCCCCACCCACCTCACAGGGTGTCTGTTGTGGGGGGAGTTAATATAGGAGATTGTAAACCGCTCTGAGTCTCTGATTCAGAGAGAAGGATGGTTTATAAATCTGCAGTCTCCTTCCTTCCGCCCCCCAGCTTGCAAGAAAGAAGTCTTGGGAGGGGAAGCACACTTAAAATATTTGAAGGACATATCTTGAAACCATAAGGAATAAATGAGATACACACACAGGGCTGTGATAATCTTTAGATCTCTGGAGAGTGCACATACAGGCAGATCCAGATTAGTGTCTGTATCTGAAGTTGTGCATGATGTTGGCTGTGTTCATTCCTAGATTCCCCCCACCCCCCCATAATGTAGGATGTCTCCAGAAATGTATTTGCCTTTCCTTTTCCGGAGTTCCTTAAGGCTGGATTTTCTATGCTACTCTGTATAGCAGAGGAGATAAGGAGAAAGCAGATGCTGTCATCAATTTTGTTGGGTAATGAAATGATAAATGTCAGTCCATTTGCGTGTGTGTGTGTGTGTGTGTGTGTTTTTAAAGCTCATTATAATCTTGCAGCCAGAGAAGTGTTCATTTTACAGGGGTCTTTGAGGGGATTGTTATTTTGTTTATTAAATGCCAATTAATTTGAGGTTGGAAGCATTCTTCTCTTGCCTCTTCCTTGCACAGTGCTAATTATAGCAACGGTGGCTGTTGCTGCAACCTGACAGAACCATTGGAAGGCGCTTGCCACCATTATTACAAAACATATAGTTTTATCTTTGTAAGAACACTAATGCCATACTGAGCCCTGAAAGACTTTGGGCTGCCAGCTTCCAGGTGGTAGCTGGAGATCTCCTGGGATTACAACTGATCACCAGATGGCAGAGGTCAGTTCCCTTGGAGAAAATGGCCACTACAGGAAGTGGAGTCTATGGCTTTAGAAGAAGAAGAAGACTGCAGATTTATATATCACCCTTCTCTCTGAATCAGACTCAGAGCAGTTTACAACCTATATCTTCTCCCCCCACAACAGACACCTTGTGAGGTGGGTGAGGCTGAGAGAGCTCTCACAGAAGCTGCCCTTTCAAGGACAACTCCTGCGATAGCTATGGCTGACCCAAGGCCATTCCAGCAGCTGCAAGTGGAGGAGTGGGGAATCCAACCCGGTTCTCCCAGATAAGAGAGCTCTGGCTGACCCAAAGCCATCCAGGAGCTGCAAGTGGAGGAGAGGGGAATCAAACCCGGTTCTCCCAGATAAGAGAGCTCTGGCTGACCCAAGGCCATTCCAGGAGCTGCAAGTGGAGGAGTGGGGAATCCAACCCGGTTCTCCCAGATAAGAGAGCTCTGACTGACCCAAGGCCATTCCAGCAGGTGCAAGTGGAGGAGTGGGGAATCAAATCCGGTTCTCCCAGATAAGAGAGCTCTGACTGACCCAAGGCCATTCCAGCAGGTGCAAGTGGAGGAGTGGGGAATCAAATCCGGTTCTCCCAGATAAGAGAGCTCTGACTGACCCAAGGCCATTCCAGCAGGTGCAAGTGGAGGAGTGGGAAATCAAATCCGGTTCTCCCAGATAAGAGAGCTCTGGCTGACCCAAGGCCATTCAGCAGCTGCAAGTGGAGGAGGGGGGAATCCAACCCGGTTCTCCCAGATAAGAGAGCTCTGACTGACCCAAGGCCATTCCAGCAGGTGCAAGTGGAGGAGTGGGAAATCAAACCCGGTTCTCCCAGATAAGAGTCTGCACACTTATAACCGCTTCACCAAACTGGCTCTCAGGGAGGGAGGAAGGAATTTTGATAAGGACAAGACACATTTTGGGGTGGGGGCACAGGTCCATCTGACTCCTATAGCTACATACCTGTAAGCAGTTCCCAAAAGACCCCAGATAAAAATCTTAAGAGGACAATTACTGTGTTCTTGTCAAATTCTAGATATGGAACCAAACTGGTTCTTGCCAAACTAGACCCTATTGAAACCTTACCTTCCTCAGGTTCCACCTCCAAATCTCTCGGTATTTCCCAACTTGGAACTGGCAATCCTTGGTCAGTAGGTTTCTGGCCTTAAGGCCAGTCTTCAAGCTAGGAAACCAAGCATGTCAGGAATATATTTCTGACTCAAGTTTCTTCCTTTAGGGGGGGCTGTTACAGATCTTGTCCTTGGTGGGACATTTCTGCTTACAGGTTGCATCTTTTTCAGTATGTTTAGTGCCAGCAGTGCTCTTTTGCACTCAACAATAACTGTCACAAAAGTGGCATACTGCTATGGATTCTGGAATCAATGATTTGCCTTGTTTTTAAGAGCTGCAGCTGTTACAACTGCACCCTAGTCTTATTTAATTCAGGGATCCCCAGCTTTTTTGAGCCTGTGGGCACCTTTGGAACTCTATCACAGGACAGTTTGCACAGTCACAAAATGGCTGCCACAGAAGGTGGAGCCACTCATAAGATGGCTGCCACAGGAGGTGGAGCCAACCACAAAATGCCAAGGCCCTTCTTCTAATTCTTATATTTAAGAATGTTCGTTTGTGTATGTATATATATATGTGTGTGTATAATTTTTTTGTTTTTCTACATTTTCATGCCATTTTTCAATGACAAAAAGCTCTCAAAGGACCTTACAGCAGCAGCAAAAACATACTCCTGCCTTTTCTTCAGCCAGAGCTCCCCTGTAGGTATTGATCACCGTGTGTGTGTGTGTTTGTGTGTATGCATGCACACGGACATGTTCTTCCTCCCCTCCTATCCCCAGGCTATTTTTCCAATCAATAGCAATTTCATTCTATTTCTGGCTATCATGCGTTCCCATTTCACTACAGTATTTTAAGCACTGTGTTATTGGCCAGCTTTTTGATACTGAAAGGATGAATTAGGCTATGGAACAGAATCTGTTTCTTTGGAGAGCTGAGTGAGACTAAAAATGCATCTTGTCTCTTTGCTACGAGGCCTTCAGCGAAACCTTTTGCCTCTTGCATTTTTTTTTTTTTTTTTTTGGTTCAGGCTGTTTTAAATTTCAAGTTGTCCATCTTGTTTGCCTTCACAGCTGCAGTGCGTTGGTAGACTACTGTTGCTTCCATTTTGCAAAGAGTTGGAACAACTATAGGGGGGCTGTGAGAAGGACTGAAGGCTCAAAATTCCAGGGATCTGGGTTGTTTTGAGAGACCTAGGCAAGGCACTGCTGGGAGACAATAGCCACATACACGTTCTGAGCAAACAACTTCTGACTGTGAAGGAGTTTTCTGCTTGGGAACCCAAACCCATGAGAACTTTTAGAAGTCTTGAGAGAATCCTAGAATCATGGAAGGGGGACCTCCAGGGTCATCTAGTCCAGCCTCCTGCACAATGCAGGAAACTCACAAACGCCTCCCCCTAAATTCACAGGATCTTCATCGCTGTCAGGTGGCCATCTAGCCTCTGTTCAAAAACCTCCAAGGAAGGAGAGCCCACCACCTCCCAAGGAGGAAGCCTGTTCCGCTGAGGAACCGCTCGAACGGTCAGGAAGTTCTTCCTCTTTTGATTTAATTTCAACCCATTGGTTCTGGTCCTACCTTACGGGGCCCCAGAAAACAATTCCACACCATCCTCTATAGACAGCCCTTCAAGTACTTGAAGATGGTGATCCTATCACCTCTCAGCCACCTCCTCTCCAGCCTAAACATCTCCAGCTCCTTCAACCTTTCCTCATAGGACTCGGTCTCCAGACCCCTCACCATCTTCGTCGCCCTCCTCTGGACCCGTTCCAGCTTGTCTATATCCTCCTTAAAAATGTGGTGCCCAAAACTGAACGCAATCCTCCAGGTGAGGTCTTACCAGAGCAGAGTAAAGCGATACAATCAGGTTACGTGATCTGGACACTACACTTCTGTTGATACAGCCCAAAACTGCATTTGCCTTTTTAGCCTCCGCATCACATTGTTGACTCATGTTCACCGTAGGATCCACTAAGACCCCTAGATCTTTTTTCGCACAGTGGCTTGTTCTATCCATGGCAAACCAGGCATTTGAAGAAAGTTTTCCTTCGCTTGCTGAACCTCACCCATTTTGGTGATGACATTGCAACATTACAGTCTATTGTGATGCCTTTAGGAAGAGTCTCTTTTGCAGGGTCAAAAAAGCACCCTTTGGAGAAGGCAGACTTCTTAAGCTTATTGTGTGAAGCCCTGTGTACTGACCTGCGGGCTCTGAGTAGCAGGGGCCAGAAATCAGGCAAGGCAGGATTGTTCAGTCCAAGGCCAGGGGTCCAGAAATTAGGCAAGGCAGAGTCAGTGGCTTAGCATCTATCATACTTATTGCATTCATGCCTAACGGCCTCCCTTGGCTGTTTTTTATAGACATGCTTGCAGCCAGCTGCTCAGAAGCAATCCTGCAACTACTCACCTTTGTTATCAGTAAGCAGGTGGCATTGGGCCAGGAAGAAGACGATATTGGATTTGTATCCCGCCCTCCACTCCGAACCTCAGAGTGGCTTACAATCTCCTTTATCTTCTCCTCCCACAGTAGACACCCTGTGAGGTGGGTGGGGCTGAGAGGACTCTCACAGAAGCTGCCCTTTCAAGGACAGCTGCTGCCAAAGCTATGGCTGACCCAAGGCCGTTCCAGCAGGTGCAAGCGGAGGAGTGGGGAATCAAACCCAGTTCTTCCCAGATAAGAGGCCACACACTTAACCACTACACTAAACTGGCTCTCCATGGAGGTGTGCACTTTTCCGTTTTGTCTGTAACTGTGTTCTCAGCCTCCATCTTTGGCTCCCTAAAGGTGTGTGGGGTGATATTGGTGGGCTGGAAATGGCCAACTAAGGTTTACCTGTTGAATCAGGACTGGAGGGTATTGGTGGCTCTGTGCCATCTATTTACTATGAATCCTGACAAGCCTACAGCTCATTTTCCTGCTGGTTAACTCCTGAACTCAAGGCTGGCTACACGGGTTGCTCTTCTCCTGAGGAGTCCTCGCTATTGCTGAACCCTGGTGGGCCCATGACACCTTGTGTGAATCCATTAATCATGCTGCTATTACATGTTCTCCCTACCAGCACTTCAAATACAATACTCCATATGTACTCCATATGTTTAATGTTACATGTTTTCTAGGTAATTTTTAAAGGGTTTTTTTCTTATTGTCTCGAGAAAAACTGGAATATTGAAGGGAAAAGGGGATATCCCCTTTTCTAGGTAAATTCTAAGAAGCAAAAAAAGCCCCCAAACCTATACAAAACAAACCCCCCACCCCACCCCTGCACTATGTTTTTCATGCATTAACGTACACTTTCATTGTTGGAAAATATGAGGAATGTAAAATGAAGCTGCATTCCTTTTGTATGCTTTTCTCTTTTATTACTCCCATTTAATTTTCACTGCATATTTCATTCTTTTTATGTGACCATAAATAGCAGCTCTCAGATTTGGTTATTTCCAGCAGCAGAGGCTATTCACAGTAGCAGTAATTTTGCAATAAGTGGTTGTGAGAATTCCATGAAGTAACTAAAATATGAAAGGATGGTGATGACTCAGGGAAATCTCAGTATGCATACAGTATACCTTCTCTGCATCTGCATAGCTCTCAGTTCTCCCATATTTCTTCATTTCACCTGGGAGGGGGAGATGCAGTAATGCAAGAAAGTCATTGCTTTGTTAAATGGCCTATTTTTTTTTTAAACTGGAATGAGTTTTGTGTGCTTCCTCTGTGTACTAACTAGGAATCCAGAAAGCTGTCTGCAGCAGTGCCCAAAAGGAAGTCGGTGGCTCAGTGGTAGAGCATCTGCTTGGGAAGCAGAAGGTCCCAGGTTCAATCCCTGGCATCACCAAAAAAGGGTCCAGGCAAATAGGTGTGAAAAACCTCAGCTTGAGATCCTGGAGAGCCGCTGCCAGTCTGAGAAGACAATACTGACTTTGATGGACCAAGGGTCTGCTTCAGTATAAGGCAGCTTCATATGTTCATATGTTCTTCATATATATGTTCATGTAAGTCCTCCTTCACCCAAAGGATGATTAATACGTGGAATTCAGTGCCACAGGAGGTGGTGGCGGCTGCAAGCATAGACAGCTTCAAGAGGGGATTGGATAAGTATATGGAGCAGAGGTCCATCAGTGGCTATTAGCCACAGCATATTGATGGAACTCTATGTCTGGGGCAGTGATGCTCTGTATTCTTGGTGCTTGGGTGGGGGGGCACAGTGGGAGGGCTTCTGGTGTTCTGACCCCACTGGTGGACCTCCTGATGGCACCTGTTTTTTTTGGCCACTATGTGACACAGTGTTGGACTGGATGGGCCATTGGCCTGATCCAACATGGCTTCTCTTATGTTCAAATAAGGCCAGAAAAAGATGCATCTTACCTGTTTTCTCACTAGGGTTTGTAGAATCTTTCAGGATCAAGTGCCGTGTTCTACTGGAGAAAGTTTTCCTTCCAGATGTTTCGTTCTCAGCTGCGGAGAACATCCTCAGTGGCGTTGCAGCCGGAGCAGGCGCTCAGACCTTCTTGGCTGCAGTGCATTGCATTGCACAGCAGCCAAGAAGGTCTGAGCGCCTGCTCCGGCTGCAACGCCACTGAGGATGTTCTCCGCAGCTGAGAACGAAACGTCTGGAAGGAAAACTTTCTCCAGTAGAACACGGCACTTGATCCCGAAAGATTCTACAAACCCTAATGATGTTACCAGCCGTGAAAACCTGAAATCTTTGTTTTCTCATTGTTTGCACTGACTTAGATAGTCGCTACACAAGATACCAGAGCCTGATCCAACCAACAAAAGCGTTATTTACCTACTGCTCTAGCTTGAGAGATTTCGTCAGGTGTGGTCTATTCAGTTGCAAGCCTTATGATTGCAGTTATAACCGCTTTTTTTTTTTTTTAAGCAAAACTAACATTCTTGGGAATCAGAGTTCTTTGCCCAATTTCAGACATCTGTGTGGCATACAGAAGAGCCCAGATTCAATCCCTGGCATCTCCATTGAAAGGACTAGGTAGGGGATGAAGTGAAAGATCTCTGCTTGAGACCTTTCAGAGCAACTGTGGTCTAAGTAGATAATACTGACTTTTGATAGGCCAAGGAACTGATTCAGTATAAGGGAGTATCATGTATTCAAAACCAAATGTTGCAAACAGTATCCCTTCTAAACTGAGTTAGTGTGAGCTAGCTCACAGGTTTTTAGCCTCCGGCTCACACATTTTTGTCTTAGCTCAGGAAAAATGGCCCCAGAGCAAATTAATTTATGCAGTAGCTCACAAAGTAGAATTTTTGCTCACAAGACTCCACAGCTTAGAGGGAGTTTTGGTCGCAAAGCCTGAACTTTGTGCAATCTTACGAAGTTTATGGAGCCAATGTGTAAACAAGGATTTGAAGAAAATATCTCAGTGTTTTCATCAGGATCACATCAACCAATAAAGTCATCTTATGCAGAATTAGACACTTGGTCCATCAAGAAGAAGACTGCAGATTTATACCCCGCCCTTCTCTCTGAATCAGAGACTCAGAGCAGCTTACAACCTATATCTTCTCCCCCCACAACAGACACCCTGCCCTTTCAAGAACAACTCCTGCGATAGCTATGGCTAACCCAAGGCCATTCCAGGAGCTGCAAGTGGAGGAGTGGTGAATCAAACCTGGTTCTCCCAGATAAGAGTCTGCACACTTAACCAGTACACCAAACTGGCTCTCACTGGTCTGTGTTGTCTATTCAGACAAGGTCTGTGTTGTCTACTCAGACTGCCAGAGGCTCTCCGGGGTCTCAGGTGAAGATCCTTCACATCACCTCCTGCCTGATACCTTTTAAAACTGGAGATGATGCGGAATGAACCTGGGACCGTCTTCTTGCCAAATGGATGTGCTGTTACTAAGCTACGGGCCCCTCTGTTGTGGCAGGACCAATGTGTCTTTGACTCATTTGTGATCATGGACAGATGGCCTCTAAAAGGCCAAGACTTTATTTCTTTTTTTTAAATTTAGTCTGTCTAACAAATGAATTTTGTAATGAGACTATTTTCAGCTATATCTGTTCGTTGCAAACCAAAGTAAGATCTCAGAATTGCGTTGACAGAATGATGTCAGACAACTATAGGTTTAAAATGCAGTTATGGGATTTAATTAACCTTGGTTTGCTTTAACAAACTTTTGGTCTAGTTAGACTAAACCATTTGGTAAAATGAGTTCAACAACAGGACAGAGAGACCGAGGCCTTCCCCTGAGAAGAACATCAGAAAATTCCTGCTGGATCAGACCAGTTGAATGCCCGACTAGTCCAGCATCCTTTCTCACATAGTGGTCAACCAGTTTTTTGGCAGTTTTTTTGAACTAGGCTGCTAAACTGACCATTCACTGGTTAAAGTTTGGTGGGCTTGATAACATTGGAAGAGTCCAGTCTCCATGGAATGTAGTATTTCTGAATTCTCAGTTATATCCATAGTTTCTGTTTGAAAAAAAAACCCTTCAAAATGTACACTAAATATATGGGGTTTAATTTGTGTCAGAGTTTGTTCCCCAGATCTGTTTCTTCATACCAGAATAACTTTTGAAATACGTGAAACAGCAGAGTGTCTAAACATGTGCAGAGCGCCTTTCCTTCACCATTTTAACCCATTCTCCGACACTTATAACTAAGGATCCGATCTCTCATGTGTTACCTCTCTCTCTCTCTTAAAGAAATCAAATACTGTGAATGTGGTTTTAAAAGCGAAGGGCTAATCCTATTGCTCTCTTTAATTACCTTTGCAAAGCAGAGCAATAATCAAATTAAGCATTGGCTCCCAGAGAGGCTGACACGTGGGAGCGATGCGAGGGCAGGATTTTCAGCCATTATTTTTATGTATGTGGTATTGTGCGAGTGCCTTGCTGCCGTATTTCATAGCAAATGAAATAATGATTGTGTACCTTTGCTACTGTGGGTAGATAGGGCTGAATGCGCAGAGCATATGGGTCTCTGCTCCTGGCTTTATCTAATTGTTCCTTAGCCCCTTTGTTTTCTTCTCTGCCATCTCTGCCCCTTCTTTCCACGTTCTCTCACATTGCTGCAGTTCGTTTCAGTGCTGGTCTAAAAACTCTTGGATGCATGCAACCTGGTACAAATGAGCAGTTCACGTCCATACCTGTAAGAGAGTTTTTAATTCTAAGTTAGCTGCCTCCTCCTCCTCATACTACTCTTTTGACTCAGAGGTCTCGAACAGATCCAACCCCCACTTAAAGGCAATTACCCCTGCTAAATATTTGACAACTGCTAAGGTAGTTTTCCAATCCTCATCTACAAGGAAAAACTGGACAATTTTTTTTTCGTGATGGTAGTGGTTGTAAATTCACACAACCTATTAAAAGGGAAGACAAAAGCTCACATCAGACCAGATTTCACGCTCAGTGACTGCTGTGCTACTGAGCTGTTAAGCTGTTATGGCGCTGTAGAGCTGTTATGACAGCTTTTTGGTTTATTACCGGTTTCACCTCCCACCGAAATTTAAGTGCCTCTATCGACTGCTCTATAGTCGTAATGGTTTTAATTATTCATTGCTGAATTGTTTTAATGTTTTAAATGTTTTACTCTGCCCTGAGCCCGTTTGCGGGAAAGGGCGGAATAGAAATTAACTAAAATAAATAAAAATATGCTCTAAGTGGACCAGATCCATGTTTCCAGACTCTGCCTGAATACTGCTATGCTTACGAATTGGCCTTCCAGTGTGGCTGGCGGCACCATCTAAACCAGGGGTGTCGAACTCATTTGTTATGAGGGCCGGATCTGACATAAATGAGACCTTCTTAGGCTGGGCCACGTTGGGCCGGCCCATGTGTGTACCTATTTAAGATTAGGAAACAGATAGATGCAGACAAACACAAAGATTTTTTAAAAACACCTTAAAATAAAACATGCTTAAACATTAGCACTTGTTGGTCTTAAAGGTGCTTTCTTTGTGTCTCTCCCATGGGATCCAGGGAACTGCACAAAGGAGGCTCTGGCTCTTTCCTTCCTTCCTTCCCCAGGGGACCAGGAGGGGGAGGAGCCCCAGCCAATAGAATGAAAAGAGGCTTGCCTCAGTAGCTCTGCCGCATGAGTGAGAGAGCCTGGCAAAGCAATCTCTGCCTCCCCACCTTCCTCCCCAAGGGAGGAGCCTCAGCCAATGGAGAATACAGAGGCTTTGCACTGGAGCTCCTGTACGATTGAGCAAGCCTGGCAAAGCAAGCTGTGATGCAGAAGGAAGCAAGAGAGAGGGAGGAAGCAGATGGCAGCCAGTTGCTTGGGGGCCTGATAGGAGCCCTGGGCCTCATTTTTGACACCCCTGATCTAAACTATAAAGCCTGAGCCAACAAAGCTGAAAGAGGTGGGGAAAATTTTCCCCCATGATCTGATTCCTAGTGGTTGGGCTCCAGGCAGGCGCTTCCTGCATCAGTGCAATTAAACTAGGTGTCCTAAGCCTGCAGGCTGGAATTTGGCATCTTTCATCTCTCTGTTTTTTTTGTGCTTCCTTCTCTTCCTCTTCTGGGCAGTTTTCTTCCTTCCTAATTGCCTGTGAGCTTCATCCCAGGTACAAACCAGGCAGTTTGCATGTATTGCCACTTTGTACAGCCAGAGAAGCAAAAGTACAGAAAATGCATGAGATTAATTACTCATATGTGTAGCAATGCCCCAGGTGTCAACTCTCATTAATACTGTGTACCCATTGAGTGCAACGCAGCCTGAGTAGAGCAGAGAGAGTTCAGATATATGATACGTGTGATGAATTAACAGCCCATTATATTTCCTTACAGATTTCTCAGGGGATACAACTTTATTCACATGCTCTACTGTGATGAAAATGAACCGTCACCTTCTGCGAAAACTAATGGCATAAAGTCCACCCGACACATGCCACAAGGAACTGTTACTTAAAAGTCTACCCAAAGTAAGTCAAATGCTCTGCTTAAAGATAACATTAAGAGTTAGCTGTTCTCAGCCGTAACAACTGTATTAATGTTCGCAAGACAGCTGCTGTATGTTCTCAAATGAAAATATTGGATAAGTTCAGGGGTCGTTTTGTAGAAAAATAGGTGGCAGAGCTCATTAGCATAACTCATTAGCATATTCCACCCCCACCCCCAGCCAAAAGCAACCTAATGCAAGAAAGGAGAGCCCCGAAAAAGTGAGGCCTGCTTGGGCTGGCTAGAGATCCAGCCAGCCCGAGCAGGCCTCACTCGTCTGGGGCTCTCCGGGGTGGCGTGGGCTTCTCCAGGGGTTAATGAGGGCTGCTGGGGGTGTGGCAAAGCCCCTGGTGGCTGGCTGGCTGCCCACTCTCCTAATCCAGGGATTGTTATGCAGCTGCACCTTTTATTCAATGGACAAGGTAGGTGGGGAGGGGGAACCCTCAGAAAGGTTCAGGAGCTGTGCTCCTGTGAGCTCCTGCTGAATCTGAGGCCTGGATAAGTTGATCATTGAACAGGGGGTGAAGGTGAGCGGCTCGCTACAGTTATATCCCCAGAACTTGTGGCAAAGTGTCTTAAGTCTAGTTTCTGTGAATTGTATCTGAATCCCAGAGCCAGGAGGCAACGTCAGGGGAAGGCCTTGGCCTCTCTGCCGTTCCACTGTTGGTCCTCCAAAGGAACTGTTTGGCTGCTGTGTGAGACAGGATGCTGGACTAGATGGACTGTTTGGCTGCTGTGTGAGACAGGATGCTGGACTAGATGGTCTGATCCAGTGAAGTTCTTATCAGGGGAAGGTGTCAGCTTCTATGCCCTTTTGTTAAACCTCCAGAGGGACTGGTTGGCCACTGTGTGAGACAGGATGCTGGACTAGATGGACACTCAACTCGTCTGATCCAGCAAGGCTCTTCCTATGTTAATAATAATAATAATAATAATAACTTTATTTTTATATCCCGCCCTCCCCCGCCGAAGCGGGCTCAGGGCGGCTAACAGACATGGAAATCCCATGATTCATATAAAACAATGTAAACAATTTTAATATATCAGTTGTATAATAAATTAATTTAAAATAGATTAAATATATAAAATGGGTGCTAAAATACTGTGATCATAATATCCATAAGATGGCTAGATGTGCATACGTCAGATTAATCGGGTTCCATCTCGAAGGCAAGCTGGAAAAGAAATGTTTTGCAAGCCCTGCAGAATTGGTTCAGGTCCCGCAGGGCTCGCACCATCTCTGGAAGGTGGTTCCACCAACGAGGGGCCATCACTGAGAAGGCCTGCTCCCTAGTAGCCTTCAACCTAGCATCTCTTGGCCCAGGGATTGTTAGTAAGTTCTGAGAGCTAGATCTCAGTGCTCTCTGGGGCACATATGGGGAGAGGCGGTCCCTTAGGTAGGCAGGTCCTCGGCCATATAGGGCTTTAAAGGTAATAACCAGCACTTTATAGCGAACACGGTACACAACCGGCAGCCAATGCAGATCCCGCAGCCCAGGCCGCGCAGGTTCCCACCGTGGTAGTCCCTCCAGCAGCCTGGCCGCCGCGTTCTGGACTACCTGAAGCCTCTGTGTTCGGTATAAGGGCAGCCCCATGTAGAGGGCATTGCAGTAGTCTAGTCTCGAAGTGACCGTTGCGTGGATCACAGTTGCTAGGTCGCTGCGCTCCAAGAAGGGAGCCAGCTGCCTCGCCCTCTTGAGATGGAAGAAGGCGGATCTAGCAGTGGCGGCTATCTGGGCCTCCATTGATAGAGAGGATTCCAGTAGCACTCCCAGGCTCTTGACTTTGCGCACTGGTATCAGTGGCGCACCGTCAAAAGCCGGTAGGGTAATCTCCCCTCCCGGTCCGCCGCGGCCCACGCAAAGGACCTCAGTCTTCGCCGGATTCAACTTCAGCCCGCTCAGCCTGAGCCAGTCAGCCACGGCTTGTAATGCCCGGTCCAAATTTATAGGGACCTCACCAGCCCGGCCGTCCATCAATAGATAGAGCTGGGTGTCATCTGCATATTGATGACAACCCAGCCCATACCTCCGTGCAATCTGGGCAAGGGGGCGCATAAAGATGTTAAACAACATCGGGGAGAGAACTGCTCCCTGGGGCACACCACAATGAATGTTCCATTCATGATAATTTTGTTTCTCTCTTCTCTCTCTTGTCTTGTTGGGGTGGCAGGTCAGCAGTCTCATAAACTCGAACTTCTTTTAGTACTTATTGCTATAGTTCTGGATTTTGGATGCTTCTCCATTTGAATGCTAAAAATTCCTTACAATTTTTTGTCTGCAACCAGAGTGAAGATAATTGGACTTGACTCTCTCCCACCCCCTTTCTCCCCTTTGCCCTTTTCTCAAATAATAGAACTGTCTAGGTTAGACTCCGCTTCCCATAGTACAGTTCTTAGCATGTGTGAGTTTCATGGTGTCAGCAAGAAATCTTCCTGAGTTAACAAATGCATATCTTTGGCGTTTCAGCTCCTTCCTTCCATAAGTCCGGCCAAGTTGCTGACCCCACATCATTCACCATTTAGTACCGTCTCTCGTTGCTAAGGCAGCTAAGTACGTATACGTGAAGTGGAATATACTTGACAATGTTCCCTGGGTGCTGGGTGTCTCAAGGGAAGCACACGGAATTCTCCTCCATCCTCCCGTTCTTGTCAGTGCCTGCGAGCTGCCTTCTGTTATTCTCTTCACTTGGAGGGCACGAGACACCTGTGGGGAAGAATCAGCTCTAGAGTGTGATCTGCCGTCACTGCTGCCGAAAGCAGTAACGGGAGATTTCTCCCTCTTGGAATTTTGTGCTTGTTCTTCCGACCCTGAAACCTTCTGAAAAGCCCTGAAATCTTTGCCCAGCAGGCCCCTTGTAGATTCAAGGCAGAACAAGAAGGTGGGGCACAGAGAGGACACAACAGGAGGAACTCCACAAGTAGCAGAGGTCTATGAGTGGCTGTTAGCTACAAGGTAGAGATGGAATGTACCATCTGGGGCAGGGATGCTCTGTTTTCTGGGTGCTCGGGGGGCAACAGTGGGAGGCTTCTGGAGTTCTGGCTCCACTGGTGAACCTCCTGATGGCCCCTGGATTCTGATCACTGTGTGACACAGAATGTTGGACTAGATGGGCCATTGGCCTGATCCAACATGGCTTCTCTTGTTCCTATGTTTGAGGCAGGGATGTTCTGTATTCTTGGTGCTTGGGGTGCTACAGTGGGAGGGCTTCTGGAGTTCTGGTTTCACTGGTGGACCTCCTGATGGCCTCTGGGTTTTGGACACAGAATGATGGACTAGATTGGCCATTGGCCTGATTCAGCATGGCTTCCCTGATTTTCTTATGTCTGGGGCTATGATGCTCTGCCGTCTTGGTGCTTGGGGGGCAACAGTGAGAGGGCTTCTGAAGTTCTGGATCCACTGGTGACCCACTGATCCACCTGATGTCCCCTGGGTTTTGGCCACTGTGTGGCACAGAATGTTGGATTGGATGGGACACTGGCCTGATCCAGCTTGGCTTCTCTTGTGTTCTTAACGTATCAGCTGAGGAAACGATTGGATCAATGCATAGAATAACTGGCTACACCTTATGCCTTGGCGTGCTGAAATAATCTTTGAATGGGCTACAGGCTGGTTTGGACTGCAACCACATCCCTGCATGCAAGGAGCCGTGAGGCTTGACCCCCTGAGCATGTGGCTTGAAGTTCTCACCCTGGCAGATGAATCTCTCCTCCTGCTTCATGTCTGCCGGATCTTTACTCAGGTCCTGCTGTTGGTCTCTGGTATGTGGCATGTGCAGTTGGTATGACCTGCTTTCCCACCCTGCAGTGTTTTATTTCCATTTGAGTGAGTGCTGGTCCGATGCATTGTGCCATCTGTGTTCATTTTTACCGATTCGTTACGTGAAAGGTAGTGTTTTTTTATTACAAAAAAAGATAGATTAGAGTCCAGTAGCACCGTAGAGACTAACAAAAATTGGGGGGGGTGGGGTATGACAATCAAAGCATATGGCAGAGGGAGCTTTGGCTCTCAGAAGCTCATGCTCCAAAAATCCTGTTGATGTCTTAAGGTGTTACATGGCTGCCTTCTGAAACTCAGTACAAGGAAGTAATTCCTGCATCTTGTGTCTGTATATAGTAGGAGCCCCATTGTGCAGAGTGGGCAGCCGCAGTACTGCAGTCCAAGCTTTGCTCACGACCTGAGTTTCGATCCCGGCGGAAGCTGGATTCAGGTAGCCGGCTCAAGGTTGACTCTGCTTTCCATCCTTCCGAGGTCAGTAAAATGAGCACCCAGCTTGCTGGGAGGAAAGTGTAGATGACTGGGGAAGGCAATGGCAAACCACCCCGTAAAAAGTCTGCTGCAAAGACGTCGTAACAACTCAGTGCTTGCATAGAGGATTACCTTTACCTTTACCTGTATAGTATCAGAGCAGTTGCTTAGCAGTCGTGCTTCTGATGCCTTTATGTTTATTTGATTTGGGGTTAGCGCTTCACCTGTCAGGTTGCATGCTTCTCTTCTGAATACCAGAGCTAGGAGACAGCACTGGAGAAAGGCCTTGGCTTCTATGCCCTGTTGTTGGCCCTCCATAGGAACTGGTTCTCCACCGTGTGAGGCAAGAGGCTGGACTTGATGGACCTTCCCTGGTCTGACCCAGCAGGGCTCTTCTGATGTTCTTCTCAGGGGAAGGCCTCAGCCTCTCTACCCTGTGCTTGGCCCTCTAGAGGAACTGGCTGGCCACTGTGTGAGACAGGAGGCTGGACTAGATGGACCCTCATTGGTCTGATCCAGCAAGGCTCTTGTGATGTTCTTTTCAGGGGAAGGCCTCAGCCTCTCTGCCCTGTTGTTGGCCCTTCAGAGGAACTGGCTGGCCACTGTGTGAGACAGGAGGCTGGACTAGATGGACCCTCACTGGTCTGACCCAGCAGGGCTCTTCTGATGTTCTTCTCAGGGGAAGGCCTCAGCCTCTCTGCCCTGTTGTTGGCCCTTCAGAGGAACTGGCTGGCCACTGTGTGAGACAGGAGGCTGGACTAGATGGACCCTCACTGGTCTGACCCAGCAGGGTTCTTGTGATGTTCTTTTCAGGGGAAAGCCTCGGCCTCTCTGCCCTGTTGTTGGCCCTTCAGAGGAACTGGCTGGCCACTGTGTGAGACAGGAGGCTGGACTAGATGGACCCTCACTGGTCTGATCCAGCAGGGCTCTTCTGACGTTCTTCTCAGGGGAAGGCCTCAGCCTCTCTGGCCTGTTATTGGCCCTTCAGAGGAACTGGCTGGCCACTCTGTGAGACAGGAGGCTGGACTAGATGGACCCTCCCTGGTCTGACCCAGCAGGGCTCTTCTGATGTTCTTCTCAGGGGAAGGCGTCGGCCTCCCTGCCCTGTTGTTGACCCTCCAGAGGCACTGGCTGACCCCTGTGTGAGACAGGATGCTGGGCTAGTTGGACCCTCCCTGGTCTGATCCAGCAGGGCTCTTCTGATGTTCTTCTCAGGGGAAGGCGTCGGCCTCCCTGCCCTGTTGTTGGCCCTCCAGAGGCACTGGCTGGCCCCTGTGTGAGACAGGATGTTGGGCTAGTTGGACCACTGGTCTGATCCAGCAGAGCTCCTCTTATGTTCTTTGGCCACTTTGCCCTGTTATTGGCCCTCCAGAGGAACCACTAGTCTGATCCAGCAGGGCTCTTCCTATGTTCCGTTCATGATATTGTTGTTTCTCTCTTCGATCACTCATCCTGCTTTATGAAGTGGGCTGTTTCTCCCCGTGAGCCAGTCAAGAGCCACGGAACCTTTTAATTGTTTTGTACACAATATACAGGAATCTGACCCCTGCATCTGTTGTAATCCATCCTGTTGTTATGTTGGCTGGGGTTAAAAATTACACTTTGTCTTCTTCTAAGAGCTTTTAAAAACATTGTGGTTATACTTGTACACCTGTGATCAAGTGGGCTCCTAAAACTGTAGTGTGTGGATGTGATATGCAGTTAGCAGGGGTTTACAGAAATGTGTGCATGTCTGAGCCTCCATGCCTGATGCTCACATTTGAAAGAACTGGGCTTAGCTGCAGCTGTGTGCAAGGACACACTTAGTGGCAAGCCTGCATGTGTGTGCTGTGTTGTGTATAAAATGGCTTTAATTATATCAAGAGACTAACACCAACTATAAAAGTCAAAAGATTTGATCAATATAACCATTTGAAACATTTGCACACTATTTTTAATTTAACTATGCACGCTAAGATCTATCCCTTGGGAAGAATTACATAGTCTTTATTTCTGTTTTCTTTTAAAAGGAAAATAATCAGATGTTGCATTGAACATCATAAATTGCTTTTACAAATGATTCCCCCCCCCAACTTTAATTGTGTGTGTGTGTGTGTGTGTGTGTGTACTGAGTGGGATAACATTCTGTCTGTGCTACTTCCTACTGATTGTGATCTGTCCCTGTAAAAAATCTTTCTTAGCATGTGGAGCTGTGCACAGCTGGACGTCTTTTTATGGTTTGTGGCTACAAATCACAGAAACACATAAATTCAGACAAAGGGAGGCTGCTTCCCTCGGAGAAGCAGAATAGTTTCTGTTTAGACCCCCATGTTCTCAAACCTGGGAAGAGCAATCAGCAATATTAATAAGATTTCGAGGGCTTCAAAATATTTTGAAGAGCAGAATTTTTTTTAAGCACATCAAACATACTAGTGTTGTTCCCATTGCTTTTTCGGACTCTTTCCCAAAGCTGGTCTGTTTAGATTTCTAATTTTTTTTTTTAATGTCAAGTCAGAGCTTACTTGCGATGACTCCACAGGGATGTTAGGGCAAGAGACATTCAGAGGTGATTCGTCATTGCCTGCCTCTGCATAGTGACCCTGAACTTCATGGGTGGCCTCTCATCCCAGTTGCAAATCAGGGGTCCATCAGCGGCTATTAGCCACAGCATATTGTTGGAACTCTCTATCTGGGGCAGTGATGCTCTGTATTCTTGGTGCTCGGGGGGGGCACAGTGGGAGGGCTTCTGGTGTTCTGACCCCACTGGTGGACCTCCTGATGGCACCTGGGTTTTTTTGGCCACTGTGTGACACAGAGTGTTGGACTGGATGGGCCATTGGCCTGATCCAACATGGCTTCTCTTATGTTCTTATGTGACACAGAGTGTTGGACTGGAGGGGCCACTGGCCTGATCCAACATGGCTTCTCTTATGTTCTTATGTGACACAGAGTGTTGGACTGAATAGGCCATTGGCCTGATCCAACAGGGCTTCTCTTATGTGACACAGAGTGTTGGACTGAATAGGCCACCGGCCTGATCCAACTTGGCTTCTCTTATGTGACACAGAGTGTTGGACTGGATGGGCCATTGGCCTGATCCAACATGGCTTTTCTTATGTTCTTATATGACACAGAGTGTTGGACTGGAAGGGCCAGTGGCCTGATCCAACAGGGCTTCTCTTATGTTCTTATGTGACACAGAGTGTTGGACTGGATGGGCCACTGGCCTGATCCAACATGGCTTCTCTTATGTTCTTATGTGACACAGAGTGTTGGACTGGATGGGCCACTGGCCTGATCCAACATGGCTTCTCTTACGTTCTTATGTAAGCCGCTCTGAGATGCCAAGTGAAGGATGGGTTATGAATTCAGTCTCCTCCTTCTGTTAGGCTTGCAGATGATCCCATGTTCAATCCCTGGGATCTCCAGTTGGAAGGACCAGGCAGGAAGTGATATGAAAAACCTCTCCCTGAGACCCTGAAGAGCCATTGCTAGTCTGAGTAGACAAGACTGACCTTGACGGACCAAGGGTCTGATTCAGTAGAAAGCAGCTTCGTATTCCTTCTCTGTACTGCCCATAATTTACTCTGTATTCCTTCCAGCTGAGTTAGCATTCATGGGTTCAGGAAAGAGAAGCTGAGGACACTGAAACCATCAGTGCCTGAAATAACTTTGAGAATAAATTATAGAAATTGAGAGAGACATTTAGATATATTATCTGAATACCGTATGCACTCCCCGCCTCCCCAACAGTTTGCATTTTCCTAGCAAAGAATGGAACAACTGTTGTCTTGAGAATGAGTAACATCTAATCTAGCACCAACTGTATACTGTTTTTAATTTATATTGTTTAATGATTTTATTGATTTTATGATTGCGATCATTGTTCTATGATCTGATGTAAACCGCCCTGAGCCCGCCTTGGCGGGGAGGGCGGGGTATAAATCAAATTAAACCTAAGGAAGTTTTTGTTGTTGAGTTTTAAGTGTATCAGTTTTTTGGCTGTTTTAAAACAACATCTATACAGAAGGAAAACCGTAAATATCAACAGTGGTTTCCATAATGCCGACATAATAGTAGTTACCAATTATCTTTGTTTTAGCTTGTTCAAAAAGAAGATAGATGAAGAAGAAGATATTGGATTTATATCCCACCCTCCACTCCGAAGAGTCTCAGAGCGGCTCACAATCTCCTTTCCCTTCCTCCCCCACAACAGACACCCTGTGAGGTAGATGAAGATATTGGATTTATAGCCCGCCCACCACTCCGAAGAGTCTCAGAGGGGCTCACAATCTCCTTTCCCTTCCTCCCTTACAACAGACACCCTGAGAGGTAGATGAAGATATTGGATTTATATCCCGCCCTCCACTCCAAAGAGTCTCAGAGGGGCTCACAATCTCCTTTCCCTTCCTCCCCCACAACAGACACCCTGTGAGGTGGGTGGGGCTGGAGAGGGCTCTCACAGCAGCTGCTCTTTCAAGGACAACCTCTGCCAGAGCTATGGCTGACCCAAGGCCATGCTAGCAGGTGCAAGTGGAGGAGTGGGGAATCAAACCCGGTTCTCCCAGATAAGAGTCTGCACACACGCTCTCAAAGTATGCCAAATGAAGATAAACTTCCCTCCACAAAGATCGCTAAACTTTTAGAAGTTCTATCAATCTATTTTAAGCTTTTGGGGTACTTGCTGGGTACAAAGAGAGCCAGTTTGGTGTAGTAATTAAGTGTGCGGACTCTTATCTGGGGGAACCGGGTTTGATTCCCCACTCCTCCCCTTGCACCTGCTGGAATCGCCTTGGGTCAGCCAAAGCTATCGCAGGAAAGGGCAGCTTCTGGGAGAGCTCTCTCAGCCCCACCCACCTCACAGGGTGTCTGTTGTGAGGGGAGAAGATACAGGAGATTGTAAGCTGCTCTGAGTCTCTGATTTAGAGAGAAGGGCGGGGTATAAATCTGCAGTCGTCTTCTTCTTTCGTTCAGCCCCAAAGGGGGTGGGTGGGAATCCAGGTTTTGTTTGAATAACTTAGCCAATAACCTAATGATTGATGTGTTCCTTTTTCATTTCCCCCCTTGTTTTCAACCACTTGATATTTCTGTAACCGAACAACCAAATTGAACCTGGTCTTTTGGAATGGTCGGGGACTTGTTGGGTACAAAGAGAAAACGTGGAACAAGTTGGTGGGAGGGCTCAGTCTTTCAGAAACCAGCACAAAGGTAACCTCAGCTATCCAATTGCTGTTTAGTTTCGCGTTTATACTTCTTGTATGGGAAGGGGCTCATTGTACATTAAGGAGAAGAAAGCTACATTGAGTGCTAATAGTTAGAATTACCACTGGTGGCCAAGTGGTGCTGTCATTAGATGGTGTAGGAGGTGCTGCTGTGTTCATCCAGTTGGAACAAATGGTCTGAGTTTCTGATTTAAGGGTGACTCACAGCTGCCTTCGTTTTCTTTCCATACTTGAATTCTTCCTTTTTACACATTTCCCACCAAATGAGTAACCTGCAGTCTGCTCCTACAGTGTGGGTCACAGCCCATAGCCCTTGCAGAATTGCTTTCCTTCTTCTAACCTTCTTAGGTTGTGCATTCCTTCCCCCCCCCCCCTGCCTAACACCCCATTGAATTTATACATCGTGGCTCCTATAAACACATCCTGTATCACTTCGTCCTGTTAATCAAGCCCTATGGTCCCCCTTCTTCTATGACTTCTCCCTCCTCAACTGCTTCATGCCCATTATTTGGAAGGTGTGTCTGGAGAGGACAGAATTTGGGAAGCAGAGGCAACTTAGCAGGGGGTGATAGCATTCTAGGACTTTTGTTTCTCCTAGACTCTATGGTATAACATAGACGAGGGGTGGCCAAACTGCAGCTCGGGAGCCAAGTGTGGCTCTTTCACGCAGATTGTGTGGCTCTTGAAGCCCCCATTGCCCCATCAACTGGCTTGGAAAAGATATTTGTTTCTTTAACTCACTCCTCCAAGCCAGCTGGCGGCTTGGGGAATGCATTAAAGTTAAAGCTGCTTTCTTTCCACCTTTCTCCTCCCATCTATTTTCCTTCCTTCCTTCCTTCCTTCCTTCCTTCCTTCCTTCCTTCCTTCCTTCCTTCCTTCCTTCCTTCCTTCCTTCCTTCCTTCCTTCCTTCCTTCCTTCCTTCCTCCCTTCCTCCCTCCCTCCCTCCCTCCCTCCCTCCCTCCCTCCCTCCTTTTTACCTACCTACCTACATTTGATGTTCATGTCTTGTGGCTCTCAAATGTCTGAGGTTTCTTCTACGCGGCTCTTATGTTATTAAGCAAGTTTGGCCACCCCTGCCATAGACTCCGCCCTGTGAAGCAGCTGTATTTTCCAGGGAAACTGATCTCTGTACTCTGGGAGGTCTGCAGGTGTAACCTGGAGGTTGGCAACTCTGCCAGCAGCAGCAGTGTGGGGAACAGCCACGCAACATGGTATTTATTATTATATATTTATTGACAACATTTGTATCTCACTTTTGCGCCCTTATTAGGGCTATCGATGCTGCTAACATTTAAAAATTTATAGTATAAGAACCACATTTTAAAACCATTAAAATCAACCCCCGCCCCAAACATGCATCATAAAGACAATTTAAAAACAAAGTTGAAATACACACACAACATAAAGCATCAATTAAAACATGGGTTAGAAAGGAGGAATCGTTGAGGGAATGCTAAACAACAACAAAAAGTCCACCCAACTGGAATCTCGCTTTATACATGAAATAAGTGGTGGAGAAGTAATCTCATTGTGTTATTCCTGAGTCACTAGGGAACGTTTGTGAATTGAACAACTTTGTTGAATGGCAAGGGTGAGTTCCATCAGGTGTCACTGCCACAAAGAGGAAAAAAAACGTGTGGCTTGTAGGTGGAATGTTAGTGGTGGGATTGTGGCTGAGAGTAGCAGCTGCCTCCCTTCGTGTAGCGTGAAGGGAATCTGCGTGAAAAAGAAACAGTGATGAATGGGAGTTGTGACATGGGTTGGCGAAACAGAACATGGCAGTAAGAGGTGAGTATATTGGAGGGAACGGGGTTATTTTGTGTTCGTATGTTCATTGTCATCAAGTCACTTCTAACTGATGGTCCCATCGTTAACAGGCAAACTGAGGGCCATGGCTCCCTTGATCCAGTCAATCCATCTCCTCTTGGGTCTTCTGCTTTTCCCGCTACCCTCAGCTTTCCCTGGCATCATTATATTTTACAGTGACTCTAGTCTCGCCCCTGCCCCCTCTCCGCTTATGCTAAGAATGTTTAGTTTTCCCCCTTTTGTTTTTTCATACCCTTATTTCAGGGGTGGGGAACCTTTTTTCTGCCAAGGGCCATATGGATATTTATAACATCATTTGCGGGCCATAAAAAATATCAACTTAAAAAACAGTGTTCTGCCAAGGAAGAACGATTCAGGCCAGCAAAATTAATGCAAATAATTGTTTTTCTATCTGAAGTCGAATGGGGCACGCATTCGACTGGCATGCGCACGCACATACACACACACACACACCTGGCCCGCCACCCTAGGCAAATGCATAGGTCCAGGGCTTTTTTGTAGAAAAAAGCCCAGCAGGAACTCAGTAGCATATTAGACCACATCCCCTAATAGTAGCTTATTAGGTCACACACTCATTAGCATATTAGGCCACACCCTCTGGGATAATCACGTGGAAACTGAACGGTGACAGTAACTTTTCCAGGCCCTGCAGCAATTCTGGCCGGCCAGCCAGGCCCCAGGGAGGCTGCCGCACAGTGCATCTGGGCCCTGTGATCCCTGCCTGGCCCTGGGGAGGCTGCTGCACAGTGCAGCTGGGCCCCACGATCCTCGCTGGCCAGCCAGACCCCAGGGAGGCTGCCATACGACTTGGTTTGGCCCAGCAATCCCCGAGGGCCACACCAAGTGACCTCGAGGGCTACATATGGCCCTCGGGACGGAGGTTCCCCACCCCTGCCTTATTTTGTGGTTGTGCCCATCACTGTGTGTCAGAATTCCAAAGAGGACTAAAAAAGGTTGGGGACCATCACTATAACAGTTTCTTGCAGAGGAGGAAAGGATGTGTAGGTAATTTGTGTGTGTGTGTGTGTGCGTGTGCACATGCACGTGTGTGTGTGTCTGAGAGAGAGATCTTTGGAGGGGAAACAGGTAGCCGTTACCTATCAGCTTGTGTAAAATATGTTCCGTTGTCTTCATGGAAACAAGAATATATTTGCATTTCCTCAGCTATGTCAGCTAGATCCGCTGGCTGCTGCCTACACGCTGTCCCCTATGCCAGTGAGTCATCTACTACTGATGTGGTAGTTGCCTTTCTCAGCAACTGGATGGTGCAGACAGCTGGCAGTAAGTAACTGAACACACACTGCATCGCTTAAATGGAGAACAACCGGATCATTGTGTGCCAGGAAACAGGACTTCCTGCCTCTCCAGGAAGTACTCTATGCACGGAATGTATTATGGGATTAACAGGATCATCTTCAATACTGCGTTATGCCTGTGATTAGTATATTCTTTGCATTTTAGCAGATATAGGGGATGTTATGCTTTCATAAGGCCGTGTGTATTAATTTGATTCAAAATAGTCTTTGTGCTTTGTTAGGCGTGCAGATGTAATGGATTTGCCGTGAGGGGGAATATTTGTGATGTGGACGTTGTTTTTCTGCATCAGAGGCAATCGTTCGGTCATCAGAAGTGTATGCTTCGTTGGCCTTTGTGGAAAAGCTATGGGACGTTGCTGCTGTTACCCACAGTCTTTTGCATGTGTCGCCATGGGGAAGCCACTAAAATCTTCCCTAGCTATAATATGTAGGGCACCTACGGTGTGGTTTCGGGCCACTGTGCCGAGAGCCTTCACCTCTCTCTCAGTTGTCTCTGACAACCTTTTACCAGTAGTCAAAAACTGCAACTCCTTAAGAATCTTCTTGACGATAAGAACCCTGAGGTTACATACAAATTAGCAAAATTTGGCTGGCTTGCCACAAGAATAAGGAAAACTCTAATAATTCAGTCAGGAAATGGCTAAACACCTTTGCCAATCTGTTTGCTGCAAATGTTTGATTATGTTTTAGTAGTTTGTTAGATCCAGATGAGCAGCCATGTTGGTCTGAAGCAGTAGAACAAAGCTGGAGTCAAGTGGCACCTTTAAGACCAGTGAAGTTTTATTCAGATTTTAAGTTTTCTTGTGTTAGAAGCACACTTCATCAGACAAACTTGTCTGATGAAGTGTGCTTCTAGCACACGAAAGCTTACATTCTGAATAAAACTTTGTTGGTCTTAAAGGTACAACTTGACTCTTGCTTTGTTTGTTGTTATTGCTATTACTATGAACTTGAATTACTGGACATTTCATAATTACTAATGGTTTGTGATGCAATTGGGGTTTTTTTTGTTAGTTTCAGAGGACAGCTGTTTTCGTCTGCTGTAGTATATAGTTAGGTTCAAGTTCAGTAGCACCTTAGAAACCAATAAGGTTTTTATGATTTGACTTTTCAAGATTCAGTGCTCTCTAACGAAGGGAAGTTGGACTTTCAACAGCTGGTACCCTGAAAATCATGCTAGTCTCTGAGGTGTAGCTGGGTTCGAATCA